>NW_022103896.1:23477824-23508422 GCF_000313985.2 Echinops telfairi
CGGATTTCAGACTCTGTGAAACTTCTGTTCAGGTCCTTTACACACCTCCTCAGTGGGCAATTAGTTTTTTTTCTTTTTGGAAGCTAACAGAGTATTGTAGATTTTAATAATAAGGCCTTTGTTTAATGTGTCATTGCTAAAGGTGTTTTCTCAGTCGGCGGACTCTCTTATTGCTCTCTTGGTGAATTCTTTCGATGTACACAGGCGTCTTATCTTCAGTATATCCCATTTGTCTATTTGTTACTCCTCTGTATTTGTATCCTTCCCTATTTCTGATAGCCTATGTATTCCCTGTGCCAAGGTTCTCAGGTTTGTCCCAATTTCCTCATTAATGGCCCTAATTGTTTGGGGGTTTTACCTCAAGATCTGAGATCCACCTTGAGTTTATTCTTGTGCATGGAGTGAGGTAAGGGTCTTGCTTCATTTTTCTGCAGGTAGCTATCCGTTTTTTCCAGCACCATTTATCGAACATGGCATCTGCTTCCCATTTAATATTTGTTGGGTCCTTACCAAAATCAGTTGCCTGTATGCTAATGTTTTTATTTCTGTGTCTTCAGCTCTTTTCCATTGGTGTTAATTTCTGGCATTATACCAGTACCACACTGTTTTGACTACTGTGGCTGTATAGTATCCAATAAAGTCAGGTAGAGCAAGCCCTCCCATTTGTCCTTCTTGAGGAGTTCTCTGCTAATTCTGGGCTTCTTCCCCCTACATATGAAGTTGGTAATCTGTTTTTCCAATTCTTTGAAGAAGGATGGTAGTATTCATATTGGGATGGCATTGAACTTATATAGTGCCTTGAGCAGAACTGACATCTTTACTATATGAAGTCTGCTAATCCACGAGCATGGGATATTCTTTCATTTGTTGAGGTCACTCTTGATTTCTTGTAGTAGTGTTTTATAATTTTCCTCATACAAATCTTTCTGTTTTTTAGTCAGGTATATCCCTAGGTATTTCAATTTGTGCTTGGCTATTGTAAAGGGTACTACCTTTTTGATCGCCTCTTCTGTGAACTTGTTTGATGTGTAGAGCAGTCCAATAGACTTCTGCTTGTTGATTTTGTATCCTGACACTCTGCCATATTCCTCTATTGCTTCCAACACTCTGCTTGTGGAGTTTAAGGGATCTTCAATATATAGAATCATATCATCTGCAAATAATGGTAATTTTGCCTCTTCCTTCCCCAGATGAATACCTTTAATATCTTTCCTTTGTCTTATGTTGTTAGCTAGGTCCTCCAGTACGCTGTTAAATGGGAGTGGGGACAAGGGACATCCTTGTCTAGTCCCCTTTTTCAGTGGAATTGTTTTGTTTTTTTCTCTGCTAACTACCACGTTGATTGTTGGTTTTTCATATATGGCTTGTATAATACTGAGGAATTTTCCTTCTATTCCTATCTTCTTGAGTGTCTTAAGCAGGAATGCATGTTGGATGTTATCGAATGCTTTTTCTGCATCTATCCATATTATCATGTGGTTCTTATAATTTTTCCTGACAATGTGGTGAATAATGCTGATGGTCTTTTATATGTTGCACCATCCCTGCATCCCTGTATGAATCCCACTTAGTCATGGTGAATTAATTTTTTATATGCTTTTGTATTCTTTTGGCCAGTATTTTGTTAAAGGATTTTTGCATCAATGTTCATTAGGGATTTGGTCTGTAGTTCTCTATTCTTGTGGTATCTCTGCCTGCTTTAGGTATCAGAGTTATACTAGCTTCATAGGAAGAGTTTGGGAGTTTTCCGTCTTTTTCTATGTTCTGGAAGAGTTTGTGTAGGATTGGTGTCAATTCTTCCCTGAATGCTTGGTAGAATTCTCCTGTGAAACCATCAGGCCCGGGGGATTTTTTGATGGAAATCCCTTGATTACCTTGTCTATTTCTTCCTTTCTATGGGTCTGTTGAGGTTCTTGACATTCATCTGGGATATGGGAGGGATTGTTTATAAATATTTGCCCATGTCTTCCAAATTGTTGAGTTCACTAGAGTATAGACCTTCATAGCACAGTGTAACTATCCTTTTGATTTCATTAGGGTCCGTTGTAATGTCCCCTGTTTCATCCCTCATCCTTGCAAATGTCATTTGTTCCGTCCTTTCTTTGGTTAGGTTTGCCAGCAGTCTATCAATTCTGTTAATTCTTTCAAAGAACAAACTTTTAGCGATATTAATTTTTTCCATAGTTTTCTTGTTTTCCCTCTCCAGTATCTTGGCTCTGATTTTTATTATATCTATCCTCTTGCTATTAGTACTGTTGTTCTGTTGACTTTGCTCTAATTTGTGTAAGTCTTGTGTCTGCATATCATCCATGAGTCACTCTTCTTTTTTAATGTGTGCATTTATTGATACCAGCCTTGCTTTTATAAATGCCTTTTCTGTATCCCACAGGTTTTGGTACGTTGTATTTTCCTTCTCATTGGTTTCTAGAAACTTCCTGATTTCATCTCTGATCTTGCTCAATACACACTCATTTTGCATTAGGAAATTGTTCATCCTCCAATTGTTTGCCCTTGTTTTCTTCACTGTCCTGTTTATTTCTAGCTTTATGGTACAGTTATTGGAGAGAGAAGTCTGTGTGACCTCCATGTGCTTGAATTTACTCAAGTTCGACTTGTGGCCCAGCATGTGATCTGTTTTCGAATATGTGCTATGTGGGCTTGAAAAGAATGTGAATTTTTTTTGCATGTGGGTTGAAAGCTCTGAAAATATCTATCAAGTCAAGTCATCCAATTGTGCTATTTAGATCTGAAGCCTCCTTGTTGAGTTCCTTTCCCACTGATCTGTCTTTTTCAGAGTGCTGTATCAGTCACCAACTATAATGGTTGAGCCTGTGATCTCTTTTTTCATCTTTTGAAGTGTTTGATTTACAAATTTCGTAGGTCTCTCATTATGTGTATATATGTTCATTATGCTTACTGGTTCTTGATCTATTGTTACTTTGAGCATTATATAGTGCCCCTCCTAGTGTCTTGTTATGGCCTGTATCTTGAGGTCAATTTGGTCAAATATTAAGATTGCTCCCACTGCTTTTTTTGCATTATCATTTGCTTGGTATATTTTTCTCCAGCCTTTCATTCTCAACCTATTTTTTTCTGCAAGCTTGAGATGAATCTCCTGGAGGCAGGAGATCAATGGGTTATGTTTCCTGAGCCAGTCTGTTAGCCTCTGCCTTTTAATGCCTGAGTTCAGGCCATTAATAGTCAGTGTTATTATATCCTTCTGTGGACTCTGTAGTGTCATCTTGTGCCTTTTGTTTTGGATAATTTCCTATCTACCTATCTTATCCGCTTGTGTTGTGTGTGTGGTTTATGTTTGCTTTCTTTCCACTATTGAGCTGATGCTATCCTGGGGGCTGTTTCCTCTTTGTCACCCTATTGGTGGAGTTGTTCTATGTGATGGTCTCTTATTTCCCTCCGTAAGTGTTGATCTTCTGCCCATACTGGATTGGTAAGGATCTTTTATAGGGCTGGGTTTCTTTGTATGTATTCTTTGAGGTTGTCCTTGACTGGGAATAATCTTACTTCTCCATCTATCTTAATAGATAATTTGGCTGGGTAAAGTATTCTTGGTTTTGCGTTGTTTTCCTTCAGTTTTTGGAATATGTTACTCCATTCCCTCCTCTGAGTCATCGTTTCCGCTGATAGGTCTGAACATACTCTTATGGGGGTACCTTTATAAGTGACTGTTTGCTTTTCCCTAGCTGCTTTTATGATCTTCTCCTTTTCCTAATAGTTGGGTAACTTGACAATTATGTGTCTTGGTGACTTCTTCTTGGGGTTCAGTCTGGCTGGTGTTCTTTCAGCCTCTTGAATGTTTGCCTGATTTTTATTTATTAAGCTGGGGAAGTTTTCCTCTAAGAATTCCCTCGCTATTTTCGCTGTTGACTTCTTTGTTGTGTCTTGTTCTGGTAGTCCAATTATTCTAATATTGTCTCTATTCACAGCATCAGACATGGCTCTCAAGTTTTCTTCAGTTTCCTTGATTGTCTTATTTGACTGCTTTTTCCCATTTGTTGAAGTCTGCTTGATTATCCTCTAGGTCACTGGTGCGATTCTCTGCCTCTTCAAGTCTGTTGGCAAGGCCTGTCAATTTGTCACTGGATTTTATTATTTCATCCCTAAACTCTTGTATTTCCCTTTGGTGCATTGCCTTTAGCTCCTTTATCATTTCATATTTTTTCTGCATTTCTTCCCTCATATCCTTTATGACTCCAAGCAGCATTATGAAAATTTCTTTTTGTGGCAGGTCAACATCTGCTTCTTCTGTGCCCATCGTTAAGTTCATGACTTTTTTCCAGCATTGTTTTCTGTTTCTCCTGATTTTCATTGAAGCTATTAGAACTGGTTGCTGTTTACATGTTGTTTTAGAGGAGCCTGGAGCCATCTTCCTGAGTTGAAGAGCCCTGGGCTCTCTCTTGGGGGATTCGTATGAGTGCTTCTATGAACTACCTGTTGGTAGCTGTACTGAGGGGTCATGATATCGCTATATCTTCCTGTGGTTTCACTCTGATCCTAGCTATCCAGTATTCCATTACTTGGAATGTGTTTTGGATATTCCTCTCATGTGATGCTGGTTGGGTTGTTGTGGGCCCATGTGTGAATCGCTTCCCTGGCTGATCTCTAAATAAACTTCATGGTTCTTGGAGCATCTCATATGGCCTGTGGTGTTTTCCTCTGCAACTGGAGTGCTGAAGAGGGCATGTGGGTATACCCTCCTTGGTGTAGAGCTCTTTAGCTGGCAGGGGAATTACCATAGACAGAGAGATCGCCTTGGAGATTGAGTGGGTGTTCCCACAGTAGCATGGAGCCCCACCAGTGGTGGTCAGGCATTTCCCCCCGTCACTTGTAGGGCCTCGGGGTTTAGGTTCAGGATGCCCCCACTATTTTCAGGGGAGAACCCTCTAGTGCTTGGTGTATGGAAGAGGACCAGCGTGATTTCCCCAGCTGCTTGCAAAGCCAATAAATGCTTGTGGGAGCTCCCCCAATTGCTCCTTCCTAGTTGCCCTAGGCAGAGGCCTGGAGGCCGCTAGTGGCTTGTGACAGGAAAGAGAGTGAAAGGAGAGGAAAAAGAGAGAAAGAAGAAGACAGACTGGAGCAACGATGCCAAGCAAACTGAGATCCACTTATACACACACACAACTAAAATGCAAAGGGTAAACAAAAGTGAAAAAAGTTAAAAAAAATTAAATTTAATTTAAAAAAAGAAAGAAAAGAAACCAACAAAAAAGGAAAACTGAATCTTCCGAGGGTGTGAGAAGAGCTAGGATTAGAGGAGAAAATAAGAAAAAGGGAAAGACCAACACAAAGAAAGAAAGAGAGAGCGAAGGATTGAGAATTTAAAAATAGATAAAGAGATAGCTGACCCGTGCTGTTCTTTGTGTAGCACTGAGTCCTGCTGTGTGCAGCACTGTCTTAGGGGTCAGGCTGCCCACTGGGTGGGCAGAGTTGCCCTAGGCAGAGGGTAGGGGTCTGGGAACCAGCAGTGGCATGTGAAAAGAAAGAGGGAGAAGAGAGAATCAGACAAGCAGAGAGAGAAGCGAAGAGAACAAAGAAAGAGAGGGGAAAGAAAGAAAAAGAAAAGAAAGAGAAAGAAGGGGAAAAAACTCAACTGTGTTCACAGATTGGCTGTGATGATAAAGAGGGAAGAGAGAGAGAAGGAAGAAATAAATAATAAAGAGATAGCTGATTCCTGATTGCTTGAATGTGGGGCCAGAGGGATTTAGACCCTGCCCCACAATGCCAGCTTGGTGTGCCCTTTTAATGCAGGGACCCAGTGGTGCTGGGCAGAATTGCCCTCGTTGATGAGATTGCCTTAGAGGTCTGATGGAGGTTTCCTCAGCAGCGCAAAGTGGTGTAGATGGCTGTCACTGCTGCCTTGTGTGGTGTGCAGCAGTCCCACGGAGGGAAGATTGGAGTTCCCCCTGCTATTTGGGTTAATTTGCCCTAGGCAGAGGGTAGTGACATGGAAACGAGTAGTGGCGTATGATAGGAAAGAGTGGGAGAGAAGAAGTGAAAGAGGGGAAAAGATAAAAAAGAAGGAAAAAGAATAAATAGAGGAAAATCAACCCAACACAAACCTGAGCTCGTTGAGACTGACTGCGGTGGGAAAGATAGAAGGGCTAGTGAATAAAGAAATAGAGTGGTAAGTAAGGAGATAAGTAAGACTTGATCACCTGTCCGATAGGCTAGAGGAGTTCCAATTCTTCCTCAAGGTACCAGGGTAGTGTACCTGTTTGATGTAGGGTTCCACAGATGCTGTGTGGGATTACTTTCAAAGGCAAGATCACACCCGTGGGCAGGCGTCAGTTCCCACCATGGTACTGACACTGGAATTCACTAACATCCCCTGATGTGTTTTAAGTACCAGTATATACTTTTTAGAGATGAAGGATATATAGGATGTAAATGGATTGTTTTCACTTTCCTATTCTCTTTGGTTTTCTTTCTTTCTTTCTTTTTCTTCCTCCTATTCCAAAATCAATCTAGATGTAAGTCATCATCTCTGGCTTGATAAGCGGAAGTTGCCTTAAAGATCCAGCTCTGCCAACAGAGTCACAGGACTTCACAATTTAGTGAGTTATCTCTAAATCAGCAAAACTTCGCCCCAGAGGAGAGAGCTGGGAAGCTTTTATTTTCAATTCCTTCATATGTTTTGTTTTAGCCTAATGTGTTTGTCTGGATACTTAGACACCATGGTGATAGGCATCATAGAAATAAATAGAAATAGACATAGAAAAGAACAAAAAAATTTTTTTAACTTGTGAAAATTAGAAATGACACTTCTATTGGAGTGTGTTTTTTGTGTTTTTTTTGCCTACAGAACACAGTAAGGGGGGAATTAAAAAGGGGCTTTGTGTCAGACAAACTAGTTGGTGAATAATTTTTTCTAGCGGTATTATTTTGCTGACACTAGACAAAGGGAGCTCATTAACATGCTGAGACTCTTTAACTCGGAAAAGAAACCCAGCTCTTTAGCTTTTGCCTTGCTGGCTATTCCTCACATCTCATTCCAGTCCAAGCATCAAAATGATGACAAGTCCGTGGCACTTGGGCAATGTGACGATGAGAAAAACCTTTGGAGGAAGCAAGGCCAGGGTCTGAGTTTTGGCACTACACTTACTGCCCATACCATGATTTCCAGGGAGCTCACTGCTCTCATCGCTAAATGGAACCGATTAGGAACCACCTCAAACATTGTAGTGAGTCAAAATGGCAAACTATTATGCCCACCCCAGTGCCTTGTACAAAGAAAGAACTGAATGAATATTCACGCCGCTGTGCGTTCTCTTTGTCCCTAAGAATCATTTGGTTTCATTTAGTCAGATGGATACCCCAAAGAAGGAATGAGACAGCTAACTTACTTGGAGAGCATGCCATTCAAGAGCTCAACAATGAAAGTCATACTCCATACTCCACATGGTGCTCCACAGAGAAGCCTTTGTGCATGGTAGTTGAGTATTAACCAAAAGGTCAGCAGTTTGAACCCATGAAACCTTCTGTGGAAGGATGTGAAGTCTGCTTCTGAAATTATATAGTGCCTTAGAAACCTGGTAGGGCAGTTCTACAGTGTCCTGTAGGTTGCTGTGAGTGGGTACTGATGCAACAGCCAGTAATGATCTACAATAAAACCATAACAAGTAGAAATGTCTGGAGATAAATCAGCTGAAGGTTTTGAACTGACATTTGAGGCAGAGCCTCAATGTCTGTTCCCCTTCATGTTAAACATGGGTCCTGAACCATATGCATTATCTGCTTTTGTGTTTATAGAGAAACCTAATAAAATACGAGATTGTTCTCATTACTCTGCCTCTGAGTGACGTTGAATCCCTGCAGAGAGGTAAGTAATATACTCATTTCTTCTTTGCTATTAGCCGATTGATGTTCATACTGACTATGCTGGGGAAGGAGAACTGGGAGGAGGATATAAGAAATGTTTAAGAAGCTGCCTCTCTCTCTCTAGCCCATGAGACAGAAGAAGTATTTCATTTCTTATTCACTTTTGATTGCTGTGATCTGCACAAAGATGTGGGAAGAGCAAATTTTCTTTTAACATTATCACTATTTAGTAAAACTATACATTTTGGGGCCAATATGGTAAATGGAGACAAGGTAAAGCCATTTCTTGAACACTCTTGAAAATGTCAGGGTTACTCCCAAGATCCTAAAATTGATTCAGAATTCAGCACTGTATAACTGTATACAAGTAGTTTTCATTACCCTATTCTTCATACTTCTTGCATCGCTTGAGTGTCTTATATCACCGCATCTCCTAATATTTTTGTTGAGAAAGCAAACAAATTTAGATGTTCTGTTTTAACTTTGCACATAAACTTAAACCTTAATCCTCAAATATCATGTCTTCTTATTCCTAATCAAAATAAAGCTCTGGGAGTAATTGGTAGGAGCAACATGCAAGCGAGTGGAATGTCAGAAAAGTCTGTTCTGTAAGCTTGGGCCAATGCCTTAGCCCCGGGCTTGAAGTAGCCTATTCCAGAATGAGAAGGCATGCGGCCATTCAGATTCCTGGTACTGATGTCCAAAACCAAACTGCATGTATAATGACAACAGTTTGCATCTCTGGATGAGCTCAGGCTGCTTACTAAAACATTGGGCAGAATTCCCTTGTTTGGGAGGGAAGAATCCAATTTGGGAGAGTTCCACTAATCAATTGGTCAACCTATATGTGCTGAGTGCCTACAAATTGATTTTTGTGATGTTCTTGGGAATGTGGAGTTTGTCGAGGGAGAATGGAATGGCTTTGCCCAACACCACATATAAACTATTTGGGGAAACAGCAAACATCCATGAAAAATCAGAGAATAATCAAATGCTAATGTTCAGGCTGCTGGCTTTAAGTCTAATAAGAAGGGTAGGATCAGTGTATGCAGAACATTGGAATAAGTTTCCTGGTAGAGATGAGATTTGATATTTGAAGTTTTAAGAAGGAGAATGAAGAAAATGCCTTAGTTTCTTAGTACTGAAATATTACAAGTAAGGGTGGCTTGAAAGAGCAGAAAGATATTCTTTTCAAATTCTTGAGGCTAAAAGTTTTAATATGGCACTCTTTATTTATTTAGCCTTTCTTCTGGTTTCTGATGTTCACAGGTGTTCCGTCTTGTCACTCAAATATCATCTATCTTCTCCTGCGTGCATTTATACATCTCTGTGTCCATTCCACTTTTTTTTAAAAATAATTCAGCAGTAATAACTTTAAGGTCCATCCTTCATTGGTATGATCTTAGCTGACTGGTTGACTATACCACATTAGTTACTATGTTCGCTGGGTTTTCTAGGAAAGTAAAATAAGAGAGAGAGAGAGACTTATATCAAGGAAATGGCTCATAACATTGTTGAAGTGAGTAAATTCAATCTGGTTCAAGTCTGTGGGTTAGTTGTTAAACCAGGGGATTATTCTGACTTATATAGCTGTGGGGGTTGATGAATCAGAAGTAGGAAGACTAAGCAGGAAGAACACAGTCTGGGCCCACCAAGTTCAATGAATCCAAGGACAGTGGGTCAGATGGCAGATCAGATGCCAGGTTACTGAGGGACCCCAGGGTCAGCAGGCAATGTGGTGGCTAAATGCAAAGGATTAGAGGTAGATGATCCAAATGCAGGATCCACATAAGCATCAATGGGCTCAAAAATTATGAGCACGACACAGGATGGGCAGTGTTTCACTCTGCTGTCCATGGGGTGGCTATGAGATGGAACGAACTCAACAGTACCTAAGAACAACACAACATCAGCAAGAAGCAAACAAGCTTGCCACAGAGTCTGCTATAGGAAATTGGCCTAACCCCAAAGGAAACGTATTCAGGACTGTAACCTGAGTAAGAGAGATAGAGTCCACCCTTCTGCTCCCACACCTACTTGGCTGCTCACATAGATCAGATTACACTTTGTTATACCACATCAAGGGGTATTATTAGCCCAAACTAAAGGGAATCCTGGCTCAACCAAGTTGACACAAAACCTAACAGAGTTACTTTATGGAAAGTGATTGCATTACCTCATATATCAACAGGTATAAGGGTTAGAATTCCAACATATATTTGGAGGAAACTCTATTAGGTTCTCATCTAAAAGGAGTTTTGTTTTACCAAAAAACCACAGCTATCTCAATTGGAAGCTTGTGAGACAATGGAGAAAAACCCAGGAATACCCTAATAGACTGACCTACAAAGTAGGTCTAAAGTTGCTGTGTTTGTGGTGATTTTGTAATTTCTTGAATAACAATATAATACTAATACACTGATGACAATAGATAAAGAAAATACTTAAATAATATTGAGATAATTAAAGGAAATAATATGACCATTGATGCTAATGTGTTTAGAATTATGCCTGATATGCAGTAAATACACAATAAATATTAGCTATCACAATTTTGACTATTTTTTATTAATTTATGAGTATGAATAGAGTTAGTAAAAATATATTCTAAAATCCATAGAGCTAACTTGAGGGACTGATTGATGATCAATATATCCATAGTGATAATGGTGTTTTTGAACCTCCTGAGTACAAATACTGATCAGTGACTTCATGTTGGTTTCTCCTATTGGACTCTAGCTGATTATCAGAGGGAAAAGAGAATGAAATGCTGCTTACATTAAAATCAGAATTTCTACAGCCTTAATACATTTGGCTTTATCAAGAATCAAACACTAGACAAGTACTTGTGAAACCTCAACTAGGTATGATACAAGTTATTAGTATATAGTACTAATATAATAATATTAGTCTACTAATTAGTTTACTTTATACTAATAATAGTCCTATAGGAATAATGTTAGTATTATAACAATAGTATTCATGGAAGTAATATACATTGCCTCACATGCATGTGCGAGTTGAATAATGATAAAGAAGACCCCCCCAAAAGAATGGACATGTATGAAACACTGTCTGGTCCTCACCTGAAATTATTCACCTCCTCAAAATTCTTGTTCTGTTTGATCCTGAGTTAGTTAATTGTGCCAGCCTGGCCGATAATCACATGTGGTGCTGGTTGAAAGGCGGAGGGATAAATGGGTGGTGAAGCCTCGCCTTTCTAGTTCTCGGGTCTCTTGTTTTGTGATGGTTGCACCGGGTGCAGCTGCCTTAGCAGTTCCCTGCTTCAACTTGCAAGATTGACTTCCTACAAGACATCCCCAAGGAGAAGCTACATGGACCTACCCCGATGCAGCCATGGGTGCTGGAGCAGCAGTGTGGAGACCCCTGCTAGTGCTGAGATGCTTGTTCATTCACTGACTCAGCTTTCCTCCTGCAGTCGGCATCATTGCCTCTGTTTTGTGAGGTGGAGGACTTTGTGGACTGGTGTTGGGTTAATGGGTTAATGTTGGACTTGTGGGTTTGGGCAACATTGGGTTGGGATGTTTTCATGATGCGCATTCTCTTTACATAACACTCTCTCTTATACATGAGTTGCTGTGGATTTGTTTCTCCAAAGTACCCAGACTAACACAGATCCCATCGCTACAATCTCTGTATGAATCCACCTTGTTGAAGGTCTTTCTCTTTTACACTCATACTCCACTTTCCCACGCATGGTGCCCTTTTCCAGGGACTGGTCCCTCTTCACAACCTGTCCAAGATGCGAAACATGCCGCTTATCATCCTTCCTTGTAAGGAGCACTCTGGTTGGACTTCCTCCAAGACAGATTTGTTTGTTCTTCTCACAGTCCCCAGCAGTTTCGATATTCTTGGCCAGCAGCATAATTCATAATTCTGATCTTCTGCAGTCTTCCTCAGTCACTGTCTAACTTTCACATGCTCTGAGCTTGGAGTTAGTCTTTGACTCTTGGCAGGGATAGCCACCATGCATACATTAGAATGGCCCTTTCATTTCAGGATTGTGTTTGTTGTGCTCCTAGTGAGCAGATACTTCAGAGAAAAAGAAGGTAATGAGGAAAAACATGCTAATTTCATGTGTCTATGTTACAGTCAGGTGGAAATTTTCATTAAGCAACTAAAAATATTGGTATTGAATGCAAGTGGGGAATTTGGGAGTACCACAGACATTTCAAAATTGCATACCAACATCCATCTCATTTTCTTTTCTAGGAAATATTTGGACTTTATATTAAGTTAATCCTCTTGCCCATGAAATCTATGTTTTGGGGAAAATCTGACATTCCTACTAGCTCTAGGGCTGGGTGTCAATTGTCTTAAACCCATCTGGCGTATTCACTGAAGACTATCTCGCTCCCTCTTCCTTCTCAGTCTCTCTTACTCCTTCTTTCCTGTCTCCAGACCCCATTCTCATGCCCCTCCTCATCCTTTCTCTCTTTCCTTCTATTTACAATTGGTGATCACTTAGGTAGTAGAGGGAGTTGTTAAGAACTGTGAAGAGTCTGATACTTTTTCCTAGTTTCAAGAGATTATGTTAAACTGCCTCAGCTTCACATTGCTGGTAGAAGAGATGACAATCTTGGGTCAAAGATAAAGATCAGTTAATTACTTATAATAGTAACAGTAGCTAGAGTATCAGAATTTTTTCCTTTGTTTCCTGAAGGTCCAATTCCTATAGGGTGATGCAAAGAGGGCCAGATGTACACATGCTGAATTATATTGTAGGAATGAACCCGGAGTTTTTGTGGGGGTTTTTTTGTGTGTGTAATGGGCCACAAGCATGCCTACCTTTGCTCTGGAGGCGACAATATTCTTTCCCAAGTCAATAAGCAACCTTGCTTGTTACTACAGAAAGAGACAGTATGTCGTGTGATGAGGGTATGCCTCATTACAATGTTCTTAGACAAAGGGCAGTCAGTGCCTGGCTAACTCCACAATCTAGGAAAATATGAGAGACCCATGAATATTTTCCTAACTGGCACTATCAGCACGCACGTGATGAGATCGCCTAGGTTATGTGTATGGAATATAAGCAAAGCCTTATGATTGAAACCTAGTGGCCACTAGATTTTAGAGGAAGTAGAAGATGAGCTTGCTGGGAAACTGAGAAAGGGCAACTAGAGGAGGAGGGGGAAATCCAGAAAGCAGTGGACAAACGTTTCCTGAAGAGACACCACAGACAGACCAAGGGAGGCGCAGAGTTGGTCTGGGTAGGTAGAAGATGGCTTGAGTAAGTGGAATCCAGAGTGCTGTCACTGAAAGAGAGGAAGTGGCATCAGCAAGAGGAGATTCAAATGTCAAGAAGAGTGGTCCACTGAGAGACAATGTTCTAGGGACATTAAACAAGGCTGACAAAGTAGGGGTTAGATTCCTTTTCGGGGACTTCCTTGTCTGTTGTGAAAGAAGCCACATCAGAGTTCTATGTACACATGGCTTTAGGTGTCAGCTATAGAGATGCGTATCCCAGCACCCAATCAGGGGAGACACGTGTTTCATACTCCTCAGCATTCAGGTGCAGAATGAAAATACGAGGCCGAATGTGGCAGCCGTTCCCTAACATTTACATATGGTACAGGCTGTGGAGTCAGGCAAACATGCATGTGGATACGTACCATATAATTTACTAGCTGTAGGACTCGTCGGCTAATCTAAACTACCTCACCTCTAAAAGAACACTAATAATAAATAAGTTGGGGGTGTATGCTTAGGTCTTATAAACACCTAGCAGACTGTCTGCCACATCCGTATGAATATTATTTTTTTTCAAGCGTAACTCCGTAAGCTGCTTTTGAGGGATAGGACTAGCACTTCAATGGCACTCATTATATTAGTGCTGTGGATACAGTAGGGGTTGTGGGTCTTACATTGAACTCATGGCCTGCCATCCTCACTCCTGGCCTGGTGCGTAGCACTCCCGCCGTCGGCAAGCTTGGGAGGCAGCCTTAGCTAGGCTCTACCATGAGTTATTTTAGCTTCAGTTTTCCCCATACAATTATTATTTTATGTTTTAAACTCATTTGACCCACTGTGCATTTCTCATTCACCTTGGGTAAATTATCCCTCATCTAGAGAAGACATTTGTGGCTATATTACCCAAAATATAAAATCAATGCTGGGCGTGCTAGTTTTATGTTTCCCTACAATGCTTCTTTACTCTCAGAGATGCCTGGGGGGAGGCTTGGGAACCAAAGGGACAATTTTAGAGAGCCGGCATGGAGTCTAAATTAGCGTTTTTGTTTTGTTTTGTTTTGCTATTTAACATATAAAAGTTATTATATTAAACTGAAATTAAATGCATTGTTATAGGGCTGTTTATGACATCTCATTTAAAGAATTGCTGTGAACCTTTTTGAGAACAACCACGAGCCTGTGTCCTGGATGCAACTTCCAGTATGGTTCTTCCTAAGCTACTAATTAAGCTAAAAGGAAAAATTGAAGGCTTCTACATTTTTCATGTAAAAGCTTCCAAATATAATTGTTGTTCTAGCATCACCAATGAGCATAACCAAAGTCAGGTGCATAGCTTTGCAAGGTGAGCCTCTTCATCTCACTGTTGTTACTTTGAAAAACACAAGGTCTGTGCTGTGGGTGGTGGCTGTGTTTATTATTTATTTATTTACTTTTCATAACGTAAGTATGGTGTTGGTCGTCTTTGCACTTACATAATATTTTGGTGTGCTTTCTTCTTCTAAGATGAATTATTAATTTACTTATGTCAATAATTTTGTCCAAATACGATCGAGAATATTTTAAAAATTAAATTTATAACACTCTTGCCAGCTATAATTGAAAATTCCTTTTTATTTATTTCAGCCTTAGAATTTTTAAGGGTGACTGATTTAGAACTTGAGTGAGGTTGAATCTCACTGAGCTATTTGTGGGTGCTCTGTTCCTTGTCAGTACGAATGCAGTATTTCTTTCAGGCCACCAGTTCATTAAGAAGAAACCATGATTAGACATTAGCAGTCAAGATGGCTTCAAAGCCGCACTCTTTCCCAAGGACATGTGTGACCGGAGGCTTGTCCCTTAGACTTTGAGATCTTTGCCTTAGATTTTTAAACATGATGGTGGGTGGGCAGTGGTCCATCTCTTTATGTACGAGTGCTGTGGATTCCCCTCAAAGAAAAGTCTTAGAGCAGAAAGGAAGCATCAGTGAATTGTCCATAGTCACACTTAGGGCATAAATAAGATCAACTTAGACCCGTGGGCTTATCACGATACTAGCGGTCTGTACAGAGGAGGTAAGGTTCTATGGCAATGATTGTACAACATCTGTTTGAAAACAAATGGACAACAGAAAAGTGGGTGAAGAGAGACGCCGGGCAGTGTAAGGTATGATAAAATAATAGTTTATAAATTATCAAGGGTTCATGAGGAAGGGGGGAGCAAGGAGAAAGAAAAAAAAACGAGGAGCTAATGCCAAGACCCCAAGCGGAAAAAAAATGTTTTGAGACTAATGAGGGCAACGGATGCATAAGTGTGTTTTACACGATTGAAGTATGTATGGATTGTGATAAGAGTTGTATGAGCCCCCAACAAAATGATTAAAACATAATAATAATTTTTCTTAAAAAAGAAGCCAAAAAGGAAAGAAAACAAATGGTAGTCATGGAATCTTCTAGAACTGATGTCAGCTTCTTTGGATGTTTGCTGTCACGTGGAGTCAGTGTGCGGTCCAAAGGGGACAAATGTAACAAAGTGGTTACTGAACTAATCGGCAGTGCAATTAAATCAAGATGATGCCTTTCCTGGGTTTTTAAGTCTCGTCAACAGGATTGCAATTTTAAGTAGTCCTCGGCAAAGTTAGTTCATTTCTAATACTAAGCCTGCTTTTTGACCTAAAAAGAAAACAGCACCCCACACGCCCTCCAGGCTTCCTACCGCATGTACTGCGAAAAGCCTCTTAAGGCAGGTAACACCTGAGGTAACGGCCCCAGATTTTAGGACAACTCTCGACCAATGACGGAAGCTGTGACAAGCCCGCAGCACGACTGCCTGTCGAGCACACACGGGAGCTGTACTTTTGAAGACTAACTTATTTTAACACAGTGGAGAGGCAACGACAAATTACATATTAAATGATATTTAAATTAGCACATAAATATACACACGCATTATTCAGCGCTAAGATAAAGCTAATATTCAGGTCAGACAGAAGGTCACTGCCCCTTGGTGATACTCCTTTCCCACCCGGGCAATATCAATTCTTTGTAATGAAGTCAGCTCTTTGCAAAAGCAATTTGCATCCTGGATGGGGACAAGGGACGCGCCATCCACTTCCCGCCTAAGCACATTGTGCTGGTTTGTCCCTTCCAATGTGCAGCGGGTTGATTAGCCATGCTGCCACCCCACATGCATATTCAGAGTCTGCCCTTTTTCTGGGACTTTCCCTCACTCAGGAAACCACAAAAGCATCTCCCACTTGACTCCAAAATCATGACCTCCCCCACTGTGGCAATGGAAAGAGATCCGGAGTTTGCTTCCTCTATCTGACCTCTCACATTTGGCTTTGCCCTGCCCTGACTGGGAGCAGGGGGCCTCATCAAAATGAACAGCCCGTTGTGAAGTTGGGCATGTCGACACTGTTAAGCAGAGGGGGGACTCCAGGAGGGACAAGCTTCATGGCTTGCTGCTCACGCAGGTTCCAAATGTACCCCAGGTGCACAATCGTGCCTTCTCGCCCTGATTGACGGAGTGCCATGCAGTTGTCTGCTGCTCTCTGTACCCTCCTTTGTAACAATGCTACTGAAAAGATTAGGGCAATTATGGCCAACGTCTTTGTGACTTTCGGACTTGGATTAACGTTAAGACGTGGCATGGCATTCTTTTCTCTCTAAGGTGGATATATATATATAGGCTTTAGAAAATGAATGACAGGCTGCAGAACTTTTGCTCTAGAGGTAAGTGTCCTCAGGGAATTGAATATACTAACCCATGTATAGCTCTAAAATTCACACTAGTTACGTGAACTCCCATCAGATAGGAACAGGACCAGTCTCATGTCTCTGGAACTGTGTTGCTGTTTCTCTCTCTCTCTCTCAGGGGCAATGATGTGAATTGCTTGCTCCACAGGGGTAATAAGGGAATATGAGAGAGGAATCATTTCCCCCTCTTTTTCTTCACAACAAGGAGGATGAAGTATTTGTCAATTTCCAGTTCTATAAAGCCCCCAACCTTTTGCAAACGTTCCAGTCTGACAGTATATGTTGGTAGAAAATCACTTACCCTAGCTTTGCGGAGAAGGACATCATGTTTGGTAAACGAGAGGGGCAGCGAGAGAGGGTAAGGCCCTCAAGCACACAGTGGCTGCAACACCGGCTCCGTAGAAGGAGGACATGTGGAGGAGGGCGGAGGACCAGGCAGTGCTTCTTTCTGTTGTGCGCACGCACGGTGCCTATTGGTCGGCGCTGACTCAGTGGCAACAAACAACCCTTAATTTGAATATTGATCAAAAATATAAAACCAATAGATCGATAAAACTTCACACTTGGAGTTTTTTTTTAATTTACAAAAACTTTCACATCATTATATTTCTTTCATATTATAAATTTGAATTAGTTTATTCACTCACTTATTTATCCACAAAAATATATTGAACCACTGAGCAAGAATGTGTGAGAAGTGCAATCAACAGCAGTATGGAACGATGGGGGAGAAAAACATTAATATAAGTATCTCACTGAAAATATGATATTATAAACCCTGATTAGAACTAGGAAAGAAAATTGCACACCATGTACTAAGGGGTATCACATAGAATTGGAAGGAGAGAATATTAAAACAGATCATTGGAATTCCAAAGAGATGAAATGCTATGTATATTTTAATCTGGTCCATAAAATATTCCCTGACTATGAATCAATGAGATCAATCCAAAATAAAGCAAAACAACAACAACAACAACAAACGCATTCCCTTTGAGTGGGTTCTGACTCAAAATGACCCTGTAGGACAGAGGATAGCAGCCACGTAGGGTTTCCAAGAACCGAAATCTCTGCAAAGTAACATCTTGCTCCCATTGAGTCCCCGGTGGTTTTGATCTGGTGAGCAGTACTTTGACCACTGTGCCACCAGGGTTCAATTAAAGAAGAAGATGAAAAGATGGGCATTGAGACCATGGGAGGGTGGGCAGTTGGAGAAAATTGTTGGGGAAGTTGAGGTTATCAAGTTGAGTTGATCAATGTCTTTGCGCTACTCTCAGAAAAACTCAGTGCATAACGAAGTAGGGTAAGCTCTGCACAACAGAACGAAACACTGGCCAATCCTGCCCATCCTCACAATGGCTCCTAGGCCTGAGCCCAATGCTGCAGCCACTGTGTCGCTCCATCTCTGTCAAGGGCCTTCCTCCTTTTAGCAGCCCCTCCACTTTACCAAACACGGTGTCTTTCTCCAGGGACCAGTCTCTCCTGACCATATGTCCAAAGTATATAAAAAGCGTTGCCAGCCTTGCCTCTAAGGAGCACTTTGGTCATAGTTAGACCTGTGAACAGCCTTGCCAACACAGTGCTCTGGAAAGTGGATTAGTGCACATGTAGCTATGTTAAAATTTAGCACCTTATTATTTGATCTCCCTTTTGACCCATTTTAAATTTGTTCTAGTTTTTAATATGTTCTACTTTCCTTTTGATCAAGATTTTCCTCTCTTTTATTTTGTTATTTTTGTGGCGTTTTTAAAATTTTGTTTTGGCTTTTTGTATATGAAATCCAGGATCAGTAAATCTGTAGAGACAGTAACTGGATTAATAGTTTCTTAGAGCTATGGCTAGGAAGGTTGGAGGGAATTGGGGACCTAATAACTCTGAGTACATGAAAGAAGAAGATGTTCTAAAAATTGCATAACTTTTAAATATGATTTAGCTATTGATTTGTATGATATGTGAACTATATGTCAATAAAACTGTTAAAAATGTTTTGTAGCTCCTAAAATTGTTTTCAGGTTTAAATGAGTTCATGTTTGTGCAACTGTTTGGAGTCAGTAGATACCCAGGAAGACTTAATTGAATCTGAACCTTATGCATGACTTCCCAACATATAACCATAGTTTTCCAGACTGGCTTTATTGTCTTGTATTCTATTATCTTACACAAATATGTGTTATTTCCCCTTAAAATAATTTTTATTACGTAATATTAAAATAACATAATAAAAATGTTTTAATAGTCAAGCAAGAAATAGTTGTGTAAGAATTCTTTCTCATCTTTTAATTCTAATTATTTTATCCACTCAGAATGTCTTTTGTAAAGTAAATCTTTTTTTTTAAAAGAAAATCTTTTCAAGGCTGTAAATGTTCCAGGCAGAAATGAACTAATTTTTGCCATATCCTTTCATAATAAATAGAGACTTGGTAGAATGTCCCTTAGTTTATAATGGGAAATACTGGAATGTCAAGATTTCTAGTGGTAGATTATTTCTATATAAAAATACTTATTTAAAAGTGGAACAATTCACCAAGAATTTATATATTTTAGAGCTGTCTTAATAATATTCACTGTATAAAAACATATCCTTATTTGAACTAGACTATCTTTATGTCTCCTCTTGATTTTTTTCTTCTTCTTCTCAAAGCAAAGTTTTAAATTGGTCACAAAGAAACAGTAATGTTTTATACTGACAGGGCCAGTTTTATTAAAAGAGTTAATTACGTAAAACATTTATTTACTATTATGTTTTGATTATTCCAAAAAATCAAGTTCACTTTCCAAAGACACAGGCTTGCTCATATTGAAGGATTTCAGAAGGTAAGAGGCAATAAACATTAAAACAGGAATTCCCGAGCTATTCTGAGCAATATTCCGTTATAAGTGGGATGTGAGTACCTACTGTCCAAATCGGGCTACCCAGAAATGAGTGGTGCCAAAGAGATGGCACGAGCTATAGCAATCTTACGGTTTGGGGTTGGTTTTTGAAAAATTCTTTCTATAGTTACAGTCCACATAATAATTGATTCTAATTTAAGAAGTTAATCCAACATTATACTTGATAGCAAAGAAGAGGAGTTCGAACTGAGATTATAAGGAGTCTTGAGGAATCTACTCATCCCTCCTCGGAAGAGAATGGCGGGTGGTGGGAATCAGAACCTGGCACTCGGTTAGGCCGCTCATATTTCCCTAGCGGATTCCACCAAACCACTTGCACTTTATCTGTGTGCTTCATTGGGCTTCAGTAAGGCTTACAATCTCAGAGTTTCATAGCCTAAATTTTAAAAAAAGTCATTCTCACTGTTATTTTTTAAAGACAGTTCTAAAACTGTTGAATGCTTGCATGGGAATTGTAATTAGTTCACATGTCATAATTATACAGATGAATCTTTCTACCTGGGAGTCACTTCCTGCCTGACTTCCAGTTAGACTGTCACACATTGTTAGTGATCGGTAATAGCTGATTGGTTTCACTAACCACTGACTGACTGAAAATAGTCACTATGGTTTTATATTTTAGAGGAGCTCCATGCCCTATTGTTGATATGCTACTGGAATAGCTCTTGGCTTTTATGCAGTCTTGGGTATTTTTAGCTGTTCATATTTGTCTGAATATGGAGAACCATCATCTTGCAACTAACTATTGCCCAGCAAGACTAGGGCTGCACTGTGGAAAATACTGATTCCTGACCCTGGTCTTTGTCTGGGTTTGAGAGGAAACCTAACATAACAAGTTCACTGCTGGAGTTCATGGTCGCAGTATATTTAGTGTCAACAAAGCCAGGATTTGTTTGTTTGGTGTTGGCTACCTTGCCTCAGAAATGGAAAATTACTTGATTATCAATAGATTCCATCTTATAGAAGTAATTACAGTTTAGCCCTCCCTGCCAGTGTGAGTGAGTCTCATGAACTCTGACAAAGGTGTAGTACTCTAGAAGCAAAGGCATGCACATTTTTCATTGGATGGCCGCCGTACATTAGACATTACCCTAGCTTAGTGGAAAGAATGATGGATTAGGAGGGGGAAAGATCTGGGTTTGAATCCCCACCAACTATCTTGCAGATTTATTGTGAGGTTTGGATAGTAAAATGTACAGACAATGCTACTTATTGGTAAACTTATTAATTTTGCTTTTAAAAGACATCCTACAGAATTCACAGGAAGATGATATATTACGCGCGAAATATTTAAGTACAAGGTGGCAAGAGTGTCATACATCTGCTTTTAAAGCTGAGTATTTTAATGTCACATTGACACAGCCTCACTCCCCAGCCGTTGCTCATAGAAATGTTTAGTGTACCTGTTTTTGAGAATGCTGCTTTCCCCCTTCTTCCTGTGTCTATTTTCCTTGTTAGGTGACTTGTACAGAAAATATTTTTAGGAAGGGGAAAAGTTGACGGGGGCCATTAAGGGCCCAACCTAGATCAATTTCTGCCTTCCCTTTTTGTAGTCCCCAATTGCATAATCCACCAGACTACTTGGCAAAGGTTTTTTGTTTGCGTGTGTGTTTTTAAGGAAAATGGAATCGATAGGTACCCTCTCTCTAATTTGAAGTTTTAAATGTTTTCTTGTTCTAACTTTACCAACAACTGTACTTTGACCTATGGGGGTGCAGGTACATCTGAGTGCACAATGTCCTTTAATCAAGCAGATGGGAATGCATTTATAAGGAGATTCGATCTGAACCTACACCAATATCAATCTGATCTTAGGAAAGACCGACAGCATGTGCTATTAGTCATAACGTCTTGCGTTAATCTGGAATTCTGAAGATCTGCGCCAGTGCCGGGCAGAAAAGCAGCCCATTGCCTTAGGTGCGGTCTTTCTTTTCTCGACTCTGAGATGCTTCCAATTTAGGGCTCATTTTATAAGTTCTATTTGGACCCAACGTTGACCCTCAGGCCACAAAGTATTGGCAAACAGTTGATTTCATTTTTCCCATTGGCATAGCTACCGTTCGCAGCAGCACCCTCCCCCTCCTTTTGTTTAAATTGGCTGCAGTAGTTCTTGCTTAAGGGATTTACCAGAAAGTGGCCCTACCTGGGATGGAGCTAAAATCTGGATAAAGCCTTGGGAACGGGAAGGCTATAAACTGACCACTGGGTGGGTCACATCCTTCTCTCAACTATTCAGCTCCAAAAAATACGGGCACCCCATGAGTCCTGACTTTTAGAACTGGAAAAATGAACTGAACATATGGTAAAGTTAAGCATTAATATTAATAAATGGAAAAGCTCTTTCCCCAACTGACATTTCATTCTAAGATTGTCCTCTCCTACAATGATTTATTTGATTCTCTCATCTGCTTGAAATGGCCAACATGTTGGAAACGGTAAAGAACATGCTAAGCAGAAGCAAGAGGGCCACAATGCATGTTTCAAAGAAGTATGTAGATACTCGTTATTGTTCAAAGAATATTTACACCGTTTGCTATGGAAAACTATTTTCCTGCATTTGGGGCTCTGCTTAAATAACATCTAGGAAAATGCTTAGAAACCAGTCATTTGTAGTCATTTCCTTATGTTTTTCTTTTACATGTATTAAATTGACTTGACCTTGAGATGGAAAAGATAAGGGACTTCAGCCATGAAAAAACTAGGTAAACCCAAGACAGCTCTGCCTGTATCTACAAGAGTTTTATAAGAGGCTGTGCCAAATGCTGAGTGTGTAAATTGAATAATAAATATTGCAACTAGACCAATTTAGACTTTTTCTGTGTCTAGATGGCATCTCCTAATGGTGTGATTCTGAAAAGAAATGATGGAAGCATTGATTCAGTACTTGTTAAGATATTTAATTTCAGCCTTCACTGAATCCAGCAAACATATCTCTCCTTTCCAGCCATCTCTTTCTACATCATAAAATAAAATAAAGATTTCAAACAAGTTAGAACAACTCTCCTTCCATAACATGATTTCCCCCCTAAAGTCCCCTGCCCCCTACTTATCATCCTACAGTTTACTATTTGATAGCTTATTAGCCAGCAACTGAAACTGATGAATTCTCACAGTGGCCACAGTCCATAGGAAAGCAGACCCTGGTGCCTACTCAATAAAGTTAGCTGTGTAGATATAGTACTGGGAATAAATATCGATCATAAGCTTAAGCCATCACTAGTTAATTTATTCAACAAACATCTGGATTTATACCTCTCACATACTATGAAGTTCTCAAAGTATGGTGTTGGGCCCCCAGGGAATCTTCAAGATCCTTTCAGAAGAGATATTTGATCAAAGGAGTCCCTGGATGGTAAGAACAGCAAACAGCTTGAGCTGCTGGCCAAAAGTAAGTTACCCCATAGCCCCTTGAAAGAAAGGCCTGGTGTTTCCATGGGACAGGATAGAACTGTCTCTTGGGGATTCTGAAACTTTAAATCCTTATATGAGCTGGAAGGTTCACAGTTCTCCTTTGAAACAGCTGATGGGCTCAAACTACTGACCTTCTGGTCAACAGCTTACTATATATCTCACTATATCACCAAGACTTCTTGAGAATCATCAGCCATTGAAAACCTCTGCAGCGCTGCTCTATTCTGACACTCATGAGGTCTTCATGAAATGAAATAGATTCAATGGCAGCCCCCCTCCCCTTGTTTTCACAGGTAGGGTTAAAATTCGTTTTCTAATTATACTATGAACAAGTTTACTTTCCGATTCTCTCAGTAAATGGCGGAGTTTTCCAGCTGCTACTTGAAATGGAACGACAGTATCTTTCTGCTGGCTGATGGTATATGTGCAGTTGTGTGGTGTTGGGTTCAAAATGGTTAAATTTTTGAACACAGTAAATTAACATGCATATTATAACCCACAGAAACAAAATCTCTCATTAGAGGCTTCAAGAGTGTTAGACATGTGAATGGGCTTCTAAAAAGGAGTGCACCTTAGAAGCAAGGATGACAAGACTTCTTTCATGTACGCTAGACATGTACTTCTTTCATGTACTCTAGACATGTGGTCAGGAGAGACCAGTTCCTGGAGGAGGACATCATGCTTGGTGAAGTAGAGGGGCAGCAAAACAGAGGAAGGCCCTCCATGTAATAGATCGACACTATGGCTGCAACAATGGGCTCAAGCATGGGAACACGTGTGAGGTTGGCTCAGGACCAGGCAGGGGTTAGTTCTCTTAGGTATAGGGTCACTATGCGTTGGCACCTAACAACAACAGCAAACAAACAAAACAAAACAAAGTTTGAGGACCTCCGTACTAGGCAACATGTTAGCGAAATATAGTACAAGACGGATAAGACCTAAATGTTAGTTATGTCGTTGTCTTAATGCTTTTGAATATAGCAACAAAGACAGGAAGAAATACTCCTAAACCAATAGTGTCCAGGTGTCCCATCAGCCCACTGTTTCATCATTGGGGTTTGATGGTTGTGCTTAAGCAGCCGAGTCACACCGGCAGCTAGGGCAGTCACTATGCATTCTGCATAGTGTGAAGGAGAGTCTCTGACTTGTTTGTGGTGACAATTGTTTAGTTGGAGGAGTTGAGATAAATGTTCTATTACTTGTAACATTTTCTCTGATAGAAAACCAGCATGGGAATCAGGGAAGCACATTGATCCACCGTTGGGAATGTGTACTTATGTAATATGGCTGTGAAATTTTAAAAGTTGGTGAAAAATTAGCGTCCCCTTGATTTCAGAAGATGAGTTGAAAATAATGTAGTTCAGTATTGGTCAGTAGAAGGGACTTTTATGCATTTTATAAATGGCACTGACATCTTTAAATGTAAGCACTCAGTAATTATATATTCCTCTCAGCAAACAGGTGCCACGGGGCCGAATGGATGCTGATGGCCAGGAGATGTTCAGTAGTAGAACTCTTGCCTACCTGAGTTTGATTCTCAGCCAACACACCTCACACATAATCACTACTCTTCTATCGCTGGAGGTTTGTATATTCCTATTGTGCTGAGCAGGTTTCATTAGAATTTTCTGACCAGAACAAACTAGGAGAAAAGTGAGCTAATGAAGATGCAATAGAGGGTAATGGTTTGATTCTATTGCACATGGAATGACTATGAGCTTGGGATCCATTAGATGGCACTTAACCATCACCCAACAACAATGTGTGCTAGATACTTTGGATATGCCAAACCAAACTCACTGCCATTGAGTCAATGCTAACTCATAGGGACCCTAGAGGACAGGGTAGAAATGCCCCTGTGAATTTCTTAGCTTGGCACTTTCTTTGGTAGTAGAAAGCCCTTTCTCCTGAAGAATGGTTAGCACGCCAACACATAACCAGTACCCTACCAAGGCCTCCTCATGAAAATATAGATGTGTTTCAATTCCTGTACTACAAGAAATAGCAAGACAATCTATATGGGTCTGTATGGGATAAGCAATTCAGTAGAGTATAAAAAACAAAACAAACTCACTGCCATTGAGCTGATGTCAACTCACAGGGATTCTATAGGACAACTTAGAACTGCCCTGGTGAGTTTCTTAGATTGTAGCTCTTTCCAGGAGTCAAAGGGTGGCTGGTGCTTTCAAACTGCTGACCTTGCAGTTAGCAGCCCAACCTATAACTGTTATGGCACCAGGGCTCCTAGGTAGGATGTCAACTTCTGGCATTTGCATCCCAATTTTAAATCATGCTGCTTTCTTGGTCTGTATTGCAGTGATATTCTGGAGCAGGCATGGGAATTGATTGTTAGCATATCTCCACAATTTCATGCTCAGTGATTTCATGTTGATATAATTTACCTTTGAATTCCATCTTTCCATGAATTTTTTGAAGTGCCCCCATATTTAGTTACACTATGGAAATTGACAGATGTGCCAAATCAGAATAATTTCTTTTTTCTCTCGCTTTCATTTTTGAGAGCCTGTTTTCCAGCTAATCACTCTGTGTTCTAAATTATGAATCCAGAGAAATAATTCCCTCCCATTCTAAAATTCAGCCCATTAAGGGGAAAAGGCCCAATATTTCCAGATCATCTCAATTTAACAAGACTACCAAGCCAAACAAACCCAGGATCATAGAAACAATTTCGATTCATAGCAACCCTATAGAACAGTGTAGAATGTCCCCATAGAGTTTCTGAGTCTTTACATGTTTATGGGAACAGGCAGCTTCATCTTTCTCTTAAGGAGCAGCTGGTAGGTTTGAACAATCAACCTTGTGATTAGCAGGCCAACACTTGGTCCCCTGTGCCACCAAGCCTCCTCTTTAGATCAAGAGATTATTCTATTTTGGGGGAAGAAAATTCTCATGATTTTGCAAATTTTGAATATCAGAAACTAATTCAATAACAATAGAAATAATTACACACAAGCTAATATTCAAACTGTCTTGGTTGTGAGCAATGAAAAGTCATGGGAAGTTCTTAAGCAGGGTGACAGCAGGATTAGATTTCACTTCAGAAAGACAACTCTGCAGGGTTTATGAAGAACAGAGTAAAATAAACAGAGGCCAACCTCACAAATCTCAGTCATGGGGATGGTGAAGAATGAGTCTACAGTATTGGTGAGGACCAACTTCTGGACAAGTTCAAGGATTCCCTCCTGTAAGTCATTGCTCTTTTCCTAGCAATGACCAACACAGTTCACCCTGGCGAGTTTTCCATATGGGCACACTGGGTTACAGCTCAGAGAGTGATTAAGGGTCAGTTTTCTCGTGGGCATGAAGAACTCTCAAAGCGGATGCCTGCATGGTGGTGGGTGAATACACTGACCTTTACACAGGACAGCACTGATAGCGGTGACATGGTCTAGGGGCTTGAGAAACACCAAAACAGATGCTAGAGTGGAAGATGCTAGCTAGAACAAGTTCATTGATATATTTGTTTTTCATATTTAAACCCGGATATTGGCAGGTGATTCCACCTGGGCCACATACCTAAGGGCTGTCATCCAACAGAATGCAAGATTTCAAACGAAACAAAAGTACATTTGAGTGCTGTGTCCAGGCAAGGCAAACGGGGCTTGGCAAAGATTTCCCCAGAAAGCTGCCCAAATTCCCCTTCATTCCTTCCTTCCTTACTGGTTTGGGGAAATAAAATATTTATGATTTGGTAATAAAATCTCCCAAATACTAAAGCTCTTTTATATACCCACAAGGTGTGGGAATCTTCCGAGGTAGCGAGAACACCAGGACTTGGCTACTGCCCTTCAGTGGGACTGTGCTGCTCTTGAACCTCTTTTTAATATCCTACATCTCCAAGACATTGAGATTATTACTTGATCCAAACAACAGAGTCAAGAACACATGCAGTCTTTGGTTTAGATTTTCTTCTAAGAACATAGGCTATATGCTTGCAAAGAACATTTTTTTTAATAGAAAATCAATTGATATTTTGTTTTCAAATTTGAATTGACTGGGTTCTTGACAACGTAGTGAATAATCAGCCATATTGGTTTAGGGTTGTGGATTTGTTTTTGTTTTATTAAAAGGAAAATGTAGACAACCAAGAGTGGATCTGTTCACCTTCATGAGACATGACCTTGTCTTTATCCAAGACTTGTCCTTACTTTCCCAAGCCTCTCCAACATAGGGACACAGCCTACCAAATCTTAGGTAGTACATATTTGAGGGGACTTTAAAAAGTTGGTGGACAAAGATATTAAAAGGCATGGGATTTTTTCCCCACCAATCATTTGAAAGCCCCTCGTGTATATTATTTGATTCCCTAGGCAAGAGCGCCTTTATGAAAGTGTCTTACTCTGAATTCCCACGCAGTAAAGTGAATGTGCTGATAACAGTGTCTGGGCCACGTGACGTTCTTATTGAATGAGGTCAAGCTGGTTCCAACTCATGGTGATGCCATGTGAGAGGCTCGCACTCACCGAGGGGGGTGTGTGTTCTCATTTGTACCGTTCTATAAGTCGATTGTCAGGTCTTTATCCCACAGGATGCATTTGAACTGCCAACCTTTTAATTAAGAGCTAAACACTTAACTATTGTGCCACTAGAACTTTGGAGCATTTGTAAACATTCGGGAAACATCGAATACATGAAGGTCCAACCTAAAATCTCAAAGTGCTCCTATTTTAAGACTTGCCTCATGTGTTTCAGACATGCTTCCTCCATGGTGACTACCAGGCAGGTTTACCAAATAGATTATGAGAGGCTCACTTGAATTTGAATTTCAGAAAGCACTTTTTAAAAGTATATTTGTGCTGCCACATGGAACATACTTATATTTATAAATTGGGATTTTATTTATGTCTTTATTGCCATTATTTGTTTATTTTTGCTAAATTGACAGTCTAACTTGGACGACATGCTGTTTTATTTTTTGCCACATTTTTCTATCAGCTTCATTATCTTTTTTTGAGAGTAAGGCAATTTTTATTTTGCATCTATCAAATTTACTGTTTGAATTAATGACAGGTTGCTACATTGGCCACTAATCATCTCCTTTGCCACTCCTGTAACATTCTGATCTAGTGATGAGTATGTTTGCTTCTTAACAGGAAGAAGGCAAACATAACAAGTGTGCAGGACAGCCTCATTCGTCTTTGGACTACCTGTCCTTTCCCAAGACCATTA
The DNA here is from genome assembly GCF_000313985.2 of Echinops telfairi. Classification (NCBI taxonomy): domain Eukaryota; kingdom Metazoa; phylum Chordata; class Mammalia; order Afrosoricida; family Tenrecidae; genus Echinops; species Echinops telfairi. The sequence goes on from NW_022103896.1 coordinate 23,506,099, forward strand.
GGTGATTAAGAACTTCTTTCCCAGCCTAGGTATTCTGCTCTGTGTTCTATTATAACTTGCTGCAAGAGTTAAGTCATGATGCATATAAAATGCTTTGGCCAGTATCTATTACATAGAAAATATTCTATTAATGTTGTTGACTATTACTATTGTCATTGTTGTGGTTGTCTATGTTGTTTTACTAATATGCAGAAAGTGTGTTAAACATGGCAGCCTTAATCCTACATATGACCCATGGGCATGTTAGCAGCATTAATGGGCCATCTTCTCCTTGATCTCTTAGCTCAATCCCAGCCTGTCTCTCTCTGATACAAGCTCTCTTGGGCACATGAACATTTTCTCTCCCAATGGGAGGCTGGAAAGAGCTGGTTGAGTACATGGATATTTTCCTAGCTATTTTTTATCTCATGAGACTCTTGTGATATTAGAGTTATTCATCACTTGGTTCATAGCATGGACTGCACCTAACTTGAGTCCCAGTGACTCTGACCCTGTAATCCAATCTATTTCCTGATAGTCTACGCAGCGTCATCATTTTCACTTTACACATCCTCTGTAATGGCATCTGCACATCCGACTGCTTCTTCCTGGTGTATCCTTTGCATTCTGACCATGCCTCAATTTCAGCAGGTGTGTTTTTGGCCTTCACTCTTAAGAACCCTTCCTTTAAGGTCAGCAACAGAATTAGATGTCTCCCCACAGCCCACAGGCTGGCCTTGACTGCCATCAAAGATTTCACTAAGATGAGAGAAAGAGAGAGAGAGAGAGGCTGACTTGTTGCATTTGTATTACTGTCCTTTCTCAAGGAATGTGGTTTAATGTCAGTCTAGAGAGCATTTAAATTGTATTTTTAATTGAACTTTTTGTTTACATCAAAATGCTGATGTAACAGCCATTCACTTGGGATCTAGGTAACACCTTGATTCTCTTCTACCTTTTACTAAGTTTCTAGCCCCCAAATGTTATATGTACTCCCTGTCCTCATGTTTTCTCAACTCCATTTCCTAGGAGCCAGAACCCCAACCCCCAAATCTTTGTTCTCTGTTTCTTTAGTGCAGGTGATTAGATTCTCTTGTGGATGTGGCTCACGGTACTGGGCCCACGCCATATGTGGCATGCAGATTAGGATCCTTCAGGAAGTTTGCTACAACAGTCAACCTTCTTTTTTAAAGTAGACAATTTCAATTCCCCACACCTCTTAGCTGCTTCCAACAGAGGGCTAATTAGGTTATGTGGTGGACTGCTAACTCACCACAAGTTCAGCAGATTGAATCTACCAGCTGCTCCTTGGGGGAAAGATGAGGCTTTCTGGTCTTATAAAGCTTTACAGCTCCCAAATCCAAAGGGGGCAGTACTACCTTTCAGAGAGGGTCATTTTGAGTCAGAATTGACTGGACAGCAGAGTGAATGCCAAGCTAGCAGGCAGAGCTGCTAGGTAAGCACTGTTATTTAGAGGTACAAGAAGCCTACTAGGCACACGCCAGGATGTCAGTCAGGGAAACCTGACTCAAATCTCAGAGAGTTTGTGTGGAATACCAGAGATCATTGTGTCCAGCCGATTACACTGTTATGGGTTTAACATATATCCTTTGCTCACCCTCCAATATGTATGTTGTCTTCATTCTACTGTGGAGCTGGGACAATCAGTCTATTTGAAATGTCTAGCACAGTGGTTCTCAACCTTCCTAATGCTGCGGCCCTTTAATACAGTTCCTCATGTTATGGTGACCCCCCCAACCATAAAATTATTTTTGTTGCTATTTCATAACTGTAATTTTTCTACTGCTGTGAAAGAGTCGCTCGACCCCCAAAGGGGTCGCGACCCACAGGTTGAGAACGGCTCTATACCATAGGAGATCTGATGGTGGAGTGGTTCCTAATTGGGCTGTTAACTGAAAGGTCAGCAGTTCAAAACTACCAGCTACTCCAAGGGAGAAAATTGGGGCTTCCTAGTCTCATAAAGAGTTGCAGTCTTGGAAATTCACAGCGGAAGTTCAACACAGCCCTATAAAGTTGCTATGAGCCGATGACAGTGAGTTTGATTGAGGACACTGTGTACCCGTTTAAGTACTCCTGGGAAAACTGGGCACAGTTTTAGAAAATTCGCATCAAAAAGACATTTTGAATTCTTTTGAATGTTGGACTTGGTTGCAGATCCTTTTTTACTCATTTGCATTAATTTAAGTCTAGTGACACAGCTGAGTTCTACAAGGACACCAGATGCCACTTGCTAAATAGATCATACTCTCGACTCCAGAAAAATCAATGATCTCATATGTTTGAGCACCTAACTTCAGAAGCACTTTGTTTGCTCTAACATTTTT
>NW_022103896.1:23509085-23540743 GCF_000313985.2 Echinops telfairi
GCCAGTTCTTGAAATGGTTTTGGGAAACGCTATAGAATGCATTATGTAACTCTGTGGTGATGTAAGCAGATGTTTTTTATATTTGCATAATTCTATTATATGTTTGTATTACTCTAGGTTTACATGGAATTATCCTGTGAAATTTCAGAAACAGTGAAATTTACCCCCCCCTCTCATTCCCCCTCTTTCTTCTTGCTCTTTTAAGAGACAAGAAATTTAAGTGGTAAAAAATGCTAGATTTTTCAACATTGAGGTCATAGTTGTATAATAACAAACAAAAATGGAGGCATAAAAATTATTAGGAACGACCTCTTCAAAAGTGTCCTGGCATTACCAGAGTTACAGAACTGTATGACCTTAAGGTTGAAAAAGTCATGTCCGGTTTTTCACTACATGCAGCTGCTTCTTTTACAACAAAATATATGCAACCTTAATATTTGGTTTGCCTCAGATGACAAGGGCAGCAAGCGAACAAAAAGAAGCATAGATTCATTTCTTCAGGGTAGAACATTATCATTAATTTTAGCATATCTTAGTTGATAAGCTCCTTCATTTTAAACTGATATATTCTTCTTATGGCACATCCTAAAACCAATTATTTTGGGTTGAAAAAAAATGTTTTCCTTTTAATTTTTTCCTTTCAGTTGTTTGAAACTGATATCTTAAAGAAAAATGATACTTACAAATCATCCATTGAAGATTCCTAAATAGAAGGAATCAGACTAGCACACAATTTTGAAATCTGACATTTTTAGGACACAATTTGAATTTAAAATAAAAGCAGAGACGAATGCAATGTTAAAGCTTGAGCAGTGTTTCTATCAAGACTGGTATTCACATATTTTTAAGAGAAAAACTACTACTATAAAAATCACTTATGTAAAACAGACTTGTTCTTGTAATAAAATAGGAATATAGATATTTTTAAAACCTTATCAATGTAGCTTAAAGTTATAGAGAAAAAAGTTTCTTCCTAGCAAACATATATCAGTTTAATTCAACTTCATTTCATTTAAAACATGATCATTTCATTGTATTATATGCTTTGCATGCTGTTAGGTACTGTGAAAATGAAAATGTAAGTCCAAAGAGAGTCAGTGACCATTGCTATCAGCCAAGTTTGGCTAGATGCTTCACTTAAATGTCTCATTTTTCTTCCTTTAGTCAATTGATAACCTGTGATATTAAGTCACATGAGTTAGAGCAGACAGCTGTACGTGACAGAGACATGTGTCCAACCCAGGTCTGTTTGATTGCTAAGCTCTCTCTGCTACCCGCTGTTACAGTGTAAGGCACTCAGCCCGTTCACAAGAGGCTCAGCATTCTGTTGGTGACATCACACCCACCCATAAAGCCATCAGAGCTGTATCTGATCAGGTGTCAGTGTGAATGGCACTAGGTCATTGAGTACAACATTTTTCAATGAAGTGTTTATATATATATATATATTTCAATTTTTATTTTAAACACTTTGAGAAATCATATACTTTTACTATCTTTAAAACTTAAAATAGTATAAATAGTTAGACATAGAGAATGGAACAAAACAGAAAAAAGAAACCACCCATTATCTTAGTAACCAGTAACATATTGATATAATATTTGGATAATTACCATTTATGCCTCTGATATTACCTCTATCCACATATATATGTATATTGAACCATGTGGAGCACCTTATTCAGCAGAAATTTGGTAGGACTAGAGGAGCCGACCCGAGAGAAAATGTAGATTTGTCCGAGCCACCGAGAGGCCTTGATTTGTAGGCACTTCTAGCATGTTAGGGTGACCTGGAAGGCCGAGATGATGAGAAGGAAAATTCTAGAACTTACTTTTGGCCAGGAGGTTAAGTGGCAAGATTGTGTGGGAAAGAGGAAATGACAGAAATAAATTTAGCATAGAGTCTGAAGGGATAGATGGATAACAAACACCTAGGGAGCTGTAACCTGCTTTCTTTAATAGAATAGTGACATGGCAGACACTTGTGTGATATCCCAAGGCAGTTTGTAATGAATTACTGAAAGAAATTTTTCATAAAGTCAATATTTTCTCCTCTCTTCTTTTTTTTAATATCACAATTAAAGATATTTGTGTTTAGCACCTTCTAGTAATGATCATTAAATTAATGATCAACACATATCAGGGAGAACATGCAATACGTTACCTATTACATCTCAACAAAAAGAAAGAAAGAAAAAAAAAAACTTTATTAAAGGCCCAGTCAGTAAGCAGCATTATTATAAACAGAAAGATTCAAGTGGTCAATGATTTCATATTACTTGGATCCACAAGCAATGTCCATGGAAGCAGCAATCCAGAAATCAAACCACATATTGCAGCGGTTCTCAACCTGTGGGTTGCAACCCCTTTGGGGGGTCGAATGACCCTTTCACAGGGGTCGTACAATTCATAAGAGTCAAAATGACAGTTATGAAGTAGCACCAAAAATAATTTTATTGTGGGGTGGGGGGTCACCACAACATAAGGAACTGTAAAAGGGTCACAGCATTAGGAAGATAGAAAACCACTGACATATGGCATTAGGCAAATATGCTGAAAAAGACCTCTTTAATGAATTAAAACATGGCAGAGGGGGAGGTGGGGGAAAGGAAGTGGGTGTTAACAAACCCAGGGACAAGGGAACAACAGGTGACTGAAAATCGATGGTAAGGAGGGTATAGGAGGTCTGGTAGGGCTTGATCAAAGGCAATGTAACCTAGAGGAATTACTGAAACCCAAATGAAGGCTGAACATGATAGTGAGAGAAGAGGGAAGTAAAAGGAAATAGATGAAAGAATTAGGAGGCAAAGGGCATTTATAGAAATCTAGATACAGGCATGTACATATGTAAATATATTTATATATGACAATGGGGAAATAGATCTATGTAAATTTATTTATAGGTTTAGCATTAAGGAAGTAGATGGACATTGGGCCTCTATCAAGTACTCCCTCAACATAAGAACACTTGGTTCTATTAAAACAGCACTCTGAAGGTGCTCACCTTCCTGACATGATCCCTGAAGACAAAGCTGGTGCATAAGCAATTGTAGTGAAGAAAGCTGATGGTGCCTGGCTATCAAAAGATATAGCATCTGGGGTCTTAAAAGCTTGAAGATAAACAAGCAGCCATCTAGCTGAGAAACAACAAAGCCCACATGGAAGAAGCACACCAGCCCACGTGATCATGAGGTGTCGATGGGATTAGGTATCAGGCATCAAAGACCCAGAACAAAAAATCATAATGTAAATGAGGGGAGGGGAGGAGTATGGACTGTAGGCCCAAAGCCAATCTGTATGCAGTTGGACATCCCCTTACAGAAGGGTCGTAGGGAGAAAACATGCCAATCAGGGTGCAGTGTAGCACTGATGAAACATACAGCTTTCCTCTGGTTCTTTAATGCTTTCTCCCCTCCCCCCAAGTATCATGACCTTAATTCTGCCTTACAAATCTGGCTAGACCAGAGCATGTACATGGGTACAGATAAGAGCTGGAAACACAGGGAATATAGGACAGATAAACTCCTTGGGAGCAATACTGAGAGTGGCCATGCCAGGAGGGTAAGGGAAGGTAATGGGAGAAATGGGGAACAGATCACAATGACCTATCTATAACCCCCTTCCAGGGGGATGGACAACAGACACAGGAGTGGGGGGAGACATCGGACAGTGCAAGACATGAAAACATAATAATTTGTAAATTATTAAAGGTTCATGAGGGAGGAAGAGAGGGAGAAGGAGGGGGAAAAATGAGCAGCTGATACCAAGGGCTAAAGTAGAAAGAAAATGCTTTGAAAGTGATGATGGCAACATATGTACAAATATGCTTGAGACAATGGATGGATGTATGGATTGTGAGAAGAGTTGTACGAACTCCCAATAAAATGATAAAAAAAATGAAACAAAAAACGAAAATATCACTTTGAGGACTAAAGTGTTTCTGCTGCAAGCCATGGTCTTTCCAATCCCCTCATACGCACGTGCAAGCTGGAAAATGGACACTGAACATGAATTACGTGACAGTGATGTTGAAGATGTCCAGAAGAACGAATCAGTCTGTTTCAGAAGAAAGACAACCAGGCTGATCCTTGGAAGTGTGGATGGGGAAATTTCATCTTACTCTTGGAGGCATGTTCTAGGAAGGACATCTATTTGACAACAGAGAAGGCCATCATATTTGGTAAAATCGAGGGTCATCGATAAGGAAGACCCTCATCGGGTGGATGAACCCAGTGGCAGCAACAGTGGGTTCAGAGCGTCAGTTGTAAGACTGGTGCAGGACTGGGCAGTGTTTCGCTTTGTTGTACTCAAGTTGCTGTGAAATGGAACCAATTCAATGAAAGTTAATGACAACCTTTCAAAGACATCATGACTTACTTAACAGATCCATTTCTCTATTCACATCTCAAAGTCTAAAGTGCCACAGCTCCACATACCTTTTTTAAAAGGAAGAAAATTAGGATCGTAAGAATAACTTAAACTAGTCAATGATAGAAGTCAATTGATAGGCAGATTATTGGGAGACCTTTCAATTTCATCTAATAGATAACTTTTGGGTCTAATACATATAATTCTGGCCTTGCTGTATTATTGTTTTAAGCAATGGGGAAAAAATAACTTGATTTCGTCTAACTATTATGGACCTTTTCTTTCTGTTCTTCTCCCTCATTTCTTTAAACAAGTGATTAAATCCAATAACATTCTTGGTATAAATTGAGAAACACACAGCCCAGTATTAAGTCATGTTAGCATTGAAATCATTATTCAAAAAGAAGCATTTCTGCAGACAAGACAATGACACTACTGTTTATTATAGATGACTGGATGTGCCTGCCTATGCATACCTTGTTAAGATATTGGGGGATTTGAATGGTCCGAAAATACCGTCAAATTAGCTTTTTGTTTTTGTTTAAATAGGGGAAAGTGGAAAGGTAAGGTTCTAGAACAAAGTCTTCCTCTCCTTGCCACTCACTTTGTCTTCAGCTGGATTGCTGAAGCGAACTCCTGCCTCAGGTGTCACCTTGCACCAGTGCTTGGTCTCTTTGAACACAAACCAACACTTCAGCCTCACCTTTAGGAAAAATTCCATCTAAGCGAGGTACATTTAAAATCTCTCTTTTCCTCTGTCCTCGTCAGTGAGAATGAAGCACGGAACAGGGCCCAGGCTTAGGCTAAAAGCGTAGGTATTCATCGCAATCAACCCCAAAGCCCATCTTCTGACACTAGTCTCCACAAAATTACATCCGAGATATACTCACAATCCATCAACGATGACGTCTCTGCAGACCACTGGCCCCAGAGCTCTTTAAGTACCAGCGTGATGTGCTGATCCCTTTCATTTCCCACCGTGTATCGCACAGGGCCTGAGTCAGAGTGAAGAGTGGGGGCGAATAGGGGGGAGGAAGTCAGTTACTGAGACACAGAACACGAATACAAATAAAAACCAAACCAGCAGCCTTTGATGAGCTCGTGACGACCCTCAGTGGACAAAATAAGTGCATATCGCGTTCTGTGAGCTCTTCTTATGTCCAAAGAGTGGCACGACGGACTCAGCGTCCCAGACACTGGTTCTGCCATGTGCTCGCTCTGTGAATTTGAACTTCCAGCTAGTGAATTATGTGGTCAAATTGTGCGCCTTAGGTTCTGCATCTTGACAAACTTGCAGAGTTATTGCAATTAACCAATGAGATAATGTAATAAAGCATCTAATACTAGTAGCTCAAAAATTAAGGACCTAGGAGATTCCAGTACATAAACATACAGATATTTATGTATATATGGATTACCACAGTTAGTATCTGTATATAGATGGAAAGTCTGAAAGAAATTAGGGTGGGCGTTAGGAAATGAAGGAGTAAGAAGAAAACCAAATACTATTTTAAATGTACTCTGTAAAAGAAGAAGAATCCAACCATCCCCAATGATGGTTATTGCATTAGAAAATCTGGAACTTCTTTTTTTTCCTTTTTCTCCAACTGATAAAATTTTCTCAATTTATATGTAAGGTTGCCTCTGAGATCAAGTTATTTTAATGGTTGTCATTATTATTATCCATTTAAATACAGAGGAATTTAGTTTGAAGAGAAACTATAACCTTTCTTTATTTTAATTCACATTCTGTACAGGAAAACCATGACTTCCAGGTTCAAAGGAGAAAGCCTTTAAAAAGGGCTTGTAAAAGCCCTCATAGGCTTCTTGGATATCAAATAGCTCAACAAAACAGCATTCTGATGATTTCAATGTAAATGAATTAGAAACATATGGATTACATTCCCTCGGAAATACACATGGGCTTGGGAATTAAGGGGGAACCGCCTGACAAAATGCACTGCACTTGGCTTTGCACAAAATGTTTGAGTAGTGGGTTGGCTCTTTTGCCAAATCGTCAAGACCGCAGGTTTGTTGCATGTGTATTTTCTCAAGCCCTCTGTGGATTGAGGCTCCTCAGCTTTGGAGATGGTGTGACCTGTTCGTCCAGCGCCTGCTCCCAGTCCTCCTGTCCCCCTTTCCACCCCACATGCAAGCACGCAGTTGTTCAAAGAACCCGGTGCTGGCGGGCTGGGTGGACTGGGGGAGCGGGCTGCTGGATTGTTTTCTCCACTGCCTCTGTCACTCTTCATTTATTTCTATTTTTACGATGTGTTCTTCCTTTATCCTACCCTTTTTTCTTTCACCTTTAAGCAGATGAGTAGATGGAACGAGCTTGAGCCACGGAGAGCGTAGGAGAGAGAGGAGAGATGAAGGAGCCCGTGTTCTATGATCGGGTGTTTTTCCCCCTGGTCAGAGTTGACCCACTGTAATTTCCATGAGCAAACAGAAAAGAAGAACTTTCTATTGTTGCACGTTTACCCTGGCATAAGTGGGCTTATTGCATTTTTGAGCATTTTAGAGACTCTTAGAAATCACCTCAACTCAGCTCATTGTTTTAAAAGAAGGGATTTGTCTTATTTAGTATGGGTTCCTGGTTTAATGAATTAATTGCTTTAAAATGCAGTGGCATATCAGGGACCTGAGCCTCATTCGCTGTGCTGCCCAGGTTGGGGGAAAGCAGGTGTCACAGTAGCAGGCTCTGGCTTTTGTGTGTGCCTTACAAAATATACTGCCTCTTGATAAGCAGCTACAGAATTGATAGTTAAATCTATCCGCATGGATTTGCTTCCCATATGGAACTAATTGCCTCTGGAATAGTTAAAGCCAAAAGATCTCTACAATTTCAAAAGCTTCTCTTATCTTGCCTCTCGTATGGCTGTTGACAGGAGTGAAACACATCTATCCTCATTTATTATATTGGTCTCATCAAGTGAGGATGTGTTGATGGGAGGCTGTTACAGAACCAGATGGTCCAAGTTGGTCTTTTATGTTTCAAGCATTTCCCTTCTTTGGGTTTTTCAAGTCCAAACAAAGCCTGTCCTGCACTTGGGTTTCTCTCTTAGACTCTCTCCCCCGATAGACCCAGGCGAGGACATGAGCATTTACTCTCTGTCCTCTTTAACCCAGCCTAACGAGGGCCCAGTTGCTTCACCTCTTTTGATGCTGCTGGAGGCTGAGCAGGACGATGAGCCGGGTCTCTGAAAGTGGTTCTTTGCTCCGTGTGCCAATTTTTCACTGTCGTTGTACCTTCCTTCGGCCTGGTTGTTGTTATTAGGTGCCATGAGTTGATTCTGACTCCTATCAACCTCGGGTGGTGGAGTAGAACTACCTCATAGAGTTTTCTTCTTGGAAAGTCTACCCAAGTCTTTCTCCCAGACCTTAGTTGGGTGAGTGCGAAGGACCCATCTTTTTGGTTTGTAGTAAAGCTTAACCACCATTTGTACCCCCAAGGCTGCTTATTTAGGTCAGAGACCCCTCAACATTCTGAACTAGTACGATGTTACTCTCTCTGGCTGATTGTGGAAGAATGTGGCCTGGTGTTCTTTTTCTAAACCACTGAGGAAAGCCGAAAGAGACACAGAGGTTGTCAGCACACTTCTCATGTTCACCTTGACTGCCATCATCAGAGTTAACATTTGTTAACCAGGCACCTGTGCCAGGAAGACACACTTTAGATGTCTTCATTGATTGCCTTAGGAAGAGTCGCTTTCATCCCATGCTGCAGATAAGGAAAACACAGCAAGTCACTGGTCTGCAGATCTTTAAGCCAGGCACTGGCATGCTTTATGAAGGGAAAAAGGGGTAGGGGTAAGAAGAAGTCCTTGAACACACTCATGCTCTTACCACAAGTCTCTTCACCCCAGGTCCCCAAATTGGGTGAAAACACTATCAGAAACAGAAGTTTAGCCACAAGAACCTGAAATCATTGTTGTGGAAATCTTGGTTGGGGTGATGGGATAGTATCACTCTGTCACACACCTGGCTGTGTACATGGGGAAAATATTTAAATTCTCCGTATCCCATTTCTGCATCTGAAAAAGGCGGGTGGTAGAATACCTTAATCCCAGGACTGAGGGGAAGGCAGTACATGATTCTTAGAACAGCATCTGTCATCAAGTATGCCATTGAACTCAAGCTCACTGCCATTGAGTTAACGGCATCCCCTCGTGACCCCATAGGACAGGGTAGAATTGCCCCTGCGGGTTTCTGAGACAGTAAATCTTGATGGGAGGAGCAAGCTTCATCTTTCTCCTGTGGAGAAGCTGGTGGCTTCAAACGGCTGACCTTGCAGTGATCAGGCAAGCATGAAACCCACTACACCATCAGGGTTCCAAAGAAGCCCTAGAGAGATGCCATTATGAAGATTATTCCACTGAAGAACTGTTCCAAATCGTAAGCAATGTAATCCCCCCACAAGGGACCCAACAGGCATTAGGATTACTCTAGACCTGTCTATTATATTCAGTTGCCTGTGCCCCCGTCAGATCTGCCCATTAGTACGCATTCCTTATCTCGGTTGGTGGCAGCAGCAGGTTTCAGCTTCTGTGCTCAGTGTTTCAGACATTGCTCTCTTACTCATCCCTGAAGAGTCGTTGCACTAAGCACCATACAGTATTTCGGTGGGGGGGAGGGTGCTTCGGGAGTTAAGGACCCAATTGATGAGAAAGGAAGTTGAATCCCCTCTCTGTAAAGATCTCTCAGAGAGAAGACAAAGCATTTCTCAAAGTTCGAAATCTTGAGGTAGATCTTTATTTCTCTCACTGGCTCATGAACAAGTCATCAAATTCTCTTGAATCTCCTTTCAGAATATCTTTCAAATATATATCCCCTTTTGTCCCTGACCTCTACTGACTAAGATAGTTTTGGTCAGCCTCAAGTAGCCTTCTCTATTAGCCCTCTCCACTTCACTCTAGCTAAAGTGATACCAGAGAGTTGAAATATATATAACTCTGAACTAACTATTCTCATAGATGCTTCTCCATTACTAAGAGTGAATTTCAATCTTAGGATATATGCTATTCATTAGCCACAATTTTAATTGTGCCTTCTCTCAATTCATTATGCATATATTTCCATGCTTCGGAACCAAGGACCCTGCTTTGTCTTCTCTCTGAAAGGCCTTTACAGACAGGAGATTAAACTTCTTTAATCACCAGGTCCTTAACTTCCATAACCCCACCCAGAAATATTATATGGAGCTTAGAGCAAAGACTCTTTGGGGAAGAGCCTGAGAGAGAGAATTGGTCTAAAACACTCAGTACAGTGTTTGGCCCAGAGCCTGGCAGTGTGATGCTGGGCAGTGTAGTTAAGGTCTCTGTGCCCTCTTTTATGTGCAGTCCTCGGGTGACCACATGGTCAAGCAGTTGGGACCCACCAGTCTCTCTGCAGGAGAAAGAGGAGGCTGTCTGTTCCCATAAAGACCTACAATCTCTGAAACCAGTCTGTCCTCCTGCAGGGCTGTTCTGAATTGGGCTTGACTCAACGGCAGTGGGTGAGCGCCTTATTTCCACTTCTGTAAAATAAAGATAGCATAGCCAGATCTTGAGTAGTGAAATGCTCTGTTGATGGAAGATGCTTAGGACAGTGTTTATTAATATTGATTTCTTTTACTTCTTAGTTCGGCCACTCACTTATAAAATGCCATTGATACTAGTTTGTGCTTCGGAGTGAGAAGGACTTGGGCGATTTGTTCTATTTTAGAATGTTCATTTCATCCATGCTGAGAACAACAGGCGTCAGAACAGCATCTTGTAAAGTGGGCCATGACTGTCCTCACTTCCTGCAATGGGCCTACTCCTATCTCTGGCTTTCATAGCAGAGCGGTCCTATTTCTTGTCTAGCACTTGGTGGTAGGATGCCCGCATTATCTGGGTGTGTGTCTGCATCCTCCAGTCGAAGGTGATCCAGGAGTTTATGCCCTATTCACTTTTATTTCTTCCCCATGCTCCCTCCCCCATCCAGATGCCACCGCTGGACCTGGCAACTGGTGGGTAGTCAATACACCTGGACTGAATAGGTTCTGAGTTGGGTAATGAGCCATTGTCCCACCTCTGTGGCTGTCTTCTCACAAGCTGAGAGCTTAATTTGGGACCGTGGCTGTGTTGGAGGAGCTTCAGAGACCAGAGTGTTGTCACAGCAGGAACCTCACAAATTTGGCTCCTAGAACATTTTGACAAGGAAAAAATGTCTGCGTCTCAAGATCCCTGAGGGCTCATTCCCTGTTTTTCTCAAACACAGTTGGGCTTTCATGTGGTCACACACTTGCTTATTGATACCCGGTAGTTTTCTCGTTAGGCCGAATGCGGCAACACAGTATTTATTTGACACTGTGGTCATCCATTCAATTGGGTGGAAAAGAACATATTAGTCAAATGGAACTGATGTCTGGTAGCCATGCACACTCACCCAAATAATCTGCCCCTGGATCCCGTTCACGGGCTGGTTCTCCAGCTGCTTGACAGCCGGCCATAGTCTCGCTCAGGGGATTTATTTTCCCTGGCCCTGCTGGGATACTAAAAACCAGTCTTCCGATTCAGCCTCAGCCTCAGACTCCAGCCCCAGGACAATAGCAATACTGTGTGATGACTCCTGAGGACAGACCAAGAGGGATGACTGTTTTAATAGCACTTCATGACTCCTCAAGATGGACTGGAAACACCACCGCAAGGAGAAAAAGGTATTCGCCAAGGAGAGAGGAGCGTCTCTGTAGTCAGAATCTCAGCGGGAACCAAAACCACAGACAGAAATAGGGCTGAGGTCCTGCCGTGTCAATTCCAGGAACCGGGGAGGAAGTTTGAGGACATGCTCATAGGGCTTCCAGAAATGTGCTGATTGTGCAATCTTCACAACTATCAGGGGAGAAATGATAAAAATCACAATAAAAATGAATGACCCACTTCATAGGCAAATAATTTGGGGAGCGAGCCTCAAAAGTGGAGGAAAGAGGGAAGCATTTGGCAGCGCCAGTCTCCTTTTTCCATGCTATCTCCCGCCCATACACTCTTGTCCTCCTTTTGCTTCTGCCTCCCCCTTTTGCTCCTTCCCTTTTGAAAAGGTCAAGTGCAATCAGTGACTGAATCTCCTCATGGAAGCCATATCGAGCTTTGTGGTACCCCTACCTCTGACCAAAATAGAAGACATTAGCGTATAGGCTTAGAAGTTGATTGATCGAGTTTAGCTTCCAAAATTCCAAAAGATGTACACCGAAGGTCTACTTTCACTTGAGTCTTGAACTTGAACTCTACGCGGCATCTGAAATTCATTTCTAAAATGGCCAGAGAATGGATAAAGATCCTGGTAGAAAAATTCTCATTTCAGATGAGCCCCACAAGAATTATCTAGTCATTAGCCAAGGGTCAGCGAGTGACTCTTTCAACCTGTCGTTGGCAGGACTGTTAATATTTAGGATTTCTCACGTAGGCCAAGTCCAAGGGGGTGCTTTAACTAATAAATGCTAGGAGCTCTGCCATGCCGGGGCAGGCTGCCAAAAGTTGTGTTTTCATGTAAACCCAAAGGGCCTCCAGGAAGAAACATGGTCAGGCTTACCATTAGTTCCCAGAACCCAGGACTGTTGAACAACAAGGACAAAGGCTGCCTCAAGCTTTGGAGCTTCTAACCTTATATGGCTAGGGTCTCCTTGTGGCTGTCACAAACAGGAACGTGTTCCGGAGAAGGAAAATATATTTCATACCGTGTGTAAAGGTCGTCATTTGGCTGAGGCTTCCTAAAGCTGGGTTGTGAAGGATTTTGAGGCTTTGTCAAGGACAGGGGACAAGAGAGCCACTGTCACTAAGAGACACTTGCCATCACTAAGGGCGATGCCTGAGTTGCACAGCTATAGAATGTTTCCACTATGGCAGAGAGCCCCGGTAGAAAGCACCCATTTAGGCTGTAAGGAAGAAAGCCTCTCAGGAACTTGGGGGCTATTTTGGTTAAAGACACCTTCAAAGCACTAAGAAGAGAATAGTTTGCCCCGCTATCTTCCCTTTACAGTTGTGTTTTTTTGTGGGGGGGCTTTTTTTTTTAATTGATGTGGGCCGGTTGCTATGTTAGGAGTTTCAGGGGGGTAGGAGGTGAAACGCACAATCTGAAAGGTGATTTGGGGAATTCAACTATGGGTTTCTTAGAAATCAGCTAACTTTAAAACTGGAATGGATCCTGTTACTCACATATCATTCCAGATGTTTCACTCATCTATAATCATCATATCATCACTACAGAGCAGACATCAGTTTATTTTTAACAAATGGTCACATTAAAATGTTCAGAAACTTAACAAGGGTGCTCAGTTACCAAAACCCAAACCAAGCTCCCTGTCTTGCAGTTAATGCTGACTTCCAGGGACCCTATGGAGCAGAGTGGAACTGCCCATGGTGAGTTTCTGAGGCTGTAAATCTTTAAGGGATAGGAAGCCCCATTTCTCCCTCAGCACAGCTGGTGGGTTTGAACTGCTGACCTTGCAGTTAGCAACCTAAGTTTTACAATTGTGCAACCAGAGTTCTTGGGTCCTCAGTTAGGAAGTGGCAAAGCAATCATGTGAATACAGATCCTTGAAGGTTTTCTGTTCTCCTATAATCGCTAATATGGAGGGGAAAAAATACATAGAGAGAACATTATAGTACAAAGTAGAAATAGTGACACTAGGGACAATTAGTTGTAGGGAGTCCTAATTTCCATCCAGGTGACATCTCTGCTTGTCTCGACACAGGGAATATAACTCTGCTGACCTCGAAAAATATCGTTTTGCCGCCCAGTCAGTCAGTCAGTCAGTAGTTTTCCCAAAGTACACTGTATGTTCGAGATCCTCACCCTATCTTAATAGTGCTATTGGGCCCTGAAGAAATCGTTCTTTGAATAGGTAAACTCTAAAATTGCCCATGGTAATTTTCTGTGAGGTTGGCAGATCTTAAGATCTGTAGTGATCTAGCAGCAGCAGCAGGATATGGACAATCTACCCAGTGCTGTTAGACACCAAGCCAGAAGCCTCTATATCCTTGCTTCAAATTTAAAAATTAGATTTCTTATGCTTTTTAGTGATCTTCAAGATTCTTTCATTTCTTCATTTTCCCAGCAAGACCCCCTGGTCCTCTTGAGGCTCCTCCCCAAGCTTTTCTGAGAACAAAGCTATTAGCTGATGAAGGGGTCCTTGGCTAGTCACCACACTCCTGTCCTGAACCCCACCCGCCGCCCCCACGGATACTTCCTTCCATGTAACTTTGCAGGTGTGTGACAACACTGACCCTCTGGCAGAAGGCTCTCTTCCCCCTGGTCTGTAAAATCTTGAGGAAACTCTGTTTCCCTATGATTTTTTTTCAGTTGCCACTACAAATTAGGTGGGACAGCAGGAGTGCTGGTGATGGTGGTTGGGGTGAGGGTGGGGATCAGAAAGGAGGAGAAGAAAACGCAGACCCTTTCACAGCACTGCCCCTTGACCGAGAACTTCAAAACTGATCCACCAGGACAGGAGCGGTTCGTGGAACTCACCATGGTTTCATAGCTAGCGTCTTAAAAGCTGTCGAAGTCACATTGTGCTATATTGTTTTGAAGACATTAATGCCCCAGAGTCATTGTTTTGTGAGAGTCCGTGCTCCTAGCTTTGAATTTAATTTATTTGTTTACTTTGATTGGGTTTAATTAAAAGAATATTCTTTCAAAATATACGGCCATGCTGGGAACTATGCTCGGAAAATGTGTTCAGCCTTCTCTCCTCCGTATTTCACAAGCCAGGAGCGGTTGGGTCACTTTAAAAGACCCTTTGTGTTGCATTGCGTTTGTGGTTCCCCAGGTCATATTTTCTCTCTTTAGAAACTTGACGAAAGCATCAGGTGATACTAGACTCCTAAAGGACCTCACCAAGAATCTGGTATTTGTAGAAGGGCAGGCTGAGGGCCCCAAACCGGAGAATCAAGATGATTCAGACTGCCCATTAACAGGTTAATTGAAATTCAGGCGCTGTGTTTCACTCTTCAGGTAAAAGAAATGCCTGCCTCTCCAGCATTTGTGCTCTGAAACGAGTCATCATTTCTCATCTGTGAAAAAAAAAAAAATCAAACTTCAAGTATGAAAAGGTAATCACTGTTACAATTGCTGTAGCTTTTCAATTTTGCCTATCTGGGTAATAATCGTTTGCATATTTTAATACACCTCTAATGAAATGTTTAAACAAAGTTTCACAGTCCATCTCCTTGCTTAAAGGCACGCCGATGAAGCACTCGTGAAGAAGATCCTCCTTCTTGCAACTCTTTCATAGGTTATCAATCAAATCAGGCATCACAGTTTTAAAACTTAAAAAAATTCTCATACAGCATGTTTTTACGGAAGATTTTACACACACACACAGAGGCACACATGTATACAATATACATGTTTTTTGTTCTAGATTTATAGATGTTAAACTTTTCCATCTCTCAATGATGATATTGTCTCAGCCTTAACTGAAGATCACGTAGTAAAAATATGCACAAATAAACACTTGGCATACTTGATACTTTGTGTAGTCAGTAAATGCTCAGAGTAATTATTAGAACAAAGTGCCTTGTTCTTAATATTGATGCCCCTGCTAAATTATTCCCTGCTAGAAAAAAAAAGAAAAATTCCACATTTACCACACACTATATATCCACAGCATTTGGGACGCTTTCAAAAGGCTCTGTTTTTATTTATAAAACATTTGTTCATAATACTGTAATTAGAAGCATATACACTGGAGTCTTGCTTTAAAAGTCTTTCTTTTTTTAATCTTCTAGCACAGAGAAAACTTTCCATCACCTTCTCTCAGTCTAAACTGGGCAAGCCATGGCCTCCATCTTTGTGTATCGGTTATCTCCCAGAAACATCTGTGAGTTTGTTTTATTCACCACAGATATGGCACCGGTCTGTCTATGTCATTCTCTCACCTCCTACACAGGCAATAACCTGGCAAAGTAGCTGTCTCTAGGTAGCTGCGCTGTAGACTCACAGCACACCTCTTCTACGATGGGTTCCCAATATGTCAGCACAGCTTGCTGTTATTTAAGCGATTGTATCTGTGTGCTCAGTGACCAGCGGCTTGCTGGTTTCACCGAACTCTAAGGGAAGTTTGGGCAGGTGATTGATGGATTCTTGGAAGCCATCTTTATATGTGGAAAAGAGATTCCTGTTTTCTGTCTTTTCCTCTTTTCCATTCCTGTTTGCACCCTAAATTTGATGTTTCTATTGTGAATGCTAATATTTTCCATTTGTGAGCTATGGACTAGGTGCCATGGGGGCTCAGACATAGCAGTGGTTGTGAGGCTGCTGTAGGATTGGGCAGAGCTTTGCTCTGTTGTACACAAAGGGCATCTGAGACAGAACCTACTTGGCAGCACCGAGCGACAACAATGACGGTGACAGTCACACTATTCTTCTATCCACTTTCCCCATCTTAAATTGATTGTCACTGCACCCTAATCCACTCCACTAATCAAATATATGCCCGATTATATATGCACAACAATCAAATACATCCTTCTGGAATATCACTACCCCTATTCTCATTCTCTAGTATGATATGCAACACCAAATTATTTGGGTAGGCCATCGTGCACTTAATTTTGTACTAACCTTGCTTTAAAGGTGAAAAATAACACTAATATACATGAAAGATTTTAGACATCTTTTTTGTGTTGTTGTTGGTAGGTGCCAGTGAGTCCGCTCCAACCCATAGTGATCCAATGCGCAGCGGAACCAAACACGTCCTGGTCCTGCATCGTTCTGACCGTTGTTCTTATGGGAGAAAGATGAGACCTTCTATGTTAGTCGGGGTACTTTAGAGAAACAAATCCACAGAAACTCATGTATCAGAGAGAGTTTTATATAAAGAGTAAGTGCACATCAAGAAAACATCCCAACCCAGTGCTTCTCAAGCCCACAAGTCCAACATTAACCCATATGTCCAACACCAATCCACAAAGTCCTCCTCCATCTCACAAAACAGACGCAATGATGCCGACTGCAGGAGGAAAGCTGAGTCAGTGAATGTGTAAACATCTCAGCGCTGGCAGGGGTCTCCACATGGCCGCTCCAGCACCCAAGGCTGCATCAGGGTAGGTCCATGAGGCTTCTCTTTGGGGATGACTTGGTGGAAGCAAGCCTTGCCAGTAAAGCAGGGAACCAGCTAAGGCAGCTGCACCCTGGTCCGACCATCAGAAAGCAAGAGACCTGAGAACTAGAAAGGTGATGCTCCCTGAGCCATTTATTGCTCCACCTTTCAATTAACCACACATTTGTTTATTGGCCAGGTTGGCATAATTAACAAACTACCTCACCTTCTACTCCTGTGCAGTATACAAAGTGTCAGAAACACTCAATGGCAGTTCTACCGTGTCCTATGGGGTTGACATGAGTCAGGACTGACGTGTTGAGTTAGGAAGTCAAAACAGGCAAATGGAAAAGAAAATACCACAAGTTTCATGCTGGCGTGTGTCACACTCCACTTTCCACAATGCCACCATGGGAAGACGAGGGGACAATATGCTTCACTTTGCAGTTACTGAGGCCTCCACTGAGTACCCATTTTTCACTCCCTGAAACCTCCTGCCTTTGAGGCATTCAATAGGAGATTGTGGTGATGGGAGTAGGGAGGGTGGGATGAGGGGTAGAGGACCAGTTTTTTAATGTATCATTTTCTGTATTTCTCTTTCTCTGAGTCAATTTGAAAATGGCCTTTAGTTTTCCCTTCCCTCCATGGCTGTTAGGACTGTACTTGACTGATGAGGCTTGTCTCGTAGGAAAATGCCGGGAAGTTAGACATCCCTTTCTCAAATCTCCCTTGATTAAGTCTGGCAGATGGCAAGGCTGGATGATAAATTATCAAAATATGAGGGGGTACCCCCCTCCAAATGGATGTGATGTGAGGGATAGTGCCTTTGGAGTTCATTCCACCAGGTCAGATTGTTAATCAAGCTTTATATTTAGAGCAGCGGTTCTCAACCTGGGGGGTCACAACCCCTTTGGGGTTGAACGACTCTTTCACAGCGTCACCTAAAACCATATTTCTTATGGTTTTAGGAACCAAGGCACCGCTCCTCTATCTGTCTCCAGGTGGGTCAGCCCACATGCTGATACACCCACATACGGGGTCACCACAACATGAGGAACTGTATTAAAGGGTCATGGCATTAGGAAGTTTGAGAACCACTGATTCTGAGGTTCTGAAAAGATAGTGTAATCGTATGTGACAAAAAAGGCTTGATTGTGATAAATGGGGGACTGGTTTTGCCACTGTCACAATGCACCTGCTCATGCAGCCATCTCAGTGCTCCGGGTTTTGGCAAAAAACATCATGTCTCTCTTGCCCCACGCACCTGACTCACCTGACCTCACTATGTGTGTCTTCTTTTTGTTTCCGTGAATGAAGAGGGACATGAAATGACAGCAATTTGAGGACATAGAAGAGGTGAAGAAAAAAACGGGGAGGTACTGTCAGCCATCCAAACAGATGAATTGGACAAATGTTCCCAAAAATGGGATCACAGATTTGACAAATGTATTAAGTGTAGTAGAGAGTACTTTGAAGGTGATAAGGTTGTTTTGTGAAAAAAATAAACTAAATACAGAGCTTTGGAAAAAATACTCCAGTTTTTTGTCCCACCCCCATCCTTGCCTCTACAGTTTGCATGAGCTCAGACTCTGCTTAGGCTCTTATAATAACCTCTGTGCAGCTTCTTTCCTTCTTATTCTGCTTCTCCCAGGTCCTACAGGTTTCTCCTGGGGCATCCCCACACTCATTTGCACATGCATCCCTGTCTCAGGCTCTGCTTGCAGCAGCAAGACTCAGACAGAGACCTGTCTTGGAGTCAGAACACTTACTTAAAAATAAAACACTAGGAAAAAATACTCCGTTTAGTTAGACAGACTCTTAAGAAGAACAATCTACACGGCTGATTTTTTTATTTTATTCCTTGGACTAGAAACTTTGAAAGCAAGGATGGTATTTAATTAAACTTTTAAACTCCCCATCCCACCTCAGTAGCTAGCAAAATGACAGGCTCAAATATACATATGAAAGAAAACACAAAACAAAACAAAAGGAGCCTTGGCAGCATAGTGGGTTACAAATTGGGCTGTTGACCCCAAGGGCAGCCATTTGAAATTGCTGGTGGCTCCACAGGAGAAAGATGAGGCTTTGTCATCCTGCAATGATGTGCGGACTTAGAAATCCAGAGCCAGTTCCACCCTGTCCTCTAGGGTCACGAGGAATAGGAGGAACTCTGTGGCAGGGACTTTGGAGTATGACCTCACCATCGGACTCCTGGAAACCCCTGTGTCACGAGAGGCCTGCGTTCATTGGGTTTCCAATGACTGGTTTTTCAGAACAGATCACCAGGCCTTTCTTCTTCGGAGCTTCTAGGTAGACTCAAACGTCCAACCTTTTATTTAGTGACTGAGTAGATTGTCCAGTGGCAATGGGTAGGGGGCCATTCGTCTGTTGTGGAGACAGCATGAAGAGGATGATGCAGTCCTGGAAAGAACTATGTTTACAACCTTAGTTGGGAACAAGCTTGCACTTGTCCAGGGGTCGATAAGCTGCAGCTCTTTCAGCACATGCCTGTGGCTCTGAAGTAATTGAGAATTTTTAAAGGAATTTATTCAGATAATGGTGATTTCCTTTGTTTGTAAAAATATATTTATGGCTCTCAAATAATGTTTAAATGGGTAGGAGGGACAGGATGGGCTCTTTCGTCACAAACGTTTGCCAACCTGTGCACTAGCTCATCATAAAGCATGTGGGAATGAAGCAATCACATGAAGACAACTACATGCAAAGTGTTATGCAGGTATAATGGCCAAATGCATAATTTCAACTGGAGATTAGGTGCACATAGGAGAGGATGTATGAAGTTTAAGGTAAGATTCATAAGATTTTAACAAAAGGAGAGAGACATCAAATTATTGCTATGTATTGAGTGTCTACGATATGATGGGAACTTTGTTCAGATCCTTATGTATATTATATTACTTCATATTCACAGAAACCCTATAGTATACATGTTGATATTAGCTCATTTTTAACAAAGAGATTTTGAGACATCCAGGAAGTAGTGGAACATGACTACAAGTTAGAGGTCACAAGGCTAGAGTTAGAGGTCACAAGAAGAGAAGGCAAACAGAGATAAAGCATCAGGGAAACAATACCATTACTGGGTGTACTGGACACTGTAGGAAGAAATGTCTGTAACGAGAACGTCTAAGGATATTGTGTGAGACTTGTGCAGTGCAGTGGATCACTTAACATGACTTCTGGCCATTCCCTGTTGCTTTGAGGTGCCATCACAGCGGTTCCAACCACGCACAGCAAAGTGAACCACTGCCTGCTGCTTTACATGCTCACAATTGTTCTTTGGTTTGAGGCCCATTGTTGCAGCCACTGTGTCAACCCAGCTCCTTGAGGAGCCTTCTTGTTTGATGCCCCGATACTTTACCAAGCATGATTTCCTTATGCAGGGACTTATCTCTCCTTATAAAATGTCCAAAGAAAATGAGACAAAGCCCTGTCATCTTTGCCTTTAAAGAGCTGTGTTAGACTGGGTTGACTAGAGAAACAAATCCAGAGACACTTGTATATGCGTAAGAGAGCTTTCTATCAAGAAATAGTTATATATGAGGAAAACATCCCAGCCCAGTCCAGATCAAGTCCATAAACCTGATACTAGTCCATAAACCTCTCTTCTGATTAATGCAGCTACATGCAATGAGGTAGAATGCAGGAAGATCTCCAGCTGGTGGGGCAAAGTCTGGTAGCCACATCTCCAGGGCTCCCATAGGTCTGCACGTGGCTGCTTAACATGAAGGTGAAGGAAGAGGGGGGCGCTGGGAGGTGGTTGCCAGGACCTTCGTTATCTGGAGGTCATGCCCACAAGGAGGTGCCATCCATCAGTGACCTGATTAACAGGCTAAATGCGATACTTTAAGTTGACGTGAAATTATGTAATCCCACAGGAGCGTTATGGCAGTCGTTCTTCCAAGACAGATTTGTTTGTTGTTTTGTCAGTCCATGATACTTTTAATATTCCTCACCAGCAATCTAATTCAAATGCATTATTCTTCTTCCGTCTCCCTTACTCAACGTCTAACTTTCAAATGCGTATGAAACAATCGAAAACACCTTGGCATGGGTCAGCGGCACTTTAGTCTTCAAAGTAACATCCTTGCTTTTCCAAACGTTAAAGATTTACTCAATGCAACGTGTCTTTTGATTTCTTAACTGCTCCTTCCGGGAGCATTGATTTTGGATGCAAGCAAGATAAAATGTTTGACAACTTCAAGCTTTTCTCCATTTATTATTTTGATATCTGTCATGCTGTAAGTATTTTGCTCTTTGCATCGAGTTGTAATCCATATTACAGGCTACAATTATGGATCTTCATCAGCAAGGGCTTCAAGTCTTCGTTACTTTTAGCAAGCAAGGCTGTGCCATCTGCATTTCACAAGTTGATAATTAGCCTTCTTCCAATCCTGATGCCACATTCTTCTTCATATAATCCACTTCTCTGATAATTTGCTCAGCATAGAAGTTGAATAAATATGGTGAGAGTATACAACCCTGATGCACACCTTTTCTGAGTTTAAACCATGCAGTATTCTCTTGTTCTGTTTGCACAACTGTCTCTTGATCCATATGCAAGTCCCACATAGGCACAATAAATTGTTCTGGAATTCCCATTCTCCTCGAGGCTGTCCATAGTTTGTTATAATCCACACAGTTGAATGCCTTTGCATAGTCATTAAAACACAAATAAACATCCTCCTAGTATTCTCTGCTTTCAGACAGGATCCATCTGACACCAGCAAAGATAGCCCTTCCTCCATGGTTTTTTTTTTCTGAATCCAGCCTGAACCTCTGGCAACGGTTCTCCCGTGGTGTTCGTAACTCCCACCCTGACAGTGTGGGACAGTGTGGGACTGGTGAATTATATAGCTGGTGAGGGACAAAATTGAGTTACTTTCTTTCTTTTCTCCCCTCCTCATAGGTGTGGGTAAGGGAAAGTAGAGGATGATGCTAGTAGGTTTTATGATTCAGTTGTAAGTGACTGTTAACCGGGTTAATTTTGATTGTAAAAATTTGGGACTAAAAAGCAGGTTGGCAAACTTTTGCCCCAATTCAGGGTATTTATTATAAGACCCATGGAGAAGCAGGAGAGGTACTCTCACTACTGTCAAGAAAGAAGAACCAGGAGTGAAGCGTGTCCTTTGTATCCCACCAGCCCTACACGTGCATCTGCCATAAACCAAGGACAGAAAGCAGTGACAGAGGAGTGGCCGCAGCTGAGCTAACATGTAGAAAGGAGAGGAAAGCTGAGGGCCATCAGGAAAGAGACTTGCTTATCGCTGGAGTGGCCTCCAGGCACATATTGAAGTAGCTAAGGTTGGGTGAACCACAGAATTAGGGCTGAGTACCTGTAGGCTGCGGTTTATGGTGGAGTGGAACACCTTGGGGGCATTCATCAATTGTGCTATGAGTGTTTTGTAACTGGAACTGGAGATAGGATAGGCCAAGGGGCTAAGGGGTAGAGAGAGTCTTACCAAGAAGCATGGCAGAAAAGGGGATATTCTGACTATAAGAACTGTGTCCTGAGCATTTCTGATCCTGAATTGTAATCTGTTAACTTCCCTAAGAAACTCCATAATTGTGAACATGGTCTGTGAGTTGTGTGTGGCCATTGTAGTGAATCATCAAACCCAGCAGATATGTAGCAGGTGCTATAGGAGAGACAGGATCAGAATTGATAAGGAAGGTTGGCGGGTGTAGACATGTCTGACTTCAGCCTGATAGCATCAGCCTTAGACTGATACTAACACTGCTTCTCCTCCTCTATGCACTTGTGAAATCAGAGGAGGTTCAAAGCTTCTCCCCCCCACCCCACTTTTTGACAACTTGAAATATCATGGTAAATTGAAATGTATGGTCCTTATTGAGTTGACAAAGAGAATGAATAGGAAAGTTGAATGCTAATCTTAGTATTTTAAGAAGATTATTCCAAAAGAGGAAAAGGAGATGGGCAAGTACTTCAGCTTCTAGAAAGGAACGTGCCTATGTGAGGAACTTAAATGGATGTAAACTTCTTAGATTGTTTTCCTACCTAGTAAAGCAGTAATTCTCAACCTGTGGGTCGCAACCCCTTTGCGGGTCAGACAACCCTTTCATAGGGGTCACCTAATTCATAACTGTAGTAAAATTGCAGTTATGAAGTAGCAATGAAAATAATTTTATGGTTGGGGGTCACCACAGCATGAGGAACTGTTTGAAAGGGTTGCGGTAGAAGAACCACTGTATGGAGAACCACTGCAGTAAAGGATCGCCCAGTGAGCCTTAGTTATCAATTATTTTGTTAAGAATCTGATGTCCCCATTATCTTGATATTATTATACTCTCTTATTTGACTTCATGATCTGCACCATTTCCCCCTTTCTTCTAAAAGGTTGTAAGGCATCTCTTCATTGTATTGATAACCACATAAAGCTGAACCTTTGAGAACCCAAGGTCACATCCCAAAGAAACATAAATGTGACATCTGAAAAGATCGGAGATGCAATTTAAATAATTACTGCCAACTCTTGAGAAATGGCTGATGAGTAACACACTGCGCGACACAGAACAAAACATCTTACCGTTTCTCTTCCCTTATTGCTAAGGAAAACTCACTCCAAATATCCTAGCAACGGCTCCTAGTTTTTGATCTCACCCTTGGTAAATCCTTAAATCACTCTGTAGCAATTTAAGAAAAAAGGTTCTCTTTCTTTCCCCCATTCCTTCCAGCCGTGTCAATCTCACGTGTCCCCAGTCTGTCGTTTTCCATCCGTCACTTCTGAAAAGGAATTCTGACTTCAATATAGTCCTGGCTCTGCTGTTGGGCTGCTAATAGCAAATCACCTATTCAAAGGCACCAGCCTCACCTTCGGATCAACTCTTGTAGAGTGCCCCCTCACAACCCGGGGCACTTTTCTGTTCTGCAGGGTCGCTCTGAGTTGGCATCGACTCACTGGCAGAGAGTGTGAGTTGGAGACGCTCCATTCAGCATGTAGAACCCAGGAGAAAGCTCTTTACCACGAGCGAAGGATGCTCATAAACGCATAAGCTCTCTTTCTGTGTGCCTAGGTTCATTTTACAATAGTATTGAAGTATGCACCATCCCACTCCCTTTGAGGTGGGGAATCCTGGAAATTGGAAACAGTTGCCTTTGCAGACGCAGAGAGACTAGGAAGAAACAGACTACGGAAGAGGAGGCTGGAGAACTATTTTTGAAACCTAGCCAATAAATATCCCATAGATCATGATGAAATAGGCTCTGAGATAATGAGGGAAGATGAGCCCCCTACCTTGGAAGGCAATCAAAACGAACAGGCGCTCCATGCCATTTCCACTCTGTTTAGCGGATTCACCACAGATCTGGTCTCTTAGAACCACCACCACTTTGCACTGATTGTTTCAAAAATTAAATGCTGTATCAGTTTAAAAGGAACTACAGGTGAAAGACTAGATAGGAATCTTAAAGGCAGCGAGTCCACGTTAACAAGGGAAGGACAGCTCAGAAAAGGAGTGTGGAATGGAGGCGCAAGGTGAGTCAATGTCCCTAAATTGTACGGGCAGACACCGTGGAATGGGTGTGGGTTATGTTGTATATTCTCAACAGCAACAACAAAAGAATTAAAATTGAGAAAATTAATTACTAAGTAAAACTCTGTCCTTGCTATTAATACTTTCCAAAGAAGTTTCCGTTACCTTTGTATCATGCTTGGCACTGCATCTCAGACAGGGGTCAGAGTGCCAGTGACTGAGATAAGACTTTCAGTGTTCCCAACGCGGATGGCTTAGAGGAGTCGGGACGGGGCCTTCGTCCTCCTGTTTCTGAGATGAGAAGATCTACAGGAAGGTTTTTATTCACTTTCTGGGCCTTGCCTTGTTTAGCTAGCTCCTGACATGGAGTGAATACAGAAAACCACTATTTGTTTAAATTTCCCCCTGCTTCGCTTTATGCAGACACAGGGCAGTTTCCTGACGCGAGTATTTCTGCGTACAAGAGAAGCAGTCTGGCTATATTGGATTTCTTTTGGTCACATTTAGTCAAATTTCTAACCTGCCATTAAATTTTTTTTCACTTAATCTATATGACCTGACCCAATATCATGAAGAAGGCAACAATGATCATTTGTTTAGCATCTAGAGAAACCCCTTTTGGTTATTCCAAAGGTTTGTTTGTAGAGACAGAACTTGAGAGAAGTGTACTCCTGGGTAGACTCCAACCTCAGACCTTTCACTCAGCAGACAGCCATGTTAACCAATTGTACTAACACCAACCCTTCTTTGGGCAAGTCAATTCAGAATCATAGCAACCATAGAAGACAGAGTAAAACTGTCCCCATCCGGTTTCTGAGACTGTGATTCTTTACATAAGCAGATTGACACACCTGCAGGTGGGTTTGGCTTTTAAATTAGCAGCCCAGTTCTGTGAGGCTCACCTTCCTGACACAATCGCTGAAGACAAAATGGGCACATAAGCAAATGTGGTGAAGAAACCTAGTGGTGCCTGGCTATTAAAAGATACGGTGTCCAGGGTCTTAAAGGCTTCATGTTAAACAAGCAGCCATCTAGCAGGGAAGCAGCAAAGCCCACATGGAAGAAGCATACCTGCCTGTGTGATCCATAGGTATTGACAGGATTAGATATCAGGCTTCCAAAGACCCAAAACAAACAATTATATCAATGCAAATGAGGGGAGTCAGAGTGAGACCCAAAGCTCATGTGTAGACAATTTGACATCCCCTCACAGAAGGGTCACAAGGAAGAAACAAGTCAGTCAGGGTGCAGTATAGCACCAAAGAAGCACACAACATTCCTCTAGTTCTTTAATGCTTCCTCCATCCCCCACCCCCCATCATGACCCCAGTTCTACCTTACAAATCCAGCTAGACCGGAGTATGTACACTGGTACAGAGAAGAGCTCTAGACACACAGAATCCAGGACAGATAAACCCATCAGGAACTGTAATTGGAGTAGTGCTACCATGAGGGTAGGGAGAAGGTGGGGGGAGAAAACGGAGATGTGATCAATCACAATGATCAACCTATAAATGCCCCCCCACTAGGGGGGCAAACAACAGAAACATGGGTGAAGGGAGACATCGAATGGTGTAAGATGTGAAAATAATAATAATTTATAATTTATTAAGGGTTAATGGGGAGGTGGGGATAGAGCAGCTGATACCAAGGCCTCAAGTAGAAAGAAAATGTTTTAGAAATGATGATGGTAACATGTTCAAATGTGCTTGATACCATTGATGTATGGGATGGTATAAGAGCTGTAAGAGCCCTGGCAGCCCCGTACTTCACCCACTGGGCTACCAGAGCTCCTTAACCATTTGTACTAACTCAATTTCCTGTGGAGTATGGAATTGAAATGCCCTTAGGGGATTTAAATACTTCTGGAATTTTAAGAGAATACCTGGTGGTGCACTGGTAAAGTGCTCAGCTGCTAACCAGAAAGGAGTGAGGCAGGCCAGGGGTGGGTTGGGGTAGGGTTGGGGTTGAGACCTACAGCATGCTCCAAGGCAGAAAGGTATACTATTCGGCTTCCAATTCACTGCCTCAGACCCCCTGGGGTGATTCTGTTCTGTTCTGTCGGGTGTCCCTGAGTTGGAATCGACTCCATAGCAAGAGTCTGAGATCTGGGGTACGGTGAAAGAAGGATCTTCCCTGGTTCAGCTTTGCTTGCGCACTAGTGTTAAAACACGAGCTTGCATGAGAACCCCTTAGAAGCTTTGCTAAAACACTCAATTGGCTAGACTTCACTCTCAGGGTTTTGAATTTAGTGGGTCTTGGATGAGGCTGGATAATATGCACATGTTCACCAGGCTCCAGAGCTGGGGTCCGGAGAGTCCAGTTTGAGAAACACGCTACAGTGCACCATCTTCAAGTTTTGTATGTCGGTAGTAACTCTCAGACTCCTGCTTAGGGTTTAACTTAAAACCCTTTAGGCAATCTCTGTTTTCACTGCGTCAGATGTCACGCTGACCTTTGTCATACGTGTGGCCTCTAATTCTGAAGACTTCCTGGGATGCTTTATGAACAAGTAAGCAAAATGTTTTTGGACACAATTTCCCCTTCCTCTTTTTAAGAATTTTTTATTTCATAGCATTTATTTTTGCTGGTGACATGGAAAACCTTATACCTTATCAAAAAGATAGACAAGCAGATTTTTTTTTTGCTTTTTCATTCTTGAATAAGGCCTGTTAATGGTTCCATCCTTGCCCACCTGTGGCTTCTGGACATTGCTGCCTCTTGATCAGTTTCTTGACAATAATGGTCTCTTGATCATTTTCCACATTTTTTTACCTTTCCTTGTCTTCACTGCCATTATTGTTCTAAACTGCAACAAAAGAAAGGGATTGCGGAACAGAGGAAGCACAGTAAGTGGGCTGTGAGTGGAGGATCTCTGTTAGAAGACAGCAGTGGTACTAGTAGGTTTACAGAGAACAGCTACTAAGTAGTCATGTCAAGAAGGTTCTTCCTCTTGATCTCTCACCTGCAGGATACTAGATTCACCTGCTTCCTCTCTGCTCAGTTGTTTACCTTTGCTTGTCTCACCGCCACTCCCCACCCTCCCACCTCTCTCTCTCATTTTTAAGGGTGGTATTTGAATACCTTTTCTTTTTATAATTACTATTTGGGGGATTTATGTGGAAGAAGGAGAGGCAACATTTTTACTCCCACCCTTGTGATGAACACGATTTTGAATCGAATAGGAAGGAACATCCTTATTCCCATCAGGACCCAGGTGAGCACATCTGGGTGAAATCGATTCTCTGTAGTTTCGTTTTCGGAGGTGTCTTGTATGAAAACTCTCTGTGATGGAGGTACCATCATTTGAAAGCTGGAAATGCATAATTGAAAGCAGCTTTCAGCTGATCAAAATAATCAGATATTGAGGACAAAATATTTACACTTGTTCAAGGAATAGTTTGTTTCTCAAAGAGTAATTCATAGTCTATTGAAATGTTTAACTCCAGTTATACTTCTCACCCTCCTGTTAATCTAATGCTAATTTTATCTTATCTTGCCAGAATATTTATTTGATAATGTCATTAATCTCAAATCTCAAAAAAAATTTTTAAAATGCTCTCTTATATATCCAGAACTGTGCTATGGAATATTATTTCCTTTAGTCAGGTGTGGTAGTTACATAATCTGGTGTCAATTTAAGACTCTTAAGTGTGAAGGAGTGAAGTTAAGCCTGTCAATCAGGTTGTAGTTTGATGACCTCATTTGGAGGCGCACAAGAGATAAATAGCTCACTGGAGGCCAGATACACTCTCTCTCTCTGTGAGGCATTCCTGTTGACAAGCCACATGGAGCTATGCTGATGGCAGCCAGAGTCTTGGAGCTGGAGAAGCCACATGGAGATCCACGCCAGTGCTAAGATGCTTCCACCGCCACTGGACCCACAAGACTTTTCATCCACTGGCTTATGATCTTCCTATACTCAGTGTCATTGCATGTGCTGTGGGAGTCTGAAGAGGAATTTACAGACTGGTGTCGGACATATGGGCTCATATCGGATTTATGGACTTGATCTGGACTGGAGTGTAATTTTTTTAATATACAATGACTCTTTTATATAAAGCTCTTTCTTATACACACATGAGTGTCAATGAACCTGTGTCTCTAGTCCACTCAGCCTATCACATTAGGTATGGCTTTTAAATTTACACTAGTTTCAATTAAAACATAGTTCCTCAGTCAGCCTCTGTCTTTGCTTAATAACCACGTGTGGCTGGTGGAAGCCTTAATGAACAGTCAGATTTATAACATTTTATGATCACAGAAAGCTCGATTGGACAGCACAAATAGTCTCCTCTATGTAAAAAAGAATGCCATTGATTTTATAGGAAAACACTCTTCTTTGGCGTATGTGCTTGACTATTAGACAGGTTGGCAGTTTGAATCCAACCTGGGTCTTGACAGACAGTCCTGATGATCTGCTTCTGTAAAGATTTAACCAAAACACAAACTTCACCATCACCAAGTCTATTACTACTCTATATTTCTATTCTTATAGGATTTCAGGGGCTTTATGTTTTTATAGGAGCACACACCCTCATTTTTCTTCTATGGAGTAGCTGGTGGGTTTGAACTCCCAACCTGTGGTTCACAGTTCAATATTTACCTGACAGTGCCACCAGGGCTCCTTTGTATAAATATGACAGCTTGAACCCCCCCCTGGAACAGTTCTACACTGAAACATTCAGGGTCGCCATGAACTGGAATTAACTAATAACTATGACGACAGCATCCCCTTTTATCCACGAATGGTTTGAAGATATGTGCCTCCAGTCTATGTCCAAACTGGTCAAAGCACCACATTTTTAGCTTGGTGGTGGTACTGTGTGAGATGGAAATGATTTACTTGAAAGTGATGGATGGATTTGTGTTATATCATTTGGATGCTGTTAAGGTGGAGGCAGACTCTTGGGACTCTTGGGAGCTCCCCTCCCTCTGTGCCCTACCCCGCTTTTTCACTCTCTGGATAGTGTCAGGAGGAGATGTGTTGAAAGGCTGAGCCACTGCAGGTGTGCTTTGTCAATGGGGACTTTAGCTCAGTGTTTCTCAGATCAACACAGTGTGTGGCTTATGTGCAAAGTGCCTGCTTTCATCTGGGAAGTATGTGTCAAGGCTAAAAGGGTGGTTCTGAGGCAGAACAACATACTCATTGATTCAGGCTGTATGCTTGTTGGCCTTCAGATCCCCATCCAATTGTTTATTGATCAAATAAGCGTTCCCAAACCCAGAGCAACTTCACTGCCTTTGAGTTGATTCTGATTCATAGCAACTCTATGGGCCCGAGTAGAATTGCATTCCATGTGGTTTCCAAGGCTGTAAATCTTTACGGAAGTAGACTGCCCCCTCTTTCTCCTGGGAGCAGCTGACGGCTTCCCAATGGACTGTTGTGTCAGCCAGAAGGTAATCAATATGTTTATGTTCCAGTCATGAGTTATTTCATTTTTTAAAGTCTGCTTTAACTCTACAATAAGATTAAGCCATTCTAATAATTATTTACTCAACAACTGCACTATTCTTATGGAAACAATCCTGCCTCTTTTCAATATCATACCAAAATTTGGGGGCAGGGGGGATATGTAGGGACAAAATCAGAGTGAGAGAGGAGAGAAAGAAAGGAAGGGAGAAAGATTTATGCCCGTGTTCACTACAGTACTATTAACAATAACAGAAAAGATGGAAACAGCTTATATGGAAGACATTGAGGTGTCAGATACTTAAATTTTCTCTTTCAGTTTGCTTGAAAAGACTCCAGAATACTGTTCTTAAAATAACTAGAGATATTTTTAAATTATAGAAACAACCTGGCTGCCCATATTTTGTTTCAAGACTCATTCCAAATCCATGGAAATTGTATTATTATTGGTACAGGTAAACCACAGATACTCAAAGAAAAATCTTAACAGAATTGCTTCTGTTTCATTGTATTTCTTTGTTTCTAGGGTCTATTTTTGAGTTCCTTCAAGTAGTAGGCAAATTAAAACAAAATCAAGTTTTGAATGGTAATAATAACAACTCAATACTTGATAGATACTAACTAAAGTGCCAGGTATATAACTATATACTTGACCCACATATTTCCAACTCTTTCACCCAATCCCCTAATCAATATATCATGAATTTCATATAATTGATGGGATGAAATTTAGAGTTGGCAGTAATGTAGAGGTTTGAAATCCTGTGTGATGAAAGGTTTAAAGATGTTTAAACAAAATTCTTTAAAATTTTCAACATAAATATACATTTCCAGGGAATACAGTGATGCTTGTATGTTTCCTACAGGCTTAGAACAGTGGGACTATAATGAGTGTTCAATGATAACCAAACAGTACCATGGGGTGGATGCGACTCACAGCAACCACATAGGACAGTGAAGAACTGCCCCCGTGGGCTTCTGAGACTGTAAATCTTTATGGGGATAAAAAGTCTCATCTTTCTCCTATGAGTATTCAGTAAGAACGTATCAAATTAATCAATTAATTGAACAGTATAGCTGATCTGAAGAAGACCCTCAAGTAAAGGGCCTGACACAGTGGTTGCACCAATGGGTTCAAACGAAACAACAACTGGGAGTATAGCACAGAAGAACTAGCAGTGTTGTATTCTATTGTACACAGGGCTGCTATGATTGGGGTCTCATGGTGTCAGCCCTATATGAAGTCAGGTAGGCAGATGGTGTGATTGTGGGGAGCCTTCATGGCTTGAGGGGGCCTCAGCCTGACACATGCTGGTGAGGGGTGTTGGTGTCTACATAGGCAGATTATTCAAATGGCCCTAGTGTGGTGGCCAGCCTAAAGATGGAAGAGTGACCTCACCCATTTGAGTGGCCTCTATGACCTGGAGTATTCTTGGGGCTGTTTCCTCTGGGCTAAGCTGGCCCCCAAGCCAGGACATTTCCTGGACAGAAAAGAATGATTTATTCCTGTGTTCAAGAAGCAGTTTGTGAACATCCCATGTGTTTTGTGTTTTTTGTTTTACATCCCATGTGTTTTAGTCTAAAAAGCTTTCCCATATATGAGTATCATCCTTATCTCAATAGTGTTGGCTAGTTTAACGACACTATTGTTTGCTAGTTTAATGATACTATTGTTGGAATTACCACAGACCCCATGGAGGTTACTTATTGTGTTAGCTTGGGTTCTCTCGAGAAACAATACTAGGGATGTGTGCATGTGTGTGTGTGTATGTGTTTATATTCATATCAAGAAATGGCTTACCCAGTTGTAGGTAAGTCTAGCCCAGTTCAAGTCCATAGGTCAGATGTAAGCTGATGTCTCTTTGATTCATGAAGCAATGGAAGCTGAGTAACAGGAAGTAAGATGAAGGATCAGGAGGGTCACAGGCTGATGACTCCAAAGGTAAATTAAGATGAAGTCAGCAGAATAAATCCAAGGTCAGTGGTCCACAGACAGCTTTGTGGGATCAGCAGGTAACACAACAAGTGATTAACAAACCAGATGCAGGATCCAGACCCAGCAGAAGGCGAAGGTTTCAGCGGAGGGTGTCCCTCTTATACAGAAAAACACACACCCAGAGAGGTATTATCAGACTGTGACCTGACTGATAGGTTTGGCTCCACTCCTGCTTTCACCCAGCATATCTAATTGACATAAACCCTAACCATCACATCTAGGTTGTCTCCCAGAGGGCTGATAATTCTGCCACTAAAATGGAACAAGAATATATGGATGATATATGAATAGGTTTTGAGCTTGAA
>NW_022103896.1:23540843-23544149 GCF_000313985.2 Echinops telfairi
ATCACATCTAGGTTGTCTCCCAGAGGGCTGATAATTCTGCCACTAAAATGGAACAAGAATATATGGATGATATATGAATAGGTTTTGAGCTTGAATTTAACTGTATAAGCCTTAACCTGTGACCAATCAGTGCTTATGATGTAGCTCTTCTCAGTACATTCCCTCATGAAAGGAATCACTGAGGATTGAGGATATGGGTGCTTTAGCAAAGTAGGGTGAGGAAATCAGATAAGGCCCAGCTATCGGAAAGAGTAGTATCTGGGGCCCTGAAAGCTTGTCTTAAAGCAGGCAGCCAACTACATGAGGTGCCAGTGAAGCCCACATGGAGGAAACACACCAGCTTGGTTGATCCAAGAACTGAAAATAGTATAGTCCATTATGATAGGAGGAAATTATATTAAAGTTCAAATTCTGGGTGCTTAGCTTGCAGAAGGGTATGATGTCAGTGAAACCCCAAACTCCATTTGCAAAGCCCAACAGTGATTTATCCTCCACTGACTCCCCATGGACCACTGACCAGGGCTGTGGGGAGCCTTCCCCTCAGACGGAGTGCATTGGGAAGTACATTGGTGGAGATGTATTTGGATTGAATTGTGTCATTTGTTTTTCCTTTTGATTCATTTTTAGTTTGTTCCAGTTTGAGTTATTTTCTGCCTCCTTTTAGATTGTGGTTCTCCTGTGCCTTGTTTTGTTTTTGCTGGTTTTGTGGGGGCGTGTGATTTGAAATCTGGGATAGGTAAATCGATAGAGGCAGTAACTAGAATGATGACTTCTTGGGGTTGTGGCAGGGGAGGTTGGGAGAAGTGGGGAGCTAATAATGATGAGTACAGAGATGAGGAAGGTGTTCTAGAATTGATTGTGGTGTTGATTGCACAACTCTTTTTAATATATTAAAACCATTGAATTGTATGGTATACAAATTATATATCAATGAAAGCGGTCAAGAGGAAAAAGACGAGGCAGTTTGTAGAGCAGGCACGGATTCTTGCCAGGAGATGGGCAGCTTTACAACATGAGGGTCGGTTGCTGAAAGCACCAAATCTCCATGTCAACAGGTGCCAAGATATTGACTTAACATTAAGGCCATTGGACAGGGCATCACATGACTTTGAAGTCATCAACCTGTTAAGAAATGTGGCACAGCTTACTTACAGGAATCATGTATGGAGTTGCGCGGTATGCAAAAATGTATAATACAGGTTATTTAAATTACAATGATGGTATCTGTATATCTTCCCCTGTTAGAGAAAATATAAATTTGTGAGTTCATGAGCTTTCTGGAAGAGAATGTATATTGTGTTAAAAAAATTCCTATCTTGAATTGATAGAGAATACAGCATTTAAGAGCTGATCTTGTTCAATAAAAATAAGTTCGTTGGGATAAAGCTACAGTGGATATTTAAAATGTCCTCATTTCCACAAGACAGTATTTTATTTTGCCTCCATTTTCTAATATTCTTCAAAATTGAAGTTTGTTTTTCCAATATAAGATGAATTACTGTTTAATAATGACAATACAATTATAAATATAATCACTCTTTGGTTAAACTGCACATGCCAGGACCTTTTGGTACCAAGATTCTGTGTCTAGGTGATTCTCTAACAATCCACTAGAATATTTTACACCATCGTGTTGATAACATAATCTATGTTTATTGTTACCATATCCAATTGCCACAAACTTAATCACTGAAAATAGCAAATATTCATTATTTTGCAGTCCTAGGGTCAGAGCACCACTCCTCGGTCAGTGTGTCACCCTGCGAGGGCATGCCAGCTGCTGTGATGCTGGAAGCTATGCCGTCAGGGTTTCCATTCACAGCAGGGTCAGTCATGACGGAGAGGTTTCAATGGACCGTCTAGACAGCAGACCACAAAGAAGGAATAGGCTCTCCGTTTCTGAGTGGTTAACCCCTGGAACTTCATGAAGAGTAGGGAGCACTGCCTTAGGTTGAGCTCCTTAAGTAGGAAGGGATTCAAAATGTGACTTGGGAAAAGTTACCTCCTCAAAATAGTCAACCTTAGTGACACGGATGGAGTCACGCATCCAAGACTATCACTTCTCAGTGACGCAAAACCAGAAGACAGCGATGCCTGCATCCCTTAATAACTGAAATGTGGAATATACAAAGTATGAATCTAGGAAAATTGGAAATCATCAAATAAGAAATGAAACGCAAAATTATTATTTCCTAGGCATTGGAGAATTGTTGCTGGCATAGGGGGTTACATATGTGTGCCCATGCCAGAACAAAAAAGATAACCCACCAAAATGTGGAAATTATAAAAAAAACACCCTAATATCTTATGCAAATGAACTTTTGCTGACAATAATTCAAAATGGTTACAGCGGTAAGTACATCACAGGGAGTTGCCAGAAATTCAAGCCTGTTTTAGAAGAGGACATGGAACAAGGGCTATCGTTGCTGATGTCATTGTCATTTGGACACGATGGATCTCTTTCTAAAAGCCAGAAAAATCAGAACGGTATTTATTACTTGTGTTGTATTGTCTATGCAGAGGCAGTTGATTGTGTGGACATATAGAGAAGAATGGGATTTCCAGAACTCTTTATTGTGCTCATCTGGAACCAGTGATGAACCCGGGGTCAGTGGTTTTAATGGAACAAGGGAACACTGCAGGGGGAAATCAGGAAAGGTGTGCCTCTGGGTTGTAATTCTTCACCAAACTTGTTAAATCTGTATGCTGATCTACTAACCAGAGAAGTTGTACTATATGAAAAAGAACAAAGCAAAGGATTGGAGGAAACTGTAGTCTGCAGATGATGAAACCTTGTTGTTGAAAGCAAGGAAGACTTGGAGTGCCTATGGATAAAGATCAAGACTGAAGCTTTCAGACTACAATTCAATGTAAAGAAAATGAAAACCTACATGCTAGACTATTAGACAACACGAAAAATTGAGAAAAGATTGAAGTTGCGAAAGATTTCATCTTGCTAGGATGCACAATCAATGTTTATGGAAACGGCAGTCAGAAAATCAAACTACATATGGCTTTAAGTAAACCTACTGCACAAGGTCTCATTAAAGTATAATAGGTCAAGAATATCATTTTGACAAGTAAGGTGAGCTGGAACCAAGTCATGGTATTTACAGTGGACTCATAATGAAAGTTGGACAATGTATAAGGAAGGGTAAAGAGAAGACAAAGTAAAATATTATAATGAAATGTGCAAACACCTAGTATTAGCAAACCAAAAAGGAAGTGACCATCTGGCATATCTTAAAAAGAAATAATGGATAAATATTTAAGCTTGGAGTTGCAATATTGAAAAATGCTATGAGT
>NW_022103896.1:23544249-23553875 GCF_000313985.2 Echinops telfairi
ATGAGTAAAATATTTAATGATGCAGGAGGCATCCAAAGAAGATGGGGAGAATACACAGAGTCATTGACCAAAAATAACTAGACAACATTCCAACAGTTCAGGAAGAAATGCGCAAGAATTGATGGAACTGAAGAAAGAAATCCAAGCTGCACTGAAACAAGGCCCTAAGAATTGATGGAATGCCAATTGAAATATTTCAACAAGCTTATATAGCATTAGAAGTACTTGTCTATGCCAGGAAAACTGGAAGATAGCTAGCTACATGATGAACTGATGGGAAGAGATCCTTATTTGTGCCTATTGCAAAGAAAGGTGACACAACAGAATGTTCAAACTATAGAACAAAATTACTGATATCACATACAAGTAAAATTTTGCTAAAGATCATCCAAGAATGGTTTCAACAATACATTGTCAGGGATCTACAAGAGCTTCAGGCCAGATTCAGACTAGAGCATGGAACAAGGGCTATCATGGATGACGTCAGATGGATCTTGGCTGAAAGCACAGAGTACCAGAAAGATGTTTACTTGTGTTTTATTGACTATGAAAAGGTATTCCACTGTGTTGACCATTACAAAACATAGATAGACTTGAGAAGAATGGGAATTCCAGAACACTTCATTGTGCTCATGCAGAACCTGTACATGGATTAAGAGGCAATTGGTTGTACAAAAACGATTTTAAATCAAGAAAGGTGTGAAACAGGGCTGTATCCTCTAACCATACTTAATCAATGTGTCTTCTGAGCAAATAGAGAAGCTGGCTTATATGAAGAAGGATGTGACATCAGGAAGGGTTATTAACAACCCTTCATATGCATATGACACAACTTGCTTGCTGAAAGTGAGGAGGACTTGAGGTACCTGCTGATCTAGAACAAGGCTTTCAGCCTTCACTATGGATTCTAACTCAATATGAAGAAGACCCAAGTCCTCACAACTAGACCAATAGATCACATCATGATAAATGAAGAAAGGTTGAAGTTGACAAGGACTTTGTCTTGCTTGGATCCATGATAAATACTCATGGAGGAACAGTCAAGAGATCAAATGATGAATTGCATTCGATGAATCTGCTGCACAAGACCTCTGAGAGTATTGAAAAGTGAGGATGTCACTTTGAGGACTAAAATGAGCCTTACCTAAACCATGGTATTTTCAATTGCTTCATATACATGCAAAAGTTGAAGATTGAATAAAGAAGATTGAAGAATTAATGTATCTGAATTGTGGTGCCGGAGAAGAATATTGAAAGTACCATGGACTGCTAAATGTGATCTGTCTTGGAAAGAGGTACAGCCAGAGTATTCCTTGGAGGCAAAGATGGCAATTTTTCATCTTAAATGCTTTGGATATGTTGTCAGGAGATACCGATCCCTGGAGAAGGACATCATGCTTGGTAAAGTGGAGGGGCAGTGAAGAAGAGGAAGGCCCTCAATGAGATGGATTGACACAATGTCTGCAGCAATTGGCTCAGGCATAGGAACAATTGTGAGCGATGGTGCAGGACTGAGCCGTGTCTCATTCTATTTCCCATCGGGTTGCTATGGGTCGGAACCAACTTGATGGCTCCTGACAACAACAGCAAAGAGGAATTGTTTTGAATTATGATGCTGGTAAAGAACATTGCCATGACCACAGAGGTACTGGGAGGAAGCAGAGCCATAATCCTCCTTAGAAGAGAGAATGGTAAAACTTTATCTCATATACTTTTGGCACATTATCAGGAGAGACTACTCAGTGGAAAAAGAACACCCTGCTTGATAAAGGAGATCAGCAAACAAGAGAAAGACCTTCCAGGAGATAGAGTGACATAATGGCTTCAACAATAGGTTCCTTCAACTTCAGTGTTCCCAGTGTAGGCAATACTGCCCCATGGGCATGCTGCAAGGATACAAGGAAGCAGTGAAAGCAGATGCCCATACTTTATCCTGGATTATAGGTTATAGCACAGAAGTTTTAAATTGCCAGGAGTCACTAAGTAATTTTTTTTTCCTGAGCAGAGGCAATAGGCAAAATAAGTTTGTGAACCAATGGGTGGAAGCATAAAAATTGTTGGAAAGGGCTTAGACTTGGCAGTGTTTCATTCTATTGAACATATGGTTGCTATGAATCAGAACTGAGTCAATGGCATTTAACAACAAACCGCAGCAGAGTCAGAAGTCTGAACTGGGACTCACTAGGCTAAGATCAAGGTGCTGGCAGATCTTTATTTCTTACAGGCATCACAAGAATCCATTTTCTTGTCTTTTCTTGCTTTTAGAGGCTGCCTGAATTCTTTGGCTTGCCATGCCCTGCCATCTTCAAATCAAGCAATGGTTGGTGGAGAATTTATCACCTGGCATAACTGTGCTACTGATTCTGCCACCGTCCTCTTCCAAAATTGAAGGACCCCTGTGATTACATGAACTATCCCTGTTGATAAAGTGGTTAAATCCCTTGTTTTTTTGCTGAACGTTCAATGGTTTGAACCCAACAGCTGCTCTGTGGGAGAAAGATGTATCAATCTGCTACCATAAAAGAGTTACAGCCTTAGGGACCCTACAGGGCAGTTCTACTCCCACCTCCAGTGTTGCTATGAGATGGAATCTCAGGGCATGAAATTCATCCATCTACTCTCTTCTCTGTAGCTCACTGCCTCCTCTTGTCTAAAGGTGATCATTGATTTAAAGGCCTGTTATCTGTCTTTTTCTACAGCAATTCGCCATGAAGATATTGCATTATAACACAGTTCTTGAATAGACAAGATTAATGAATTTGCAACAATTAGAGACAAATTGATGGATAAATTGTGCTGACCAGGAATAGAATTAAAGTTCAAGCAAGAGACAGATGAGTAAAGAATGCTCTAGCTGCTGAAAGCTCAAGTACGACCTAGAGGGAATTGAAAAGGTCTTTCAAATCAAAGGGAAAGAATTAGCAAAAAATGAAAATAACGGAGGGCGGAATGAACACGCTGTGTGGGTTAGGTGGTTGGGCACAAATAAGAGCTATCTGAGAGGCTAGCAGCTGTATCAGTTAAATCAGACTCCTGGTCAACATGGAGTGGGGAGCTGTGTCATGAAGGGACTTGAAAGCTGGCCAAGAAGGTTTGAAATAATGAAGACACTGACGATTCTTGATGAGAATGAGATAAAGCAGTATTTGAGGACATATTTGTGTTAGGAATGAGATAAGCATATAAGATATTGACCATAAATAGGGAAATTGAGTAATGCCCTCCTCCCACCCAAGCACAAATGTTTTATTGACCAATGCATGACTCATCAGAGCTCATGCTCTCTCGGTTTCTCAATTTCCGGTTTGCTCTCTTTTTCTTTCTCTATCTCGTTCAAGTTCAAGCATTCCAACTCATAAATAGAACATGGTATGGAGTGGGCGGGGACAGGGGGGTGGGAATCACACACTAACAGACTAAGAGATTTTCTGAGAAAATTAACCTATTATAAACATCATGATGAGTGAAGGAGTATAGAGAAGAGAAAGGGGAAATGTTTATTGTAAGAAAATCAGGCAAGTGTCCACACGTTAGATTAATCCCTTGTGGGCTGTATCTATGAGTCTGAATTCAGTCATCCTTTCTGGAAAAAATATGGACTTTTAAAACCATACTATTTAAAACTGGTGATCCTGATGAAAATAATAGTTTGTACAAATTTCTTTTTTTTTTTTCATCTTTAAAATTGAGTTCATTCACTGTACCTCCTGGTGTTTCTGGTGAGGATTAACAGAGATAGTGTGTTGCTATCAGTGAGAGTGATTCTATAACAACTCTTTGCAGTCTAAGCAAGGCGTAAAGGGTTACAGCCTCAGAAACACAGGGGGACAGTTCTCCCAGGGCCTGTAGATTCTTTGTGAGTCCGCATCCACTCAATGGCAGTGAATTTGTTTGGTGGTATTTTTGGTTTTTTTTGGAAGCAAGGAAGTAACTCATTGGAAGTATGCAGAGCAATTTACTTGATCAAATAAAGAGTGAACAGGACTAAGTAGTGATTTAAGGAGAAAGAAACAAAGTGTTGCATCTTCAAGTTGCTGTCATTAGGCTATTGCCACTCGACATGTTTTCTGTCCTGACAGCACTCTCCTTAAAATCCACGTCTCCAGGGAAACACAGATGCCCCGAGTTTAAGGCCCGCTGTGAGCCAGGGTTTGGTTATGCATAGAAAGAAGCAGATACAGCAAGTGTGTTGTTTTATAGTCCCACCGATACCATGTAGAGCAAGGGAATCCGTCATTCTCAAAAGGAACGTGAGCTCGAGCCACCAGATGAATGATCAGAAATGGGGAGCGCTGGTGGGCAGGACATTATAGATCGCGAACATGTGCTAGAAGGTAGAAAATGGCTTTAGAAGATAGAAAAGTGAGAACATTGCCTTTGAGAGTTGTTTCCAACTTACCACATATACTCGTGTATAAGCCGAGTTTTTCAGCACATTTTAAATGCCGTTTTTGTGGTAAAATTAGGTGCCTCAGCTGATATTTGGGTCAGCTTATACTCAAGTATATACGGTATTTAGAAGAATAAATGGATCCGCTCAAAATAACTAGCAATCAAAAGGCCACACAAGACCAAGAGCAACCCCCTTACAAGTGACCCCACAGACAAGTTCTCAGACAGTGTTGCATTTTTGAGGAAATAAAACCCTGGCTTGAAGGTGAACTCGGAGTCCATTCAGTTACCCAATATAACCCCCTTACGCTTGCTAGATGGAGGGTCATAGTGCATGTCGCAGAGCAGCAGATCTTAAAAACCCTTCTGTTCATCAGCCTCCCCAGGGCGCCACTCTTGACTGCCTGCCCACCTACTCTCTCTCCATCCCAAGCTTCTCGAAATGCTTCCACCCAAAACTCAGCTATGTGGATAGCTCTCTGTCTCTCTGTCTTCCCAGCTCTGTATCTCCACAACTACTTCTGCGTCTATTTCTTTTTCACCGAAGCACTCCTTCACTGTAGCTTTCAACCCCATCCAACCCATCACCTTTGTTTCTCTCCAGTTCTATCACTTTATCTTCTAGACAGATTACGGTGCAACGCTCTTTTCCCCTTGACAGGCAGATCAAGGATGCTCGGCGCTGAGTACTTGTCTGTTTTATGCTTCCCATCCCCATCCGACAAGTCAGAGAGACCGTGATGCCCGTGTGCATGTAGTGCATGTGATGACTAAGGAGAGTTAAGATATGGAACTAACCATCTACATCATCTCTCTTCAACACATATTTTATACAGAGCCTGGTACCGAGTGAGCGCATATTTGTTTTACTCAAAACAACAACAACAACTGAACATTTGAGAAACAGAATGAATCAAAGATGTAAAGAACTGGGAATTCTTCCACAGTCTACACATAGAAACCCATCAACAAATCTGTTGGGAAGCTATCATGCAGTGCTAAGCTATGGCTGAAAGAGTTTCAAATGAATGATAACTCGAGTGCCACCAGTGCTGTCACTATGTAGTTTCCCAAACTCAATGGCACATTCAAGGATCTGGCAAGAGAGAGAAATAGGACAGAATGAAAGGGAAGGGAAGGAAGGAGGCGAAGGGGGTTTGAATATGGCCACCATGAGGACTAGTCCAGACTTCCCACATGTCTCAGACAGTAGACCAAATCACTGGACTCCAGACTGTCTGGATGAATTTCCGATGTGTGGTAGCATGCACTAATGTGGCCCCTTCACCTTTATTTATGTATCCATAAAAAAACACCACTATAATAATAATACCACCTTGTTTTAAAAGGGTATTGAGTGGCTTAGCTAACAAAATTTATATGGCTATCTAATTATAGTGTTACTCTTAGTAAAACTCTATGAATATGTTTTTCAAGAGACCAGATACTAAAACCCTTTCAACCGATTAAAAGAAAATCACTCTGTGGGAAATGGAAAAAATACAGAGTGGATATAAAATAGGAAGTAGTTTAAAACATTTTTTTTCCCCTGAAGAACTCCTGAAGGTATTTTTATACTGGGTGGCTAGATGGTCCTGAGAGTATATGGTTTAAAACTTGGGAAACAACCAAGAATTTCGTAGCAAAACATTCTTGTTTCTAGAGCATGACAAATACCCTTCTGAGGCATAAGGCCTGAAAGATAAATGTGGAGCACATTACTGTGGTGGCAGCACCCCGAAGAATCATGGCCGGCAGTCACGGTTTCACTCTTCCAGAATTTGTTAGGAGCTTGTGTGGGTGCTCATCCCTGCATCAAAGCCCCAACTCTATGAGCACTCATGATAGATTTCCACTGGGATTCAAAGGCCAGCCAAAATGGAACAACATCTCCGGTTGTTGGTCACAGGTGCTAGTTTAATGCAATAAGAGACAAGATCAAGATCATGTTTTAGAGTTTCCTGATGGAGCTGCTAGGGCTAATAAATGCAGCTCCCGTTTTGTGCATCGTAAGGTTGAGGAAATTATGGCTCATGCACCTGGAGCCATCACTTTGGAAACAGTAAATAAAGAGCAGGAAACCACCTAACAGCTAAAAGAGGCAACGGAGTCCTGGGCACCCTCCACCATGAACGTGACACCTGACTCTGGTCCACACACTCGCTTCCCATGATGGGGTCAGAAGGCCTGCAGACTAGTGTTAGATGCTCTGAAGTACACAGGGACTCAGTTTCCAGCCCAAGCCATAATTTGGTATGAATCCATTTTGCATAAATTAATCACAGAGCTATAATAATTTCCTGCCTGGGTTCCAAATTTAGAACCCCGCCCCGCCTTCCAGTCTGTACTATAGATCTTTATAATGCAAGTCAAGTTTGTGAAGGAGCTGACAGCACTAACCTCAATACTCAGTGTTTGATCTGCTTCTTGTCTCTCATCTTCTGAAAAGCATTGCTCTCCGATTTTCTCTCTCTTGACTGCTTAGTGGTAGATCTCCCAGAAGATGTATAGTTTGGGTGGCTTGGGCAAAATGCTTTTATGCTTTTCCTCTTACATAATAGCCTAAAATTGTTAGATCTGGATCCAGTTTAAAGAGTGCAAGCTACAAAAAAAAAAAGCCAGAAGGAATTATTTTAGTTCTTTCAAACTTCATCATACATATCAACAGACATCAAGGAATAAGAGCCTACTTTCTTGACCATTTTTCTAAATAAATGTTTTTAAATGCAAAA
Source organism: Echinops telfairi (assembly GCF_000313985.2). NCBI lineage: Eukaryota > Metazoa > Chordata > Mammalia > Afrosoricida > Tenrecidae > Echinops > Echinops telfairi. The sequence continues at coordinate 23,551,374 of NW_022103896.1, forward strand.
AGCTGTCCTACACAAGAAAGTTGCAAATTGCTGGCTATTTCTGAAGGCATTGCACCATAATTTTAAACAAACATTTATAATGCTTCATATTTATGACAGGTTCAAGGCCCACCAATTCATCCTCTCAAAGACGTCTCAAGCTGTTCTCCACAGCCCTGCTGTTGCGGGTCTAGTTTGTTGTTGTTATTGTCATAAATCTGTCTCCAACTCATGGTGGTTCAATGTACAACAGAGCTAAGCGCTGCAGAGACCTCTGCCATCTTCGAGAGAGGTGGTGTGCCTTGATCTATTCGTTGCAGTCACTCTGTGTGCTGAATTTCTTTCAGTCTAGGAATTGTATTTTCCAGATCTACTGTTCCTATATTTGGGTGTCATTTGGTTAGTTTCGACCCCTATTGCCCCTATGCACCACACAACAAAACACTGCCCATCCTTGTAATTCTGCACCTGCTTCTGCGCCATTCTCACAGTTGTACTTGGGCTTGAGCTCATTATTGCAACCACTCTATCAATCCCTCTGGTCAAAGGCCTTCCTCTTTTTATTGTCCCATTATGTTACCAAGCATGATGTCCTTCTCCAGGGATTGGACTCTCTTGATGTGTCCAAAGTATGTAAGAAGTCTTACCATCCTTGCCTCTAAAGGAGCACTTTGGCTGTGCTTCTTCCAGACAAATGTGTCTGTCCCTGGTATGTTCATATTACTTTCAGTATCCTTCCCCAGCACCAGAATTCAAACACGCCAGTCTTCTGTAGTCTTCCTTATTCAATGTCCAACTGTCACATGCATTTGAGGCAATGGAAAATACCCTGGCTTGGGTCAGGTATGTCTTAGTTCTCCAAGTAACAATCTTGCTTTTCAATGCTCCAAAGGGCTTTCGTGCAGCAGGTTTCCCCAATGAATGAATGGGGTCATTTGATATCTCGACTCTTGCTCCCATAAGCATAGCTTGTGGATCCAAGCCAGAGGACATCCTTGACAACTTCAATATTGTCCCCATGTATTATGATGTTACCTAGTGGTAACACCACAGTCTGATGATAATATATACTCTTTTACTGAAATCCACAGGGTTTTCACTGGCTCATGTGGCAAGTAGGTCACCAGGTCTTTCTTCTTAGTTTTTCTTAGTGTGGACGCGTCACTGCAATCAGTCTACCACAAGTGACCTTGCTGGTCATTGAAATACTGGCGGTATAGAATCTTGCATCACAACAACCTGCAAATCGACTCCAACTCGTAGTGGCCTGGCATGACAGAGTGGAACTGGCCCATAAGGGTTCCTAGGCTGCAATCTTTATAAGAATAGATCTCCAGTCTTCTCATTTATTAAGAAATTGTTGGAAAGAGCAGTCTCTTTCAGTGGTGGGACCTCTGTCTTTGGTGATGTTTAATGTGTCCACTTTATCCAGGGAAAATTGTCTCGGTCAAATGTGTTTAGTGCCATCAACTCTGTTTATTCCCAAGTATTCTGATTCCTCTAGCTTTGGGGCATATCTGCTTATAGAATCCTTTTACAGTTTAGCAAGAACTAGGACAATCTGAAGAAAATCACATATATATTTTTTATGAGTAAAAGAAATTCATAGGCAGTGTTTTCTTTCCTCCTTTGATTATTTGAAGTGCAGTTGACCAGCATTAGCAGTAGAAGGGGTGGAGGGGTACCTTCGGACACCACTGTTTTGAGTGTAAATGGAGACAAACATTCGGAAAGAAATTTTGCACTAGGGCTAAGCACATCCATTGTTTGGATTAATCTTAAATACATAATTCAGAATGTTCATAAAAGTTAGCTCATAAAAACTAGTCTTGGCATATTGATTCTAATAACTTACAACTGACCTACATGCTAACATAGGGAAGCAGGTCAGTAACTTATGACACATTTCACAACGGAAAATATACAACTGCCTTCAAATTGTGTGACATGGCAGAGAAAAATTATCTGCAATGCACTATGCCCCCAAACAAATATCAGACGATGATTTTCATGTTGTGGGGTCCATGTTTTATGTAGATCTGTAGATAGGTATGTACATTTACAAGAGGAGTCCCCAGTTGCACAAGGGTTAGTGGTTCCCCTGCTACTTGAAAGGCTGGCAGTTTGAACCCACCAGCCACTGGGCAGAAGAAAGATGGGCGAGCTCTGCTTCCATAAAGATTAAACCCAACAAACCAAACTCAGGCCATTCAAGTCCATGCAGACTCATAGTGAGTCCCGTGGGGGTTTCTGAGACTGTAATTGTTTACAAGAGTGGAAAGCCCAATCTTTCCCCTGCTGATTGGCTAGTGGTTTCAAATTGACAACCATGCGAAACACAGCCCAACAGTAAAAAATGACACCACTAAGAAGTCCTCTGTGACAGTGACTCAAGGACACCTCACAACACTACTCTTAGTTACTGAACCAAACCTAACCTAACCTAACCAACCTAACCTAACCAAACCAAACCTAACATAGCCTAGCATAGCCTAACCAAACCTAACCTAACCTAACCTAACC
>NW_022103896.1:23553975-23571807 GCF_000313985.2 Echinops telfairi
AACCAAACCAAACCAAACCAAACCAAACCTAACCTAACCTAACCTGACCAAACCTGACCTGACCTGACCTGACCTGACCTGACCTAACCTAACCTAACCTAACCAAACCTAGCCTAGCCTAGCCTAACCAAACCAAACCAAACCAAACGTAACCTAACCTAACCTAACCTAACCTGACCTAACCTAACCAATCTAACTGCTATCACGTGAATTCTGACTCACCACGATCCCATATGCTATGGAGTAGAACTAATTCACAGAGTTTTCTTGGCTATAGTCTTTACAAAAGCATATGGTTAAGTCTTTCTTCCATTAGACTGCCAGGTGGGTTCAGACCACTAAGCTTTAGGTGGGTGCTCAAGCCTTACTTCTTGGTATTGCTCAGGAACCTTTTACTTACTACTAAATGACTAGTTGTTAGTAACTTACCTGGCCCATCAAGTTGATTCCAAATATAGTGACCCTGCATGACGAAGCAGAACTGCCCCATAGGCTTTCTGGACCAGAATCTTTAGAGGGGTCGATCTCTTCTCCTGAGTTGCCCCTGGTAGGGTTTGAACGGCTGACCTGTTGGGTCGCAGTCAACCCCTTATCCATCACACCACCAACACTCCAACTACGTATGTTTACTTACTTATATGTTTTTACTAAATTTTCCTTTAAAGTTCCCATGTAAAATGAATTCTACTAGCTACCTGAAAGCATCTTTAAAATTTGCTGAGTGATCAGGCAGAAGTCAAATGCACGAGGAGGACGGAGGAGCCACAGTCAGATAAAAGTCGACCGCAGTACAGAGAGAGGAGCTGACTTGGCTCCCCTGTTCACTTTTTCAGCTCCATTCACATTCACAAGACATGACACCATTAGGTCAGATTTATGAAAGGCAACGTGAAGTGAAGAGTAGTCTGTTCTACAAAGACAGAGAAGAGAGGAAGCAGTTTACCCAAAGTCCCTCAGGTGCTGAGAGCAGCCTTCCTGAGCAGAATGCTAATCTGTGATTCAGTCTTTGCTGGGCTTTATGATCTTTGCATAACGAAAGTTCATGTGGCTTTTAAAATAGTAACGATGAAATATGCAATTTTCCTCTGATTCTTAAATGCTTCCTTCACCCCACTACCATGATCCCAATTCTACATTACATATCCAGCTGAACCAGAGGAGGTGCACTGGCACAGATAGGAACTGGAAATACAGTGAACCCAGGACAGATGAACCCCCAGGACCCGTGGAGAGAGTGCCGATGGCGGGAGGGTGGAGGGAAGGAGAGGGAGAAAGGGAGAACAGAGGACAAGGTCTACATGTGGCCTCCTCCCTGGAGGATGGACAGTGGAGAAGTGGGTGAGGGAGACATGGGAGGGGGTAAGATATGATAAAATAATAATAAATGATCGGGGGGAGTGGGGAGGGAGGGGGAAAATGAGCTGACACCAGGGGCTCAAGTGGAAAGTGGGTGTTGTAAGAATGATGAAGTCAACATCTGTACTAAAGTGCTGGACATAGATGATGTATGTACAGATTGTGATGAGTTGTATGAGCCCCTAATAAAATGATTATTTTTAAAAAATAGATAAATAAATAAAATAATAAAACTGTCACCAAGTTAAGCATTTACACTCTTTTTCCTAGAGTTAGCTTGGGAACATTTTGTCCTATTTACATTTTATCAGATGCATCAACTAAGTAACTGGCCCAAAGAGTGTATCAAGATGAATGGACCAATTACGGATATTTCAGGATGTAGGGGGTTCATGGAGTTTGGGGTCTCAATATTGAGTTTCACGCCAATCCAAACATTCCGCTATAATAGATGAGCAAAAAATGTTGCAGACTATCAAATCTAAATTTACAATGCATTATCATGAAAGAATATCTAAAGTGCCCCCTGAAAAGGGAAAGAAAAGAAAAAAAAATCCACTCAAAGAATTGAATAAATGGCTGAATTTCCATCGGCTGATCTTGAAAGATACAATGGAGTAGGTGATGTGTCATAAATATGAAGGAAATGTAGCTAAAATTATTACTGGATTTTAAATCAGCTGTAAGACACTTTTATTTCTTAAAAAGCCTATATATATATATGTATACATATATATATATCTCTCCTATAGGGGTAGGTTTATCCCCTTTAGGCAAAGGAATATATATATATGGAATATATTGTATTCCTATATATATGGGTTATATACATATTCCTATCCCTAAAAGTAGTCAATCTTAATGATTGTTTCTTGATTGAAATAGTTAGAGTTGGAACCTTCTTTTAAGATGTCTACTGCATGATAGGAGCTTATATTGTTAGTCCTTAAGAGTACATTTTGATCATGAAGTTTGTTATGTCTGAATAAATTTACGGGATAGTAACAGGTAATCTATTCTATCTCAAGCTGCATGCTTGAAAGAACACAGACACACATGCACACACACAGAGGAACATACACACATACCTAAAAGAAGAAGAGAAAAAGACAACCTAAGCCACGTATGTGGTATTTTGACAGTCTACACATAGCATGATTTGGTGCCAAGCCTGCATTTACCTCCATTTATTTATTTAATCAAATGCAGTAAGGGATCCACTCAGATAGTGTTTCGGTAAGACTTGGACAAGAATATCTAGGTAAAAACCTCGTAAGCATATTGATCTCATTCACACCCATATGCTTTGGAAACCATACATCATAAGCCAGAATCAGCTGTGCCTTCCACGTAAGTTTTCACAGGTGATCATAAAGAAACCCGTGACCCTTACTGACCGGGATCATACTGACAGAAGAAAAACATCTCTGTGAGCTCAAAGGGAAAGAATAGAAGCACTTTCTGCGTTGTCATACGGCCACTTCTGTTTCGGTCGCACTCAGTGTAAGGCACACTTGACTGTCTGTCCTTGTTACCTCTCAAGCATTTCCTGGATTTTGACCAAAACAGTCATGTTACTTCCTGAGTTTGTGTTTATCAAGACGGATGATGGAGAGAGGAAGGGATGGAGGCATCATGGGAAATGAGGAAGAGGTAAGAAGTGACTGCAATGTCTAATAAAAAATCTTTTAGGAGTGACTTTTTGGGAACGTTTATGATCCACTTTTGATAAGTTATAAAATGGTCAAATCCATGAGGTAGTCAGTGACCTTGCTAGTCAAGAAGAACTCTTTCTCTATCTTGTTATTTTGTAATCCTGAAACACAGCGTATGAGACTGACAGATAGATCGATCAAATGGAAATAAAGGTTATAATACTGCAACAGAATAAGCATTCGTGGGAGATAGGGCCATTCTAATACACGCTTACCCAAGAATTTTACAGCATAAAAAAGTCAAAGTTCGTAAATAGCACCACGCATTTTAAAAGATGATAAAAAGTGAGACAAATATCCATTTACTATAAAATGTTCACCTATTTCCTAATATACAGATAATTGTTATTGACAGAATTTGTTTTCTCCCTCAATTTTATAAAATAATAAAAATTTATGTGTGCCCAAACCTGTTCAAATGTCACTCATCTCTTAGGCTTTCTGCCCTGTTATCTTTACCACAAATAAATGTAAGCAGAGCGCCACTTGCACCAGAAAAGGGGCCGTCTCGAGGCTGTTCCCCTACTGGTGTGCAGAAAGCCAACCCAAACTCCTGCCCATCTAGCCAATTCTGACTCATTGTGACTCTGTGCGGTTTCCGGGACTATATACCTTTACAGGAAAAGAGAGCCTCATCTTCCTTCTGTGGAGCAGTTAGTGGATTTGAACTGCTGGCTTGGGGATGAGCAGTCTGTTGTCTAACCCACAGCACCACAGCACCCACTGATTTGAATTTTCATGAACTAATGCTGTCGCTGGGCCAGGATCCATCCTTGGCGGAATACAGCTTTCATCAATGAAAGCATTTCCTGATCGGGTAAATGAATATTCCAGATCCACGTTTATTTTTAATCTAGTCTTTACCAGAGGACCAAAATATAAGCCTTAAATCCATTTGGTTCAGATTGTATATATCAGCTGATTATGATTATTTGTTCCTTCCCCTCTTCTCTTCAAAATTGTATTCACATCCCTAAAATATGTGCATTAAATTTTGCCTAACTCAGACCAACTGGAGAATAGGGCAACTGAATTCAAGAAAGGATCCTTCTTAAAATGCAGCTTCATGACTCTAGACCACAGGAGCTGCTGTGGAAAGGTTATCAGGGCAGAACCTACAGTTTCATGAATTTGATTAGAAAAAAGAAAACTGAACAGTGTAGCATTCACATTAAATGTGATGCTTTCCAAAATTTTGAAAAAATATCTGACTTCAGTAAGTTGAATACTCTCTGAAATACTGTTTACATTTCTGGGAAACTTGCTCACATTATCCATTTGCTTAGCAAACGTTTAGGTCTAGGAAAAATGCAAAGGTAAATAAAAGTCCCACCGGTGTGCAAGTTTTCCAAATGAGTTCTGGGCTAGTGACATTTTTCAGTTTCTTATCTATTTAAATAAAGTGAACACATTCAAAATTATATGTGTCCCCAATTTGGAGTGCTACAAATATTCTTCTTTATTATCCATTCTTTTCTTTTAACACAGTACTGTACACCCATTAAGTGCCAGACACTGCAACATGCAATTGTAACGTAGCCATCGCTATTGATTAGGAGGTAGAGAGCTCCGAGCAGGCAGCGTAGTGCTGCCTCATGGTTTCCAAGAGTGTAAATCTTTCTGAGGCTGACTGCTCTTTCTCCCACAGCGTGGACTGGGGGGTCCGACCAATGGCCTTCAGTTAGCAGCGGGGCCCTGGAGTATGGTAGCCCTAGAGCTCCTTGTGAGGTTATGAAATAGGGGTGGAGAATGTAGCTCTTAGTCAAAGAATGATACAAACACATGTGAAATTATAACGAGTCAAAGAGCTGAAAGATGCAGCATATGATGTTATCGAAGTGCATGACACAGGAAATGACTTAATTATTCCAGGGGTAAATGTGTATGATTTCTTTCTGACTGAATGGTTGGCTCGTAAGTCTTTGCTTTCGAGACATCAAAAAACATTTATCAGTATATGATCAGAGATCTTCATGAAACAGACCGTCCAATTCAACTGACTATGGAAACAACCACTGGTTATATTAGCTCATCAGTGGTTTCAGACGGTTAACTGGAACAAAGAGATCTGTATTGGAATCGGAGAAGCTAAGAGAATCACTAGGGTCTTTGGGCCAGCAATTGGCCCGTTGTCTTGCATTTAATAATTAAGCAAAGTGGTTAAGGGACAGAGCTGAATAACTTCCTTGCCAGACAGATCCTGGGGCCCATGGCTTTTGGTGCTGGATCTGTAGATCTTGGCCAAATTTCTGTCTGGGTGGCCTTGCCCTGCCAATTTCACAAGTAAGCAATCTGTCCTTGCCGTTTCGAAAGGTTCTCTGTTCTCAGCTTCTCTTTCATAGATCTCGTACCGATGAGGCCTCGTCTGACACACAACAATCCTCTCAAAAATCCTTCAGGTTCCAGCCTGCTAGGTGCGCAGAAGGCAGTATGACTCCTAATTTAATAACAGAGTAACATTTTCATACTAATCAAAGACTTGCTAGTTTTAATTACGGCACATTATGCCATGGGAAGAAAAAAGACACTCAAACAAATTTTAAAATAGGATGTTAGCAGACGTGTGATAGTGTGCCATTCTTCTTTGCTGGTTTGCTGATAATATAGCTTTGTTCTTGGATATTTAGACAGTATTTTCTTTTGTGCTTTAAACCAGACGAGGGCACAAGATTTTTTTTCCAGTTGAAATAAATATTCATTGAAATGGATTCTCATTTTCCATCTTCTTACAAGAAGAAAAATAGATCAATGTTGCTCTTCTTAAGAAAACCGCCTTTAAAAAAATTCTTTGCAGTATGTGGTTTACCCTTTAAACCATGTCTCTTTCTGATTCCTGAGTTGCAGTCACTTTGTTACGATGACTCACCAGGTTTGGTAACAGCCACCATGATCGGGATTAGCAAGTTTACTCAAAACAAATGAAATATAATAAAACCTGATTAATAAACACACCAGGCTTGGCTTAACCAGCTCTTCCTCCTTTATTTCTGGGTCATTTGGGAAAGTAATAGGTGATTTCTTAGCTGTGGAAGACAACTATATATAGCTATAAACTTTATAGAAATATCTATAAAGTTTGAGATTTGTGTCTGAGCCTGTTTCGCTTACATAAGCACTGTTATGATACCACATGACATAGTTAAATGTTTTTTGATGTAACTTAATTCTGCAAAGAATAAAAAAATTCCAATTAGTGGTGGTGTTTTTTTCCTCTTAATTGATAATGCCTTAAGTTAATATAATCTTTTTTTTTTAAAGAAATCTAAGTTCTTACAGATTTTTATCAATGAAATCATTCTTTACTCTCCAAACCACATGGACACAAATATGGTGGTTTTAGGGGTCCCAAATTGGGTTGATCTGGTTCGTGTCACCCTGCAGGACTTCAAAGAGAACCACACATGCTAATTATTACAGCAAAGTTATAAAGAAAAAGTGAAAAATTATAAGAGCACTAGGTACTTGTTTACCTCTCACCATTAGACCATTGCTCCAGTAACCCTAAAAACTCACGGCAATAGAGTTGATTCTGACTTAGAATGACCCAAGGGGACCAGGAAGAACTGGCCCTGTGGGTTTCTGAGACTGTCACTTTGTGTGGGAGGAGAAGCCTGATCTCTCTCCCATGAAGTAGCGGTGGGTTTCAAATTGTTGACCTTGGAGCTAGAAGCCCCATGCTTAACCACTGTTATACCAGGTTCCCCAATTCTACACTAGGCCAGACTATTGACCTACTGACACTTTGTCACTCTTCAGACTTGAAAGCAAACAAGCAAAAAGGGAACATATAACCCCCAACAAAAAACAGGTGCAGCCATTTGTGTGTCAAAGTAGAAACGAACGATGGAGAGTTTCATGGGCTGGTTTTGTGGAAATCGGTGACTAGTCTTTCTGCCAAGGTGATTTCTGAGTGAATATCCATCTTTAACCATCAACCTTCCAGTTAGTATCTCAGGGTGTTAAGCTTTTGAATCACTCAGAGGACCCGCTATGCTTTTAGAATTATGTTAAAGTGTAGAAAAGAGACACACATCATTAATGAGACTCATGCAGAAGAGAGAGTGTTAAAAACTCTCTAGTAATATACTTATACTATATACTTGTGGCCTTATAATTTATGAAGCACCGTTAGAAGAATAATTTCTCATACCATTGGGTGTTGATGTTAATTCTATTTATACTTATATATAAATATAATTTTAGAATCCAGAAGCATTGAGTGATTGATGCTGTTGTTAGGTACTGTGGAGACAGGTCCCACACTAGCAACCCTACGATGGTAGCAGAGAGCACTGCCCAGTGCTTAGTCTTCCTCACAACTGTGCGCTTCGAGCCCACTGTCGCAGCCACTGCCTCGACCCATCTCAGCAAGGCTCTTCACCTTTTTAAGTGACCCTCTCCTTGATTAAGCATGATGACCTTTCTTTTTTCTTTTTAAACATTTTATTAGGGGCTCATACAACTGTTATCGTAATCCATACACACATCAATTGTGTAAAGCGCATTTGTACATCATTCTCAAAACATTTTCTCTCCACTTAAACCCCCGACATTAGGTCCTCATTTTTCCCTTCCCTCCCCACTCCCCCCTCCCGCATGAGCCCTTGATAGTTTATAAATGGGCATTTTGTCATATCTTGCCCTGTCTGACATCTCCCCTCACCCACTTTTCGGTTGTCCGTCCCCCAGGGAGGAGGTCACATATAGTACCTTGTAATCGGTTCCCTCCTTCCTACCAACTCTCCCTCCACCCTCCCTGTTTCGCCACTCACACCACTGGCCCTGTAGGGCTCATCTGCCCTGGATTCCCTGGATTTTCAGTTCCTATCTGTACCAGTATACATCCTCTGGTCTAGCTAGAGTTGCAAGGTCAAATTCTAGTCATGGTAGTGGGAGCGGGGAGGAAACATTTAGGAATTAGAGGAAAGTTGTATTTCTGCATGATGATCTTTCTTATGGATTAATTTCTCCTGAAGCTTTGGTGGTATAGTGGGTTATTCATTGGCTGCTAAGGGCAAGGTCAGAAGTTCCAACACAACAGTCAATCTGTGGGAAAAAGATTTACACCCTCAGAAACACACAAGGGCAGTTCTACTCCATCCTACAGAGTCAGTGCAAGATGGAATCGAGTGGATGACCGTGAGTTCAGTTTGGGCTTGTGGTCTCTTTTGATAAGATGTCAAAAGCATAGGAGATGAAGTCTCACTGTCTCCATGTCTAAGGACCATTCTGGCTATACGTCTTCTGTCTACTTTATTTATTCTTCTGGCAGTTCAAGGTAATTTCAATGTTCTTTTCTGCCATCAGAATTCAAATGCATGCGTTTTTCTTGGGTTTCCTTATTTATTGTCCAGCATGCACGGGCACATGAGATGACTGAAGTGACTGTAACTTGGCTCAGGCACACCTTAGTCCTCAAAATGACATCTTTGCTTTTTAACGTTTGAAAGAGAAATTGTGCGACAGATTTGCCCAATACAATACTTTGTTTGATTGCTTAAATGTTGCTTCCATGAACGTTATTTGTGGAGGCAAAAGTGAAATCTTTGAAAACTTCAATACTTTACTCATGTATCATGCTGTGGTTTATGGATTTCATTATGAGAATTTTTGCTTTATTTTGAGCTGTGATCCATTTTGAATGGTTCGGTTTTGATCATATCAGCCAATGCTTTCTGCAAGTAGATCGACTGCACATTGTGGGTTGTTAATGAGCCTTCCTCCAGTCTTGAGTCCATGTCCTTATTCACAGAGGCCAGTTTCTGGAGTCATGTGCTCAGCATGCGGATGTCATATGATGAAGGGACACATACTGAACGCATATCTCTCCTGAATTTAAACTACGCATTAGTCCAACGTTCTGTTCAAATGATTGCCTCTGGACCTATGCACAGGTTCCTCATGAGAACATTGAGGGATTCTGGAATTCTCATTCTTGGTACTGTTATCTAGTGTCTTCCAATCCACACAGTCAAATGGTTCTGTGTAGACCATAAAACACATGCAAATGTCTTTCTACTATCCTTTGCTTTTACCCAAGATCAATCTGATTCCAGCAATGATATCCCTTGTACCATATCCTTTCCTGAATCTGCTTTGGATTTCTGGCAGCTCCTGTGGCTGTCTTTTGAAGCTCTTTTAAAATTATCTTTAACACAATTGTCCTTGCATGTGGTATTAATAATATTGTTCAATAGATTCCACATTTTGTTGGGTCACATTCCTTGGGAATGGGCACACCTAGGAACATCTTCCAGTTGGGTGGTCAGGTGGTTGTCATGGCATGGATGAGAGGATTTCCAGTGCTGCATTGCCTTGTGGAAACATTTCAAAGGGTGTTCTGTCAATTCATGGACACTTTGTTACACAGACGCTTTCAGTGCAGCTTAAACTTCTGCTTTTGACCCTTGGTTTTTGATCATATGCTACCTCTTGAATAGTTGAATAGTGACAATACTGTACTTTGAGGTACAGTAACTGTATTTTTTTCCATCTTCTTTTGCTATTTCTTGCATCATTCAATATCTTATCCCTACATTCCTTCAACGTTGTGAGTTGAGGCTTGAAATGTTTAATTTCTTTCAGCTTGAGATATGCGAAACATGTTCTTCCTTTTTTGACTTTCTAACTCGTTCAGTCAGCAATGCCGGCTTATTTATTTGAAATTTTCATGATAATGCTTGGCTTTGTCTTCTTGTCCTGGCTTTTGAAAATTCCCGTTCAGATCTTGTACTTCTTAATTTCTTCCATTTGCTTTAGTTACTGGATTCTCAATAGCTAGTTTCAGAGTCTCTTTGAACATCTGCTTTGGTGTTTTATTTCTCTCATCTGGTTTTAATGACCTTTTGCTGTCTTCATATATGGTGTTCTTGATATCACCCCACAATTCATCAGGTCTTCTGTCATTAGTGTTCAATGTGGCCAATATGTTCCTGAGACGCTCTCTAAATTCACTGTAAAGCTATACCTGAATTCAAGATTCTATTTGAGTTCTTATGGTCTTGTTTTCATTTTCTTCAGTCTGCGCTGACATATGAACAATTGATGGTCTTTTCCATTGGGCCCCTGGTCTTGTTTTGGCTGATGATATTGAACTTCTCCATTGTCTCCACCTGACAAGCACATCCAAATTGATTCCTGGGTACTCCACCTGGTGCGGTTCATATGTATACTTGTTCATGTTATTGAAAAGGGAATTTAATAAGATGAGGTGGTGGTCTTGAAAATTTCTTCATGTCACCTTCAGCATTGTTTCTATCACCAATTCCTTATTTCTCAACTACTATTCTTTCTTCTTTGGTCCTCACAACTTTTGCATTCCTTTTGCCAGTAATTATCAGTGCATCTTGATGGCATGTTTGATCAACTTCACAGACTAAAGTTGTTGGTAGAATTTTTCAGTTTATTCATATATAGCTTTAGTAGTTTATGCTGGATTTATGGTAAGGTGACCAGATTTTAACATTGGTAAAGAGGGACACCATTGATAAAGCTCATATCCTGGCGAAATAGCCACATGGCAGCCAAAAACTGTATACCCTAGGTTGTTGTGCATTCTTTCCAAAAACCGGGACTTTTAAAAAATGCCACGGGACATGGGAAAAATTGTTAAAAATTGGGACTGTCCCACCAAAAGTGGGACATCTGGTTACCTTAATTATTGTCAATTTAGTAATTCATTCAACATCTTTTTACTGGTCACACATATATTCAGAACCTGAAATCAAGTATTGAAAAACTATATTGTACATATTTGGGATATTTTGTATACTGGATACCAGTGTCCAAAATCCCAGTAACCTTCCAAGTATGTGGGGAGGAAAAAGTTTTATTCATCATCCTTTAATTCTAACTAAGGATAATTTAGTTATTTCTGGATTCAAACAGTAACTTGCAGTTTGACCATGTATTTTGTGGTAACTTTTTTTTTAGGGTTTCGCTCTTTGCTTTCTGTTCCCCCTTATTCCCAGTGGTATCAGGTTCAGGCAAGGCTGACATATAACATAAAGCTGGGGACACATGATATCCTTCAGTCCTTTATATTCCCTGCTGGTTTGAGTGTCTGCTTCTCTCCTTTGCGACATCTACTGCTGCTGGCATCAGTCTGTTAGCTTGGCATGAGCAAGCAAGGCTTTCTGGGAGCCAGTCCACTCTTTTGGGTTACTACACTGGCCGGGCAGATATCGTGAGAACAATCCCAGATCATATCACGCTGCAGTTTGAACTCTGCTGCTTTCAACAGCAAGGTCATCTGGCCCCTTGTCCCCCAGGGAACTCTCAGCTGGCACTGCTAACTTACTGTGCATCTCAATTCCCCACTGGGCCTTGTAAAACCCTCTGGACCATCTTCATGGTACATTGTATCTGAGAAGGCTCAACTCTGGGCAGGAATCACTTGATTACTTCTCAACTCTGTTTCTTACAACTGTGTCAGCTCCTATTGTTTTGTTATTATTTTTTATATTTGAATGTGGGAAATTGCTATTGGTATTACATTGGGCTATCTCAGTTTTGTTTGGGTTTGCTTTTATATTAGCTTTACCTTTTAACTTTTAATTGTGGTCTGAGTGAAAATTTACAGAGAACATTGGTTTCTAGTCAATAATTCACACGCATTTTGTTTGGGACATTGACTGCAGGCTATGCTTTCACGTGTTCAGAAGTTAGCTTTGAACGGAGCATAATGTTCCAAGAAGATCTTTTATTTTATTAAGACAAAACAAAACAAAAACTTCACTGCCAACAAGTCGATAGGACAGGGTAGAACTGGTGCTGTGGGTTTCCCAGCCTTTACATCTTTATGGAAACAGAAAGCCTCATCTTTCTCCCTTAGGGCAGCGAGGGCTTTCAAACTGCTGATCTTGTGGTGCCAAGCTCAACGTACCACCAGGGCTGTCGTTTTCATCTAAACTAAGGTTTAGTTTTAAGAAGTCTTCAGTGCATATTATCAGTTTTAAAGATGATCTCAGAGCAATCGTTTTAGAACCAAATTGACAACAATGACTTGAAAGATTAGATAGGCTTCTTAAGGGGCAGCGGGTTCATGTTAATTGAAGAAAAGCAACTAAGGAGATGAAGGTGAGAATGATCTCACGGGTAGCCACGTGCAATCATGCCATTGAATTGTACATGGAGAATCTTGGATTGGTGTTTGGTGTGTATTTTCTCAATAAAAATATGAATTAAAAAGCGAAGAGAAAAGTTAATAAATGCTCAGAAGAGACAGAATAAGTATTTCTCACTAGTTGACATATGAACTTGGAGAAATCATTTTGTTTTAAATTCCCACAATGATTCACTCGAAACATGAATAACTAGAAACCAGAGGACTCAGACTATAGAATGAATTATACAGAAGGTGCTGCTGCAGACCTACCTGTTAAACAGGATTATCTCTCCAAATGCATGTGAGAACTGATCTGTGAGAACTGATCTCTGAGTGGGAGCATTTCTTTAAAGAAGGGAAAATCTTTCATCTTTGACACCTATTTCCCCTGACGGAAGAGGAAGCGGGGCCTTTATAAACAGTTGAGATAGGATTATACGGAGATGTAGAAATCTCACGAGAAGATAGGGTGGTGTTTTTGTTTTGTGTTGTTCTTCACCCACCCCAATACAACATGGAAGACATGTTTACATTGGCTTTCAATAAATCTGGCCTTTGTTTTCTGAGAAGATTGGTGGAGGGTGTTTATCATGACCTGACAATAAGTAAATTGTTAGGAATAAGACACTTAATTAAAGGGTTTAGGTCCTTTCTTTTCCTTAAGTGAAGGAAATGGAGCTGAAATTTATTTTAGGAGGTGAGGCATGTATTTTATGATATGTAAGTGATGAAATGATGCATGTTAATGGACACAGCAACAAGCCTCCTACCTTTGTCAATAAATATCTCCTGACATGTGAGAGTTTATTTTTAATCTCTTGGATAAATATTCATCAACAGATTGTTGGCAATTAAAATCTTATTTCCAGAAAAGTATCCACGGTAAAGATGTAAAAGAACATAAGGTAAATGATGATAGCAACCTTCGGCCCTTTCTGTTTTACGACTGGTTTCTCAAACAGAAACCCCAGTGTAAGATGGTAAGTTTCAAAGTACTTGAGCATATAGTTAATAAAGACAATTTCCCCCTGTGAAAAAGAAAGCACATAAAGATTGCCTCAATTGTCCCACCGCCTTTGGTTCGAAAAAAAGTAGATTTTAAAGATTATCTATCTATCTATCTATCTATCTATCTGTCTGTCTGTCTGTCTGTCTATCTATCTATCTATCTATCTATCTATCTATCTATCTATCTATCTATCTATCATCTATCTATCTATCATCTATCTATCTTATATTTTCCTACCTACCAACTTATCAAGACAAGAACTGATTCTTAGTCCATATTGTTTGCCAACCATAATTCAAAAGCATCGATTCTTCTGTTAACTTTCTGATTCACTGTACAGCTTTCCCCTTTCCATGTGCGACTCAGGTCAGGTGCACCTTAGTTTTCAAGGCGATATCTTTGTTGCCTTTTTTATTTACTCTTAAAAGATTTTTTTGCAGCAGATTTGGCCAAATGAAATATGTCATTTAATATCCTGACTGCTGCCACCACCACTGATTATGGATCCAAGTAAAATTAAATCCTGGACAACGTTAGTCTTAATTTTATTGATTATTTAGATATAAGTCTTGATTTCTTTGGAAAAAGTTCAGGACTGCCACCACTGAGTCCTAGAGTAGCCACATGTTGAGGTTTGTAAGAAATTGCCTAAATGTTTCCCAGCTTAACTATACTCTCCTACATTCCCACCACCAACGTGTGAGGGATTCAGTTGTCACGGCAGCCCAGGCAACATTTGGTGTTATCACTATTGTTAACATTTTAATCCTTGTGTTAAGTGTGTAGTGATTTCTCACAGTGGTTTTAATTCACATTTTTCACATGGCTAATGACGTTCAACATCTTTTCATGTGCTTATTTCCCATCTGTATATGTTTACTAGTGGAATGTCTTTTTATTTCTTTCCTCTCTCTCTTTTTTTGGTCCATTTTATATAAAATGGTCTTTTTTGTTTCTTTTTAGAGTTCTTTGTGTATCATAGAAAGAAGGCCATTTTGGGGATATGTGGTTTGAAAATATATTCTCCCAATCTGTAACTATTTTCCCCTCAGCTTCTCAGGCCTTTTCCAAAGCATAAATACATAAATTTTGAAGAGATATAACTTACACATTTCCCTTTTATGAAGTACACGGTTAGTGCCAAACTTAAAAAATCTTTGCTTGTCTCTAGGTCTCCAAAACTTTCTCCTTTTGTTTCTTTTTTCGTATTTTGCAGGTTATAGTTTTGTATTTAAGTCTGTGTTTGCATTAATTTTGGGATGAGGCATGGAGTTTAGATGGTCTTTCTTTACCTTGTTTTGGTGGGGAGGAGGTATGGATGTTAACTATTCCAGCAACGTTTGTTGAAAAGGCTATCCTGTCCTGTTATTGCTGAAAGTTTTTGACCATAGTTGTGTAGATCTGTCTCTAGGATCTCTAGTCTGTTCTCTCTCTCTAATAAGATCACCTTATGTTGATTACTATGTTTATACAGGAAGAATTATATCAGATAAAGTGTTTTCTCCCACTCATTTCTCATTTTTAAAAATTATTTCAGCTCTTCTGGATCATTTAACTTAACAGAAACTTCGGAATAAGCTTATCAGTGTCTACAATAGCCGTGCTGGAATCACTGCTTTGAAGTTACACATTGAGCACTCCTAGACTAAGGGGTCATTTAAGATCATGTAGCTAACAATTGGCAGGACTAATGTTCCTATCCAAGCATGCTGGCCTGGATCTCATGTCTTCTACAACTATCTCTCCAAATCATAATACTTTCAAGGACTTAGTGTGTGCCATGTGTCTTGACCATAGAGGGGAACACTGGGTGTTGGGGTGTGGTGGAGGGAAGGATAGGGGAAGTTGTTTTAAATCTACCATTCATGGGATGTTTCATGCTGCCTGAGTTATACAATATGAAGAATAACATTTCCCATACTAATTTCAGAACAGTTTTAATCAATTCAAAATGTAATCTAAGAAATGGTCACTTTACTTACAAGAGCCACACTGTGAAATTAAAGGAAATATAAGGAAAGACTGTACCCTGATGTCAGACATCTCTAAGCCATCTTTGCTAATAAGCAGTGCCCAATGTCTCAGAGGACAATTTCCACTGAATGTATCAATGTGTCAAATGTTCCATTGCTAACTATATCACGACCCAAACTAAATAACTTATTTTCCTATGAATATTATATTTTATATTTTCCAGATGCTAATCTTTACAAATCTTTAATCCATTAATTTACTGAGCAGAAATTTCTGCGATCTCAATAATAATGCTACAGGCAGCTTGTGGTAGAAGTACTTCGCAATGGCTGGAGATCTGGGGTTCTCATCTCAGGATAGAACCAGTCAAGGGGAAGGGGATTTCTAGTTGAAAAACTAAATAGCCACTGCCCCGTTCACTGTGCTGAGTGAAGTCGGCACTAAAACAGAAGTGAACAGCTGTGCATGTTCTTGGCAAGGATTATGCGTGTCTCTGCATGAAAACGTTCTAGTGGTAAAGACCTTTCCTACACACTGTGCATATATACAGTGAGGCAGGCATTCAGTGCTTGGCTTTTATGTAAATCTATGATTTTTTTTAACTCTGTAATGATTTAGTGCTTAAGAGTTTGCATACAAGAATAAGAGGGGTTTGAATTCAATCCATACTGACGTGATTGCCTTGACCAGTGGCTAACCTCTCTAAGCTTTTCTTTTCTATCCATATCTGGCTATTTTGATCCTGACAATTTGTTTCCAAGAATGCTGTGAATCAGCTGTCTGACTTCAATTTTGAGCATCTATTATTTGAGTTGATACTAGGGAGTTCCACAAATAATCTCCGGAATCTCAGAGGTTCGACACAATTCAGGTTTATTTCTCAGTTATATAATATTCTAACATGGGTGTTCCTGAGGTGGCAGTGTTCTTTTAAGCAGTGATTCTGAGAACCAGGATCCTGATTTTGTTGGAGGGTGCCTTAAAGCAGTGGTTCTCAACCTGTGGGTTGCGAACCCTTTGGCGGTCGAATGACCCTTTCACAGGGGTCGCCCAATTCATAACAGTAGCAAAATTACAGTGATGAAGTAGCAACAAAAATAGTTTTGTGGTTGGGGGGATCACCACCACATGAGGAACTGTATTCAAGGGTCATGGCATGAGGAAGGTTGGGAAGATTGCCTCCATTACAGCCAGTCAAGGGGAGCAGAGAATATCAATGGATGGGATTTTAATGAACTGAATATGACTGTGGTGTATTTCACTTCTCCCACATTTCACTGAGATATACTTAGTCCCACGTCCTCAAAATACTGTAAAGGATGTTGGGAAATATAGAAAAGATAGATTCCTTGGGTGAAGAGGAGATACGTTTAGTGAACGAATAGGCAGGATCTACATACAACACTGTCTAAGCTGTTCAAATCTATGGAATAAGACCCTACACATCTCTCCATGAAAGCTCATGGCTTCTTTATTGGTAGTTAGTAAAAGAACAACAAAAAGAGAAGACATGGACTTGGGTGCACACATTGCCTAGGAAATCAGCACTTCGTTTGCTTCATGTATTAAATCTGTGTGTTGTTTATAATCAGTAAACAACAGACTGCCCCACTTTGTTGACATTCCCTATTGTTTTATGCCTGCAGAAGTGAGAGTGCCAAGCTTCCAACATTCTGCATTGACAAGCTCTATTATTCTGAGAGAGGTTAGGGACACATTCCTAAGGTAAATTCAGGGGATTTGGGTGTTAGAAAAATCCCATGCGTTAAAACTAATTTATAATTATTCAATAATTTTGAAAATAGGGTACTACTATAATATTTGACAACAATTTCTTATCATTTTGTTAATAGATTAGCTAGGAAATGCATGTAAACACATTTTATGAAAATTTTAGTAAAACTTATCAAAATGATTGCTATGAAATGACACTGATGAGAGGTAAAGTGTCACACTGTGAAATTTGCTAGAAGCTAAAAATTGGCTGATACATGTTAATGACTTTCTGTTGATAACATGTTGTTAGTTGCTATCAAGTTGACTCCGACTTATGAAGATCTTATGTATGCAGCGGGGTGGGGGTTGGGGAGAGGCAATTCAAAAGATTCATGGAAAAAAATCCATTATCTTTCGATTCAATTTTCCCATTACCTTTCTGGATCCCCTTCACATAACAGACAAAACATTTGCCAATCTTGTGTCATCTTATGATCCTTAGTAGGTTGGAGTCCTTACACGCTAGATGGTAGTCTGTTAGATGATTTCCCCTGCGATCTATGAGGTTTTCATTTGCTTCTCTTGGAAGTGTATTGCTAGCCCTTTCTGCGTAGTCGGTCTTAATCTGGAAGTGCCACTGAAACCTTTCAAGTATGGATGGCCCTGCTGGTACTTGAAATGCCAGGGGCATGGCATCCAGCATCATATAATACAGATTATACCATAGCGCAACAGACAACCAAGTGGTAGCTTGTTGGGGACACATAGGCTGATTCTGCAGATGTAACAATATTGTAGCCCAGGAAAGAGAAATCTGGGGTCCAGAGAGTATTATAAGGGTGAAGAAACAAAAACTACAGAAGAAGAGGCTTGTTGGGGAAGCTCCCAGACCCATGGCAAATATTTTAGCTGCCAAGCAAAGTGACAAGGATGAAAATGAACTTGTAAATGTCACA
>NW_022103896.1:23572514-23574121 GCF_000313985.2 Echinops telfairi
TTATGAGGCAGTTGTGAAACAATTTCTTTAATGATTGTGATTTCTTGTAATGTTTTGTTTGTTTTGATGTTGCTTTGTTTTTAAGGGTTTTGAGGCACTGGCATTTCAGCTTTCGATGACCTGCTGCAACTGCCGCTTTAAAAATGTTTTTGCTGTTACTGCACCATTTTAATCTTTCACTCTGTATTAGTAAAATCAAAACCAGCACAATTAGATCCCTCCTGATTCTGATTTGTTTTAATACTAAGAGAATGTTTGAAATGGCATGAGCAGTGGGGGAAATACTTCAAGCCGCGGTGGCTGCAACATTGGCGTTCTAGAAGCAAACATCAAAAGATCGCTTGAAAGAAAGACTGAAAACATCTAAACCAATAATTCTTTACATTTGCGTTTTTATTTTATTGTAGTTTTCATAATGAAAGCTAGATCGGCGGAGCGAAAGTCACCCCCACCCCTTCCAAATGCTGGTAAGCTCATTTGAAATAGTGCAATTTGAAATGAAATCCAAAAGACTTTCTCCTTAGTTTTTAAAAATGGACATCAAGCCCTGTATCCATTCCTCAAATAATGAGTGACTAAAATATAAGAACACTATCTCATTTTGTTAGAGTCAATGACAAAAGAAGATGATTAAGTATCAGAAAGAAAGATGATAATTAAGTAACATTGACCCACATACCCACCCCTTTTGTGAAGATATTGGGCATCCCAAACAAGGCTGAAATGCTAGAAGCAAAACCAAGGCGAGACCCACAGTGAAAGTGAAAACGCAGAGAGATAAGTGAATAAATACGTGGGTTTTTGACCCGTGGCCGAGCCAGAATAACAAAGAAATGGTTGCAGTTGTACACACAAGGAGGACACTATCAAAGTTAGGAAATATCCGATCACGTGACTACTCATTGGTTTCGTGATGACTATTCTCATTTTTTTTTTTCGTGAGCAATACCGTGACCTTAAGGGTCCCATAACCCAACCACAGAGGCAGGGACATTGACCGGGAACTGTCCGGGACCTGTGAGAATTTCAGGTGGGATTCAGAAGAGGATGTGGACCAAGGGATATCATTGCGATGTCAGATGCATCTTGGCTCAAAGCAGAGAATACCAGAAAGATGTTTGCTTGTGCTTTAAAACCAGGAAAGGTGTGTGTCAGGGTTGTATCCTCTCATCATCTTTGTCCAAACTGTATGTTGAGCACACCATCAGAGATGCTGCAATATAAGAAAGTTGTGGCATCAGGATTGGAAGAAAGCTTATTAAAATCTTCAATATGCAGATTTCACAACTTTGCTTGCTGAAAATGTGGAGGACCTGAAGCACCTGCTAATGAAGCTCAACGACTGCAGCCCTCAGTCTGGATGACAAGTCAGTCATCATTGAATCCTCACACCTGGACCAAGAGGTAACATCGTGGTAGAGAAAATAATGATACGCTCAAGGATTTCATGTTGCTTAGATCCACAATCCATGCTCCTGGACGTAGCAGTCAAGAGATCAAAAGACATATTGCATTGGGTCAATCTGCCGCACAAGATCATTTCAGAGTAGTGAAGATCCAGGACGTTGCTTTTTTTTTTTAAACCCACTATTTAGACTAGAAATTTT
>NW_022103896.1:23576520-23577958 GCF_000313985.2 Echinops telfairi
CCCTATACCCCTTTTGCATTCTTTTTCCCCGCTTACCTCAGTGGACTCATGTTGTACTTGTCCTTTTGTGCCTGACTTACTTCACTTAGCATGATTTCCCAGGACGTTGCTTTGAGGACTAACATGCACCTGACTCAAGCCTTGATACTCTCCATGGTATCATATGCATGTGAAAGTTAGACATGAAATAATGAAGCCCATTCAAGGATGTATGCATTGGAATTGTGGTGCTGGAGAGGAATATGGAAACATTGTGAACTGCTAAAAGGTCAAAGCAATCTGTCTTGGAAGAAGCGAGGCCAGAGTGTTCCTGAGAGGCAAGGATGACAAGACTCCATTTTACAGACTTGGACATATTGTCAGGAGCGACCAGCCCCTGGAGAAGGACCTCATGTTAGTAAGTGGAGGGCAGTGAGAAAGAAGAAGGTCCTCAATGAGAGGGGTGGACCCCGAGGCTGCATCCGTGGGCTCAGACGCAGGAGCCCTTGTGAGGCTGGCACAGGACCATGCAATGTTTTGTTCGGTTGTGCACAGGGTCGCTCTGGTTAAGAAGTGATTCCGTGGTACCTAACAACAACAAAATCAATACCCTTATGGACCTAGAAACTATGACTGTGTCCTTGTTCCATTTTAATTCTGACAGGTAAGTAGTACTCCTTCTAAAAGGGGGGGATTTTTTGGTTTGCCTTGAGGTGAAACTTGGTTGGGTAGCGTATCATAACTTCCTCTCTCACCATTCATTTAGGCACATTTTCACTTTACTGAAACCTACTACGTCTTTGCTTTTTGTGTAAGAGGATGGATCCTATATTCCTTTTATAGAAACAAATAGAAATTACGTGCTGAGCCTGATGGGATTATATATTTTGTGAAAGCAGGTGATTTACATTGAGAGGATGGCAATCAGTGATATGAAACAAAATATGTATGAATTATTGAATGGAAAATTAATCGGCTCTTCAACAATTTATACGCATTTTGTTTCATGTAATTCCCTCAATGTAACATTGCTTTTCCCATTTCTTTCCTCCGGTGTGTCTTGTTTCCATTCGTCCTTGCATCTTAACACTTCTGAACTTTGTCCTTGGGTAAATGCTGCCCTTTTGATCTCAAGTGGGGGATTCTCCCAGGGTACAATGATGGTGTTTCTACTTTGGCTCACTGGTTGGGGGAGTGGTGATTCCAACTGATTAATCAAGCAACAGCCACCCAGTGATCCTTCCTCCACCACATCTCCTTCGGCTAGCATTTGTTCTACCTGCCCACCTCGTACTCCCAATGTTAGGCCTCTATTAGGAAAAGGAAAAGAGAGCCAGCAGAGAGGCCCTGAGAGAGAAAACAGAGCATGCAGACACAGAGAGAAACAAGACCAAGTCCATCAGGCCACAGATCGCCTTGGAATAATAGAATCCATAGTGACCTTGACAATTGTGAAGAC
>NW_022103896.1:23578890-23580231 GCF_000313985.2 Echinops telfairi
ATTTAAATAATTTGAAATGCTTTTAAATATCATATCTCTTTTCTTCTGAAAATGTCATGTCTGTGAACTAGAGACTGAAATACAGAGGAACCCTTTAGACTCAACTTTAAATAATCCTCCTGTTGTAAAATTTGTGTTAAATGTTCAATACTCTCATTTATGAGGGCTAGGAGGGCAAAAGCAGCAATACCTCCATTGGGCTTCTTCTGTGGAAAGAAGGAGTCTTGCTTTCACAGTGGGGTAAGCAGTGGGCGGCTAACCAAAAGGTCAGCAGCTTGAATTCAATGAGGTCACTATGAATCAGGGTAGACTTGATAGAAGTGGGTTCATGTAGCAGCAGCTGAACTTTGCCCTTACTACTGTTATTAAACAACTCCACTGGGTAGATATTCTGCCCATTTGATAGATTTTCAAAATTAAGAAAATTTCCCAGGCTAAGGGATTCAGAATCTAAACTCATATCTATCTCCACTATTCTGAAAGAATAGTGCTTTTTACGAAGTGCAGTTCCATTCCGTTTACATCGTAAAGGGATCCACCCCAATGGGTCCGTGAGAAAAATGTGTTCCCCCCATTTGTCTTCATTTACTTAGCCATGAGGAGCTCAGAGAATAATGCCAAGAAAAGAGTGTCCATCTAGGTCATTTATTGGCAGGGATGGTTTGGGGTTTACTGTTTCCTTCTACTCACCCTTCAGCTTCTCCAAAGATCGCAGTGGGTTCTGGCACATGCTCTTCATTCTCGGTCACTCTGCCGCTTTTGTAGCTGTGATTGAAACAAACAGCTCCCTGGTGACCAAGACAAACACATGAGCCCAAGAGCCCAATACCAGCCCTGGGAGGTACTTGCCAAACAGATTTTGAAAAGATTTGACCTCCATATAACTCCAGAATTCCATCTGGAAATTGGCACCCATTGGAATCTTAGCAGCACATCCCATTTGCCCTTTACCCAAGGATTCTGCACCACCAGGCAAATGCTGCACTGCTCTGGCCCGCCCTCGACCACATGTGAGGTAGCTGGACAACGGTGATGCTTGTTTTAATGTTGGAAACTCCAAGCCTCACAGAGAGATGTGAAGACCCACTGACTTCCAACTCATGGTCATGGTGTTAAAAGCATGTACTCATTTCAAAAGTCCATCCTGTTTGAGAGATTTTCTTTAGTTTTAAGACTCTAGAGTTGACTTAAGAGAATTTTTTAAAAATCATTTTATTAGGCGCTCATACAACTCTTATCACAATCCATACATACATCAATTGTGTAAAACGCATTTGTACATTCATTGCCCTCATCATTCTCAAAACATTTCCTCTCCACTTAAGCCCCCAGCATTAGGTC
>NW_022103896.1:23581977-23584071 GCF_000313985.2 Echinops telfairi
GAGGAAGAAGATCTAGGTCTAGATCCATCAACCAAATGATAGATTGTTAGGTGATGATTATTTCTAAACTCGAAAAATGAGTTTTGAAATGTTGAATGAGCACAGCTCTACTATCCTGATCAATTTTACAAAGATAATTTTCATTTTTAATGTTAATTCCTTAATTTTTAGGGATAAATTCGATTTTAAGATCCATAGTTTTCCGTGGCCATGGGAAACTTTTCAGTGCGCCCATATGATGTGGCTGAGTCATTGTGGGATCCATTGAGTTGATTGTCTGTGTGTTAGCAACTCCCTATGATAGAGTACACCTTAATACCATGGGATTTCTTGGCTGTAAAGTCTGGGAGAGCAGGTTTCTATTCTCATGCAGATCCACTGTTGAGATTTGAACTGCCACTATTTGGATAAGCATCAGAGCACTCAACCATTGTAGTGCCAGGGACCCTCATGATGTGCCTAGAAAGATTAGATAATCCTGTGCCACTTTTGAGAATAAGGCCTTCAGGACTAAAGTCTAAGAGATGGGGGTAAGGAGTAATAAATATAGTGCTCATTAAGTGTGTTTGCTGATGTACTTAATAATGAATAGAGCCCGTTTTTTAATGTTAAGTGATTTCCTTGATTTTATTTGTGAAGAAAGCATATATATGAATGTGCATATGCACTTACACTTGTATTTCAAAGTTCAACTAAAACTTTCCTTTCCCACCATTACGTTGGGTAAGAGTTGGAGTTATTACTAGGGTCTGTGGTTCAAATCCCCCAGCTGCTTCATGGAGGAAAAATGAGGCTATCTGCTCCTATACATATTTCCAGATGCCATAAACCCTGTATATGTCACCTTGAGTTGGAATCAGCTCAATGGCAGTCAGTAGCTGTGGTGATGTCAACAGATCAGAGAATTTGGAAACACAAGGAGCTCCCTGCCCTCCTTGCAGTGCAGTGGTTTCCAACAATTTTTGTCTGCATGCTAAATAGTGCTAAATCCAAAAACACATTTTGAGACCACCCCTTAGCATGAGAATATTTATTAATAAGTAAATACATACTATATCTTTAAAACTATAAAAGAATTTAAAGGAAAGATTGCCCAACATTGTGAAGATAGATTTTATATGACTTTTTCATGGTGCATCATTAGTAGACTTTTTCATGGTGCATCATTAGTATAAAAAAATCCTCACTGTCTTCAAATTGATGCTATAGATCTTTATGAGAGCACATAGTCTCAACTTTCTCCTGCAGAGAAACTGGTGTGTTTGAACCCCTGACCTTGAGGTTAGCCGTCCATCACTTTCCTGACAGCATCACCAGGGCAACTTGATGCCTTTTTACATCCATTTTCTTTTCCTATATTGTTTATCTTTCCATATAAACTCTAGTCACTCTGTGGTTTCTAACTCTTTAAATTCCTTTTAACTCTTCTAATTCCTTTATCAATAGGCGATCAGCTTGCTAAACATCACAGGCTAGAAAACACAGTATTTTCCCCTGTGTTTCCATCAGATTTCTTGCCCTATTTGTTCCTCTTGTCAACTGTCCCTGGGGAGGGTTCTTCCAATTTTAGACTCAAATTAATTTACATTTCCCACAAACCTGATATTGCCTAAATCATTTACGCTGAAAAGGCTGAATCTTGAAACTGAAGCTAAAAATCATGTTATTTTCATGTAATGATTTTTAAACAGATACATAGATCACATTTACTTCTGCTACATCCCCACCCCATCACTTTGCCTTTGATCGAATGACCCTCCTCTTTGTATTTAACTGAAAACATTCTTTTCTTCTTCCTAATCATCTACTAGTTATAAGTGTGTGTGTGTGCGCGCGCGCGCGCGCGCGCGCGATTCAACAAGGAGTCAGTCAACGGTTGACTTTGGGCCAGTAATGTGGGTGCACTCAGCGAGGGATCTATAAAGGAAAGACTCCATGAACCCTAGAGCTTTGGTGAAAGTGATTAGAGAAAACTAAGGTTGCTTCATAGCATAAAGCCACATTGTGTGGGTGTATTAGGAGAGGGAAAAGTGCTCTTCTTCTGGGAAAAGCCAGTAACATTTGATTAAGTCCAGGAGAATGCAAAAAAGTGGG
>NW_022103896.1:23585505-23596384 GCF_000313985.2 Echinops telfairi
ATTGGTTATATCTTGACTGACAGGCCAGACTCCATTCCTTCACTCTTAATCCTCTCAAATTGACACCAGATTATGTAACTACCACAGAAGGTTATTGCAACTGTTGTATTTTTTTGTTTGTTTTTTTATTCCAAAGGGAGCTCTCAATATATTTTCTTGAAGGACACGGGAAGTTATGGAAGCTTATTTAGAAGTGGTTTTTTTAAAACTTGAAAACCAAACGACATGGGTGAGCCAAAAAGCTCAAGAAATTTGCACCTTCGCCCCCCTCGCTTCCCCCCACCCCCACCCATCACAACAATGTACCTGCTTACTCTTCAACAGCAGTAAGGACTGTCTGTGAGAATTTCATTACCCCATCTGTCCTATTGCCTTGATCCTGCCCCTTCACACATATTTTTGTTCCAAGGGTCAAAGAATATTGAAAAAGAGCACCCTGTGAGTCCCTCGAGGATGCCGACTGTTGTTTTCCAAATTATAAAAAGAGGAGCATGAATTCTTCAGGGGAGGTTCCGCACTTTTCTAACCTATTGTCATCTAGTCAATTCCCACTCACAGCCCACCCCCCATAACACAGAGGAGAACTGCTCTGTCTGAGGGTGTGCATCCCCATAGGAGTAGACTGTTTCAACACTACCCCACAGAGCGCCCAGTCATTGGAACCATCAACCTTCTAGCAGCCAAACGCTTACCATGAAAACATCATGTTCCGAAGGACACATTCCTAGATGCTGAGAAATCAAAGCTTCACATTTTGATATGTGTGTTTAATAAATCTTTCTATTTTAATTACCCTTGCATAGTTGCTATGGTGTATTGATAAGAGAATTTGTTTAAAGTTTGACATGTGTTTAAGAAGAGTAGGTTCTTAAGGTTGTCTGATGCAGTGAACTACTTAATATGGCCCATCTAGCTATCATCTATTTAACTCCTACCAAATGCACGCTCCCACAGGACTGGATAACTTGGTAATAATGTAAATAAACTATATAATACCTTGTGTGCAAAGGATGGACTATGCAAACAAGGTATATGGAATCCTAACATGAGCAACTGTCAGCCTTGTCATTTTGGCGAACTTAACATAAGCCATTCCAGGGTTGAAAAGGAGGCTTTTCACACTACTATCAAGAAAGAAAAGCCAGGCATGGGACATGTCCTTTAGACCCAAGATAATTGTGCTGCCGAACATCCAAGTACAAGAGACAGTGGAGATGGCATTTAATGAGGAGAAGCAGCAGTAGAGAAATGGGGGCAATAGAGTCAACAGAACCATGAGACAGACTTGAGGCAGAGTGGTAGACTTCGTAGCTAACAGAGTGGAAAACGGAGTTCCTTTGAGCAGAAAGCTTTCTCGCAGAGTTGAGTGCATCTAGGTATTTTGTGGAGATAAGTTTGTCAACCCAGGGACCTTGAGCTGCACAACTGCTGCCCAAGGTTTACTAGTAGACTAGGTTACCTCTAGGCACTTAATTGGTAGCAGAATAAGAACTTTGTAATACTTGCCTAAGCACAGCAGGAACCAAGAGATTGTGGGACCAAGAGAGGTCTGGGAACAGAGAGAGACATGCTTGTAGCATGACTGAGAAGAGACTGTGCTGATGGAAGACCTGTATCACAAGTCATTTCTGACCATGAATTGTTACTTCCCTAGTAAGCTCCATCCTCATGAGTATTGTCTGTGAGCTCTATCTGCATGTTCATAAATGGTCAAACCCAGCACACAACAGCAGAGAGTGCCCTCGGAGGGACCGTGCATGTCAGAATTGGTAAGAGCATGGAGGCTGGGGTATGTTATTACTCAACTTTCAGACACGGTGTCCAGACTGCTTTCTCCCTGAATTTAGATCTCATGTTCATCTGCATTCTTTCTCCAAGAACGTTCACGCTGCTTAGAACATTCAAGTCATAGATTTATATGGAACTATCAGATTAAAAAAAAAAGATTACGTATTTTTTAACATTTTAAATGCCCACATTAAAAAAGGGAAAATTTATTGCTGGAGGATGATCTAAAACACTAAGACCAAAAGATTCACAGGAATCAGTCTTGGCCACTGATGCCGTTGATAGTGAACCTCCACCTCCTCCGTGAGGGCAGCGGCGGCCAGACACTGCCATGATGTCGTTTTTATAGGTTTCCACTGTTTTCCTTCACCAGCTGCCCCCGGAGCACCACCTGCGCAATCCTGGGCCTTCCTTCATTAGGGAGCGGGAAACCATCCACACTCTTTTGGATCTCCCAAGTGCCTTCTCCAGTTAAAAAAAGGCAAACTCTTGTACTAAGTTAGTCTGAACTGACTTCTGTTTTGTCTTGTTTTGGTTTTGTTACTGAGAGCAAAACAAAAAACTAAACAACAAAAGTACCAAAATGAAACAATTCAAAGAATAACACACGCACAAAGGTAAAGTAAGAAAACGTTGAAGTAAAACTGAACTTCCTCCTCCCTTTTCTATTTTTCTCTAGATGTCACTCATATTATTATAACTTGCAATTATTCTCAGAAAATTTGAACATTTTCCAACTTTTTTTAGACATCTATAACATATTAACAAAATTTGTTAACTCCATAAACTGTGTGACACAGAGGACAAAATAAAATAAAAACAAAAGGCAAACAAACAGAAAAACAGGTACACATGATCTAAATCTGTAATGGAAACGGAGCCATTTTTATATATGTGATTGGTGATCACATTCTATATGTCACTTGAAAGTAGAGTCTTCTATATGCTTCCATGGAAATGTTATTTCTTAATTAAAGTTCTCTGTATCCCTTCTCTGGGTTCTAATATCCATTACAATGATGACACATAACACAGGGACAGAATTCATGATTAAAAGGTTTATTAAAATTAAAAAGTTGTAATAACAGTGCTCAGGATTGAGTTGTGCTTCAGGGCTTTACAAAGTTCCTTCAGGTCTGCTAACAAATGCGCAAAGGGGCACTATTCTGCAGGGCAGCTCAACTGGAAGGCATTCAGCTCAGGTTCCACAGGGTCAGCAAACCGAGCTCTCTGAATTAAACACCCAGACGCACCCTGCTCCAAGAAGTCGTTCTGTAGTGTTCCGGCCTGCGGGACACAGGAGCAGGACCCTAGTGGGAAAGGCGAACCTGGATGAAAGAAAGACACAGAGACGTGGAGCAAGTCAAAGCGCTGATCAAGCTCATTTATTTGGGCAAAGCTCGGGGTATATATTTGCAATAATGAGGAACTGGGAGGTGCATATTTTAATAAGGCGTGCTGCATAACATCCAATCCAATATGTATATTATAATGAAGCACAAGAATGTTAACCAATCAGCTGCAGGTTAAAAGGGCGCGCAATAGTTCTCAAAGACGTCCGCATGCAAATCAAGGTTCATCAGGCATATTGCCAAGCCCATCGTATTCCTAATATGGTATGTCTGTAGTCCAATGAGTGCTCAGTATTTTTAACCAATGGGTGAAAAGGTCAGCTTTTACAACCACCCGTGCTACAGAGCGCGTAGCTTGGAACGCGGAAGTTGAGTTGGGCAGGAAATTAGGCAGGGCCAGTTCCCCACATCTTTCCATTTCCGAGGGTCAGCAAGCCCAACTTCCCCAATTAGGGGCCCAGAGTACCCCACTCCACAATCCAGCCTCCCGCACAAAAGCACTCAGCCTTACTTGCCCCATGGGTTGGCAAGTCCATCATTCTGTTCGATGCTCTGGCTCTCACTTCTGCTGCTCTGCCTCTGACGTTACCGTTGTCTTCTGCTTCCAGGTTCACTACACAGGAGTGCTGAGTTCAGAGACATCCTCCACTCCTGGCTCTGGTTGTTAATAAGATCCTTCCTCCTACTTCTCAAAGGGTTCATTTTATACACAGCCAGCTGGCACTCCAGGGAATACTCTTTGTAATTATTCACAGCTGAATCCTAAAGTATCGACATTGGTTAGACGAGCCATTTGAAATAACTCTCTGTCCCTACAAGAAGTATTATATTATTCACAGTGGGGAGTACATGCAAGGTTCAGATTGATCCAAATATCACTACCTTTGAAAAGGTTGGATGTATGTAGCTATAAGATAATAAGTTCAAAATAACACACACACATGTCAAGTCAAACCTCAATCTGCCCCAGAACATTAATTTTCAGGAATTACACTAGTCACACAGAATCCTAGAACTGGAATCTACACTCTGGTTAGATGCCTATGAAGTAACTGAATTAACCACTTTTGTTATTTTCGCTATTTACTACTCAGTCCAATTATTCCTAGGAAATTGTCTGATTCTGGCTTTATTATGTGCTAGCTCAACCTTTGCTTCTTTCTTGTTCATTTTTTTCCCTTCTAGAATTGGTTTGTCTTGATTCAGCTTTAACAAAAATAACCATAAAAATCATAAGCCAATAGCAAAAAATGTATATTTATTCGCAGACAACTTTTAATGGATGAATATTCCAGAAGCAATGATTTCTTTTTAAAATGCTAACTTTTTCTTTTTCTAGCAACCATTATAATTATGTTAAGGCTTCCAGTATAAAGTAAGTAAAGATGTGATTGTTGGTATATGTTGTTCTAAAGTCCCTGTGGCTGCCCTGAGCTCTGGCTGCATTCCGTTGTCAGGCCGACCTCATATCTCTTCTCTGCTTTCTTTCTCAACAAAATTACCCAGACTTCACTCAGTTCATCAAAGGCCCGGGGTTCTTGCGGGCAGGACTATCTCATAACTTTCGGAAATGGTGTCCATGCTTCCATCTCCCAGAAGTACATCTCACAAGCTTACCTCCGTTCCTTTGCCAAGGAATTTCCGAGTACTTAGAATGATGTTCAAGTTATAAACATATATGCAAACATCAGACACAAAAAATGCTAGGTATTTTTTGGCATTTTAAATGGACCTATAAAGGGAAGTTTATTAATGGTGAATTATCCATAAAGCCAAAACGAAACCTGTTGTCACCAATTGGATTTGGACTCATTGCAAGCCTATAAGACAGAGTAGAACAATCTGAGTCTTCAAGCCTTGACACCTTTCCACATGACGCTAACTGCCCCATCTTTCTCCTGCAGCGCCGTTCCTGGACACAAAGCACAGCCCCTTCAGTTAGCCACCAAGCATTTAACCACTGGCCCACCCCTAGGGCTCTATCTGTACAATGTCATGTTTCACATTTGATTCCATTGCTTATGATTTTTATATTTTATGTTTTGCTCTCATTAAGTATAGAGTGTGTACTTTTGAAAATCACAAAGCTATTTTGAATTGTCCCAACACTCAACTAAGGGCATTGAAAGTTCTATAGACTAAGTATGATTGTATATAAAATAAATCCTTCTGTAATGTACATGAAACTGGAAGTTGGAACCATTTCAACAAATGTGAAGCAACATGGTCTTGCTAGAAAATAAAACTATTTCATACTTTGTTACACAAATACACCATCTTAGACAATAACTTATTCATTAAAAAATGGAAAAAGGATCAAGATTTAAACTGCTTCAGCCCAAAGAGGACCCTTCCATTTAGAACAAATTCAGTGTATTCAACTCATGCAATTGTTAAATTTCCAAAGGAAACCAATTCTTATATAGAATTCTTTTTGGAAACATAGTCAGTGCTTCAAAAGAAAACATTTGAATATGTGAACTGATGAGTAGTTTTATTTTTTCTGCATTGAATATGTCTTTATGTTAGGGGGAAGAATTTTCTTTAGCCTTACTTTCCACCCCGACAAGTTTGGAACTACATTTGATTGTTGATTTAGGAATGTCAGCCCTTTTTGATAGAGCTGTCAAATACTCTTTACTTTAACACAGTAATGTAATGTATGAGAAAGATGAAAGCCAGACCAAGGGCAACCTGCTCTGCAGAAATGGAAATACATAGTGCCATCACACAGTTGTAACCTGTCTAGTTGGGATACGCTCCTCTGTAAATCAGGGCCGTTCCTTTCAGCCCTTCATACTGAGCTGCACAGAGTCACACAGGGATGCTCGGGAAGCCTGTTTAGTTTTGCAAGGAGGGGTCTAGTCATTTAGGTACAAGTGTATGAGAGGGCTTAAAAAAGTTTGTGGAAATTTTTCATTATCTCTCAATCCAATGTTTCCACACATTTTTGAAACCCCTTTATATTTGACTGTTAGAGTGACAGTGTTAATCTAGTTGCACATAACTCTTGTTCTCACCTGTGAGAGGGGTTCCTGGATAGTGAAAGTGGTCAATAAGCTCAGATGATAACCAAAAGTTTGGAGGTTTGAGGCCACTTAGAGCCACTTTGGGATAATGACCCCGCAACCTACTTAAAAAACAAACAAACAAACAAACAAAACCAATCATTTAAAAACCCTGCCGAGAACACTTCTAGTTTGACGCTGGGGTCCCCATGAGGAAGAGTCAGCTAGATGGCACCTGGCAAACTTGGTGGAAATAAGAATACTGAGTAAAACATATAAACAACCATGCATTTTCTCAGCTTATTTCCTGCTCACAGATGTCAAGGCCTAGATTACCTCCTTCGCTCTGTTGACAATGCGCACACGCTGGAGGCCCCGGTTGGTGCCGTTTTGACTATTAGCTGAGCTTTGACTATTAGCTGAGCAGGTTGACAACTTGCTAAAAAGCTACCAGTTGAGCCGTGTAGCCTTAGCAAACAGGTTGGCAATTTTCCCTCTGAACAATTACAACTCTGAAAGCAACATGGAGCTGTGCAATGTGCCCTGCACACCCGGGATGGTCGTGAGTTCAAATCAACTGGACAGCAGCTGACAACAATTGCAACACAACTCATTCTGTAGTTCCTCCTCCCCAGCAAACACTCCTTGCCCCCGCAGACTGGCTCCGGCTAGCCCTTGCTTTGCCATCCACACAATGTGCCTCAAAGTCACGCCTGTGAACTCCTTGCTGGCCATCCTTTGTTATCATGTTGTGAAATACAGCTGAGTCGTTAACCACGTGGGATTAATTTCGTTGTGGGTCGTATTTGTATGTAAAATAAAATTGTTCAAGTAAGCTCTGACATTGCAGTTCTTCATACTGTTAACTTTAGTAAAAGAGATGGGCCTAAGTAGATCTGAAATATTAAGTGATCCATACATAGGTCAATCTTTCTAACTTAAGAATTGATGGACTATAAGCTTCCAAAGGTTAGAAATATTTTGTTTTCTAAATTCTGTATCTTCTAATCTAGAACAATGGCAAGTACATAGTAGGTGCTCAGTAAATGGACATAGGGGTGAGTGGATACGGAGGAATTATTTTTTCTTTAGCAATACCTAGACGGAAAAGAATTGTGATAAGATACTTTAAAATGTATCCACTCCCCTAGGGATCATGTATAAAATATGCTAGGCTAGAGATCAAATGTCCGCTTAATTTCTATTCCCAAGACTGAATGACTGATAGTGACTTTCTTAAACACTAAAATGAGAAGAATTCTGTGGCCACCTCCAAACTCAGCAGACAGTAATGCCACAGTCAATTGAGGCCAGCTATCATAACAGCAAAGGCAGCACACATGACAGATATTGCTGTTTCCTGCCTGGCTGGGTGTTGTTCCTGTTGTCAGGTGCCTTCAAGTTGGTTCAGACACAGGACAGCCCTACACCGAGCAGAACAGAACACCTCCCGGTCCTGCACCGTCCTCACAGTTGTTCTTGGGTTGCCCCCATCGTGGCAGCCACAGTGCCAGTCCATCTTGTCGAAGGTCTTCCTCTTGTTCTGTGCCTTTCTACTTCCAAGCATGATGTCCTTCTCCAGGGACTGGCCTTTCCTGACAACATGTCCAAAGTGCATGCAATGAAATCTCATCATCTTTGCCTTTAAAGAGCATTCTGGCTGTACTTCTGCCCATAATTGTCCATTCATTCTTAGGATAGTCTATGAATTAATTGAACAAATGCTATCCGGTTTAAAAAAAACAAAAAACAGTTGCCATCAACTCAAGTAGATATTTATCCTAAAAGTTCATGGATGAGTTGGTAAAATGATATACTGTCAGCAAAAAATGTATCTCATTTTGAGAAACTGTCTTTACTGGAGATACCTGCTATGTACTTGAATGTCCAACACAGTAGAAGATGGTGTTCTGTGCAGCTAGAACAGGAGAATATTAATTTAATACTCTTTCACCTAGAACACAGTCCCAGTGCGCCAACCTCCGTTGAACATAATTCCAAGGTTCCAGGGTAGCTGTCCAAGTCCCCAGAAACTGACTTTGTTACAATGCTTTTTCTTTGTATTTGCCAGAATGAACAAAAGTGATTTTTGTCAGCTGCCAAATGGAGCAAGATGTCAGGGGGGAGGAAAACATTCCACCTTTTCAATTCTTATAACAAAAACAAACTATGAGGCCACTGATTGCCTGATCCAGGAGAGGTTTATGTTCCCAAGATTGCATCATACCATATCTCCAAGCAGATTGGAAACAGTGCTGCGTCGACAGGAAGGTTGGCAATTTTACTTAATTCAGATGGAGTCAATGAACTATTGGCACTTTGGGGAAAGTAGTCTGAAAATCCCGAGTTCTTTAGAAGTGTGACTACCCTCTTAGCTGGCTTCAAGTGGTCCTAGTATCATTGGCGTTTGCAGGCATATGGTGGGATGTGTAGTTAGTCATTCCTCGGTCCTGTTTGTGAGAGTGTAACACACTGACCCAGCCAATTCATTCTACAGGGCTCATTCTGCCAATGTATCAGAGCTTCGACCTGCTAGTGATTCCGACTATTGATTCTGTCACAGGGTTAAGTCTCCTCTAAATCAGAAAACCACACCACTTAGGCAGAATATGCCAGATCTACAGGTGGTTTCAAGAGAGAGAGAGAGAATTAGATCAGTACTGCCACTTCAACTGCCCCTTAGCAAATATTATTTCTATGACACTAAAGTATTTTTATTTCCACTGAAATTGACTCAGACTACAGAAAACCGAAGTGCATCTACCCATTTTTGATATGAAGAATATTTTTCTTCTCGTTTTAGAACCTGTATTTAATTTATGCTTTAATTACACTATGATTAAAAATGGCTGCACATTCTAGCCTGGTGTCTTTTCCTTCACCAACTAGGGAAACCAAAAAATGGCCTGTGGGAAATTAAATGGGGCCAAACCATGAGAAGCTTAGTGGTCTAAGCTTGGATGGTCTAAAAGGCTGCTGTAAGGCTGGCTTTGCCTTTGCATCGGTTCGTAATGCTTATCTCGCAAAAGTGTGCCCCCCAGGGCCTAGCTCCTCAGATATTTAAACTGTGAAACTCATGCCTATTTACTATCCTGGTAAGGTAGCACCAGATACTGACTCCTGTGGTATTTAAGGAAATACCCCTTTGGGTTCACCTGAATTAAGACATTATTTTATAGGGATTAGTCAGATGAACCTACCTTCTGTTCCAAGCTTATACGTGGAAACAGCACCCAGCTAACTTTTCCAGGCATTGTTAATGGGCGAGGGTACATCAGAATAATTTAGAGTGTTTGTTGGAAGCATAGATTCATAATCCTCAACCCACTCAGTGCCGTCTCGCAGGTATGTACCCACTGCCTCCAGCATAAGTTTGCCCTTTCATTATAGAAAAGTCAGAGAGAAGATCCCTCTGCTGAGTTTAACGTTCATCAACACCAAACCTTCTTTTAGACCCAGAGCTGATTTTGGCCTGGATGTCCAGGTTTGGCTGTGAGTTATCAAAAGATTGAAATACTTCCAGTTTGGTGAACAGTCTCCACCTGTGGCTGAGTTTCTATAAGAAGAGGGGATGAGGATATATCTTCTCCTGTACAGATTTACAGCCTCAGACATCATACACCGGTCTTGTTTCCACGCCAGCGTCTCCCTGAAATCCCTCAGGATTCCTCCCTCACCAGCATCAATGAAAGGGTTCATGCTAGACACACCTGCTTCTTTTGACTCCTAGTTTTTCTCCTTGGTTTTCCTCACTGAGATTATATTCTCAAGGTTATCATAATCATATTTTCAGTGGCGAATCATCACTTTCCACTTTTCTAGTTGTATCTTCTGAGCTATAATCCCAAATTTCTAATTGTGGGGTGGACATTTTCATTGGCAGGTTCGCTGCTCGATAAATCACAACCATGTCAAACATCAATCAGTTTGTTATCTTTTTGTTAATTTAAGCTCTTCCTCCAAGTTATATCCCAATTCCTCCTACTTGCTCACTGCCACCAAATGCCCAGTCAACTAAGCATGCAGCTGACTCATTTTTGACTCCTTGCCCTTTCCAACCAATTAGTCATCTAATTAGCTGAATTTTACTATAAAATGTATCTTGCATCCATCACTTCCTTTTCATTCTCACTGCCACCTCCTCCACTGCAGACCCATTGCCTGACCTTTAGATGAACAACACTTTCTTCTTTTCTCCATGTTGTCCCTTTATGTCACCTCCAGATGAATCTCTGAAAACATTATTTTGTTCAAGTTTCTGTTCCGTTATCTGCAATGGGTAATATCCTAAAAAAGAACAACAAAGTCAAATGTCTCAGACTCACATGTAAAGCTCTTTTAGACCTCTCCAGCCTAGACTTTGATAGTACTTCAGGTATTACATAATTTATCTATTACTCTTATATATATAAGACATTCAACTCAGCAGAGAAATGACTTACTCCACAGACACAACTAAAATTCTAACCCAATTTTCCTGATTCCATGCCAATTCCTGTCATATCACAAGCCCTCCTGGAAGCTCCAGGCCTAACTTTTTACAGCACTCCTTTAGATTTCTAGTCCTTGCTGTTTTTTTGTTATGGATACTCTATTGTCCCTTCTCTTCCCAGCCTCCCATTGCTTTCTGGAAGCCTTGTTCTGATTCAATTCTGCCTTAATCTTTCTTTCTCTCTTGATATCAGTGATCTCCTTTTTGTTTTGAGTTGCCTTGTTGATGGTAGATGTATG
>NW_022103896.1:23596484-23598068 GCF_000313985.2 Echinops telfairi
AATTCTGCCTTAATCTTTCTTTCTCTCTTGATATCAGTGATCTCCTTTTTGTTTTGAGTTGCCTTGTTGATGGTAGATGTATGTGTTTTTCTCTCACCTCAAACAGAGTAACTTCTTCCCTGCTTCTCCTAGATGACGATTTGGCTTCCTGTTCATTGAAAACCACTGGAGCAAACATAAAACTTCAACATGGGATGTACTTTCCTGGGGGATTAGAAAAATAAAAATAAAACAATAGTAAATCTGGGCACTTAACCAATTAAATAAGAAATTTAGGGCACTGGAGGGGGATGTAAGAATCCGTATTTCATAAATTCTCCAGGTGATTGCAATATACAGTCAAGACTTAGAACAACTGTTGTAAATTCTCATAGGCATCATATTCACCTGCCTACCAATATCTGTTCTAATAAACCTGCCTTTCTTTCAGGGTGAATTCCGTGGTCATAGCGAGGTTACCCCTTGTACTTGTCACCAAGATATCATCCCATCTA
The DNA here is from genome assembly GCF_000313985.2 of Echinops telfairi. Classification (NCBI taxonomy): domain Eukaryota; kingdom Metazoa; phylum Chordata; class Mammalia; order Afrosoricida; family Tenrecidae; genus Echinops; species Echinops telfairi. The sequence continues at coordinate 23,596,979 of NW_022103896.1, forward strand.
CTCTCATTTAGTCATGGACTTCACACCGATATGTATCCCCTTCCCTTCAGTTTTCATCTATAAAGAAAAGCCTAAAAACTGCTTGCAAATAGAAAACTACATGGAGGACAGGTTTACTATGTCACAAATGGCATCGCTATGAGCTGGAATTACCTTATTACTTACTGATTTCATTCCACCACTTATTTGTCAGCTTGTTGTAAGGTGGTGATGCGCGTGTTGCTATGATTCTGCAAGCCGTGTCACTGGTCTTTCAAATGCCAGGAGGGTCACCTCAGGTGATCAGGTTTCAGCAGAACTTCCGGACTAACTACAGACTAGGGAGAAGGAATAGACAGTTCACTTCTGGGGAAATTAGTCACTGAAAACCTTATAAATAGCAGCAGAATGCTATCAGATGCTGAACACTTCACAGATAGCGGAGGAACACTATGTGATATAGGCCAGAAGATGAGCCGCTCAGGCGGGAAGGCATTCCAAATACGAGCGCGGAAGAGCTGCCTTCTCAAAGCTGACCAGAAAGACAAGGATGGGGTCAAGTTTTCAGGGTCTTCACTTACTGTTGGGGCATAAATATCTATGAGTATTTGGAACTTGAAATGTACAAAGTATGAATGTAGAAAAAGTGGAAGTCATAACAAATAGAATGGATCGAATAAAGAGTTAAAGCCCAGGCATTAGTAGTCTCAAAGGGACTGACCGATATTGACCATTTTGAATCACAGAGTCATATGGTTTACGAGGCTGGAAATGACAAATTCAAGAGATACAGACATCGAAGAATCTTGCTTGAACTTCTTAAATCTAAAATTGAACAAACATGCAATCCAGATGCATTGATAATTCTTGGCAGTTGGAATGCAAAGATTGGGAAAAGAGGAAGAAGCAATCATTGGAAAAGTGGCCTGGGCGCTAGAAACGAAGCTGGAGATTGCATGATGGAATTTTGCAAGAAAAATTACTTCATTACAAAAAGATTTTTCAATGATATGAAAGATACATGTGGACTTCTCCAGATGGAAGACACAGAAATCAAATTGACCTCAGCTGTGGGAAGAGATGGTGAAGAAGCTCCATATCATCAGCCAAC
>NW_022103896.1:23598168-23599215 GCF_000313985.2 Echinops telfairi
TTGTTCTGATTCAATTCTGCCTTAATCTTTCTTTCTCTCTTGATATCAGTGATCTCCTTTTTGTTTTGAGTTGCCTTGTTGATGGTAGATGTATGCGTTTTTCTCTCACCTCAAACAGAGTAACTTCTTCCCTGCTTCTCCTAGATGAAGATTTGGCTTCCTGTTCATTGAAAACCACTGGAGCAAACATAAAACTTCAACATGGGATGTACTTTCCTGGTCATGTCACTGGTCTTTCAAATGCCAGGAGGGTCACCTCAGGTGATCAGGTTTCAGCAGAACTTCCGGACTAACTACAGACTAGGGAGAAGGAACAGACCATTCACTTCTGGGGAATTAGTCACTGAAAACCTTATAAATAGCAGCAGAATGCTATCAGATGCTGAACACTTCACGGATAGCGGAGGAACACTATGTGATATAGGCCAGAAGATGAGCCGCTCAGGCGGGAAAGCATTCCAAATACGAGCGCGGAAGAGCTGCCTTCTCAAAGCTGACCAGAAAGACAAGGATGGAGTCAAGTTTTCAGGGCCTTCACTTACTGTTGGGGCATAAATATCTATGAATATTTGGAACTTGAAATGTACAAAGTATGAATGTAGAAAAAGTGGAAGTCAAAACAAATAGAATGGATCAAATAAAGAGTTAAAGCCCAGGCATTAGTAATCTCAAATGGACTGACCTATATTGACCATTTTGAATCACAGAGTCATATGGTTTACGAGGCTGGAAATGACAAATTCAAGAGATGCAGACATCAAAGAATCTTGCTTGAACTTCTTAAATCTAAAACTGAACAAACATGCAATCCAGATGCATTGATAATTCTTGGCAGTTGGAATGCAAAGATTGGGAAAAAGAGGAAGAAACAATCATTGGAAAATGTGGCCTGGGCACTAGAAACGAAGCTAGAGATTGCATGATGGAATTTTGCAAGAAAAATGACTTCATTACAAAAAGATTTTTCAATGATATGAAAGATGGTGATACATGTGGACTTCTCCAGATGGAAGACACAGAAATCAAATTGACCTCAGCTGTGGGAAG
>NW_022103896.1:23599315-23638289 GCF_000313985.2 Echinops telfairi
GATACATGTGGACTTCTCCAGATGGAAGACACAGAAATCAAATTGACCTCAGCTGTGGGAAGAGATGGTGAAGAAGCTCCATATCATCAGCCAACGTAAGGAAGCCCAGGAGGTGACTGTAGAACAAACCATCCCATCGTTAATATGTAAGTTGAAGTTGAAGAAAATTAAAATAAGTTCACAAGAACCAAAATATGGCCTTGAGTCTAGTCTACCTGAATTTCTAGACTATTTCAAGAATAGATTTGCTACATTGAACACTAATGACAAAGCCCTTGTGTGCTCTGGGATGCCGTCAAGGAGGTTACACATGGAGAAAGAAAATGATCATTAAACAGACCAAAAAAAAAAAGATAGACACAATCAAAGTGGATGTCAAAAGAGACTGTGAAACTTGCTGTTGATTGCATAGTAACTAAAGAAGAGGTAAAAAATAATGGAACAAAAGAACTGAACAGAAATTTTTAAAGGGAAGTTCCAAAAGACAACATATTAAAATAAAATGTCAAAGATCTAAAGCTAGAAAACCAAAATGAAGGACCATTCAGCATATATCAAGCTAAAGAAACTGGAGAAAATGTCAAGTGTCCAATTGCAGTATGAAAAGATTCTACCGGAAAATATTGAACAATGTAGGAAACATCAAAACACAATGGAAGGAACACAGAGTGACAATAGCAGAAAGAGCGAGTCAACATTCAGTCATTTCAGGCGGTAGCATAAGATCAAGAACCAATCGTACTGAAGGAAGACTTCCAAGCTGCACTGAAGACATTACTGAGAAGAAGAAAAAAAGGCCCCAGGAATGGACAGACACAATTTGAAATGTTATGAGATGCTGCTAATACACTGGAAGCACTCCCTACTTTGTGCCAAGAAATTTGGAAGATAACTACCTGGCCAAATAACTAGAGGAGACCCAGATTTGTACCCAATTCAAAGGAAGGTGACCCCACAGAATGCAGAATTATAGAACAATATCATTAATATCACATCCAAGTAAAACTTTATGGAAAATCATTCAACCAGTTGCAGTCGTACTTGTCAGGGAACTGCCAGAAATTCAAGTAGGATTCAGGAAAAAACATGGCACAAGGAATATCATTACTGACATCAGATGGTTCTTGGCTAAAAGCAGAGAATACTAGAAAGATGTTTTCTTGTGTTTTATTGATTATGTGAGGGCATTTCACTCTATAGATTATGACAAACTATGAATCACAGTTAGAAGAATAAGAATTCCACAACACTTCATCCTGCTCATGAGTAACCTGCATCTGGACCAAAAGGCAGTTCTTCAGACAGAACACGGGGATCTGTGTGGTTTAAAATCAGGAAAGGTTTGTGTCAGGGTTGTATGCTTTCCCTGTATTTCATTCTGTATGCTGAGCAAGTCATCTAAGCTGGACTCTGTGTAGAAGAACACTTCATAGAATCAAAGGGAGGTTTATTAACAACTTTTCCCATGCAGATGATGCAACCTTGCTTGCTGAAACTAAGGAGCACTTGAAGCACACATTGATGAAGATCAAGAAATGCAGTCTTCCAGATGGATTACAATTCGGTATAAAAGCCAAACAGAACCAAACTCACTGCTACTGAGTCGATGCAGACTCATAGAGAACCTACAAAGACTCATAGGGTGGCACGTCCCCTGCGACCTTCTGTGACTAACTGCTTACTGCAGTAGAAATCCCCGTCCTTCTCCCGAGCACAGGCTGCTGGTTTCAAACTGCCGACCTTATGGATTGCAGCCCAACAGGTAACTAGAGTACCCCCAATCCTCACAACTGGACTAAAAGACAACATTATGATAAATGATTAAAAAATTGAAATTTTCCAGAATTTTATTTTGCTTAGATCCATCATCAATGCTCATGGAAGCTGTAGTCAGGAAATTAAATGATGCATCATTTTGGGTAGATCTGCCACACAAAATCTCTACAAAGTTTGGAAGAGCAAGGAGGGCACTTTGAGAGCTAATGTGTGCCTGACTCAAATCGTGGTATCTGTAATCGCCTCATGTGTATCTGAAAGTTGGCCATTGAATAAGGAAGACCAGAGATGTATTGATGCATTTGAATTATGGTGCTGGTGAAGAATGCTGAGCGCACCAGGGACTGGCAAAAGAAGACATAAGTCTGTCTTGAAAAGGCACATCCAGAAGGCTCCTGAGGGAAAATGGTGCAACATTGAATCATGTACTTTGGGTGTTGTCAAGGGTGACCAGTCTCTGGATCTGCCTTGTCGCATCTTCACCCTCCAAAATATGCTCTTGCAACCTTTCAAAAGCTGATTCTATCCTTGTACCCAAGTCATAGTTACCTAGGCCAAAGCCCTTTGTAGAAGGCTGAAAGATGAATAGCACCCTTTTGTTTTCTTTTTTCCATAGATATGGCCCTTTCTCAAGAGTATCTGGCTTATCTTTCATTCAGTTGGTCCTTGGTCTGTAAACTGAGCCAAACCTGGAATTTGTTTGAGGGCCTGTGCTTCTCTGTTATGATTTAAGTTTGATTTCAGTTACCTTGACCCAGAACTCTTACCTCCTTTCTCTCACACACTAAATTTGAGCTATCAGCAAATCCTGTTGTCTCTACTTTCAAAATATTTAAAATTGCTGTCACTATCGTCTTTTTCCAAGCCATTACCGTATCTCACCAGGATTATGATAATTGTAGTTGGATTGATAGCTTGCTCGTAAATGTTTGTTGAATTAATGGTCCACCAGCCCTAGATGCCTAAGACATTTGCACAATATATAATTGCTAGGACTTGTCTCCCCATGTTGACAAGTAAATGAATGAAAGGTTGAACATCACGTCCAGCTAATTGGATCTGTGGTTGTAAATCAGTGAGTTAAACTTCACAAATATTACTCAAAGGGGTGGGACTCTGGGAGGACTCAATCTAAGTGATACTGCTAAATGAAAAAATAATAATTCTTTAGGAAAGATGTCTTCATATAAATCATGCATTGGATTTACTTACAACTGGGTCACACCCATAAACTGGGAATGTGTGGTGGGAAGCAGGAAGATGAGCTAACCAGTCTCTAGCAAGTCTTCAACTTCGTCATGTTCCTGAGGTCCTGAAAGGCTCAACTCTCCAGGGGATACATTAGTGACTTACTCATTTCTCCGTGTTTACCTATAGAATCCATCAGAGGTTGTCAGAACCACCCAGGGGATTTACTGAACTTCACATGTTTTCATTTGTGTACCCTTCCTTTCTCCCCACACCAACATCTGGCAGGGGGTATCGCCAAATCTCAGAGCGATAAAGCAGCATGTATAATCTGAAAACCTTCCTGGAATATTTGTATAATTGAAAGCATCTTCTTTTTTGGTGCCAACCAAATTGAGGTCTGCAGGTGATGACATTGGTGATTTGGCCTCTACCCACACAATTGTCTTTTTTATGTTAAACAACTCTAGAGTCAGCAGTGGGGGGAAAGCATGCAATTATTCATGATCAGAGAGTCTAAAAATGTTGAGAAATTTTAGAACACATCTTATAAGATAATAATACTCTGACTCTGACTTTAGAGAAAGTATTTTGCTTTACTTTTTCATGTTTTAGAGCCGGGTCTCCCTAACAGGATATAAATTCAGTTTGTACTGAGAGTATTGCCTTTTTGATATTTATTCAATCATTCATTCACAAATATATTAGTAGGCGTTACCTTTTGTAAGGCCTAAAATTAAGGCCATATAAATTAAAAATTGAAATGAAAGGGCTTCACTAAGTTTGTGAAAAAAAATAGAATTTAGAGATAATGGGATTTTCCCATAAACTTTTTGAAGCCCCCTTGTATAAAAGCTAATTCTTTTTTCTTCATTTTAATAAATCCATTTACTGGGGGCTCTTACAGCTCTTATAACACTCCATACATCAACTCCATCAAGCACATTTGTACATATGTTGCCATCATCATTTCCCAAACATGTTCTTTCTACTTGAGCCCTTAAAAGCTAATTCTTTATCCCCACTTCCAGCTATATTGTTTTACCTAAAGGTACATCATCTACTACTCAAGATCATTGTTTTAAATATTTTTATTAAGATCAGATGAATTTGAATTTTGGTGGGGTGAGAGGGATAATATAATTATATATACAAGTATATGGATATATACACATACATAATGATATATATGCATATGTACATGTATATTTAAAGAAGCACACTAATGCGCATTTGTACATATAAACGAAGAGAGGGATGTATATAAGCAAAAAACATCATTTGATATTCATTTTGAGGCATAAGAACAACCACCAAAAAAATAAAATCAGCATTATAAAAGCTAATCTAATTTTCTAATATAAAACAGGGATTATAAAATGTTTTCAACAAATACAAATTATCTGCAGTTTAAAGAGAGAAGGGAATGAAGGAATAAAGAAAAGCCAAATGTAGGCACTAATAAGATGGGAGAAAAGGCATTCTGAAGATTAAAAGAAACAGACTTTGAAATCAAAAGGGAATGACATGGGAAAAGCAAAAGAGGCAAAGCCGGATGGCAAAGAATGAAAGGACAAGAGATGCCCCCTTTATCTACTTCTGCTTCTAATTATCACAACACTGCCTCTAGAGGAACTGCCAGCATTTCCTGTCCATGGTCTCTGTCCTCCTACCCGTCCCCACCCAACAGCAAGCACTCCACCCTAGGTTGCTAAACTAACTTGCTCTTGAAAAATATACTCAGTCCAAATCTTCAGGCTGCCTCCTTCATCCTGGTCTCAGCCCGTAACTTTGAGGATCCAAATGAGGTATTTTTTTGTTCTCTCAAGAAGCTCAAACACGATAGTAATTAGGTAAATTCAGCTTAAAGCATTGGTTTTATTAGATTGTCCAAACTAAAGAGTATACTGTAACAAAATCAACAAAGATTTCTTTGAAGTTAAGAAGGAGATTTGACAGTAAATCATAATTCTTCCATTACGAAGATGAGTTCTAAATATTAAAACTTCAGTCATTTGATTACCAGTTGCTCTTCTAAGCTTATATTCCATAAAGACCAATGTCTGAAATTCCAAAATGATATAGTTTCAAGATCCGTGGGGAAAAGAATTCCATAGAGTTGTTCAATTATATTTGAATCTGAATGTTCACACAAAGTTTAACTGATGGAGGGTGGTTTTAGTGACAAGATCACTTGTCTGTCCTGTACTGACCATTATTCATCTTTTTCACTCCTGTTAACAACCTTGTGACGTTGGTGGCATTCACTGTATAGGGGAAGAAATGAGAGCCTAAGGATTTATTTCTAAGAGACTAATAAGTAGTGAAGCAGGATTCATATTCAGATTTGATTCACACCCAAACGCATCTTCTTAATTATTAAAAAAAACACAAAAAACACTGAATCTCGTCATTCCAACTCATAATGATGCTATGTAGTACATTCAAGGTTCCTTTGCCCAAGGAGCAATTGGTGGGTTTGAACCACTGTGCTTGTGGTTAGCAGTCCGACACTGACCTGAAGGCGCTCCCAGAACTCCTTATTCTTTATGATAATGGTATTATAAGTATCCCAATACAGAAATGTAACTTGCTGCTTATCTGTAGCACCTTTGCCTAGTGATTATGAAGATCAACATCATGTCTAATTTATACAAAGAAAAGGCACTTATTTTAAAACAAAAGTATTCCCTGGAATTTGGGGAAGGGGAACAGCTTTAACTATTTTGACATGGCAAGAAAGAAAATTGGATGGATGTAAATTGCAGATATTATAGCCACGAAAGCAACAGAACACAAAGTCAGAGGTCACCCTGGCTCCCCCTCATTACATTGCCACGCACAGTTTTTCTTTAAGATCATGAAACCTCAATTACCTTTTGTACGGGGCTTAATGAAATAACTAAGTATTTCAAGTACAATATGAAGAATACTCGAGAAAAAGAATGGTTCCCAAATTTACTGGAATTGAGTCATGAAGCCAGATGGACAAATCTGGCCAACAGATCTGACATTCAGCTCTTTGCTAAAACGAATAAAGCAACAGAGAACATAGGGAAGCCTCTTGGTTTGGAGAAAGATGATGGAACCATCTTCTCCTTTGCACTCTGAATCGTCGGCTCTGCGATCTTGCTTGTACAATTAATGTAACCCCTGAGCCTCTACTAACTAGTTTGTAAAGTAGACATTACAACTTTCCCTTTCAGGACCTGTAGACACTAGAGATGGCATGTGTACAACGAATGGCAACAGTGTTGTGAATGGCAGTTATTATTGTGACAATGGTGACCATGGCGATGGAAACAATTCTTAAGTCTGCAGAGCCGTATGGTTAGGGGAACAGACTTTTGGAGTCAGAGTCTTATTCAGTTCCAATTTTGTCCACTGCCAGCATTAGGTATAATACTGTACCGGTAGCTCATATTTTAACTGAATTATAGTAAAAGTCATGTAGAAGTAAATTATATAAAGTACTTAGCATTGTGTCCACTGTGTAGAAAGTGTTTAAAATTTCTGTTGGTATTTTGGCATTTCTTAGTCACTATATTGTGTTTTATTTATCTTTAATGAATTATGTAAATTGCCACATGTGTAGATGCTTTGCATGTCAAAGGATAAAGCAAATAGAATATATGGTAAGCTATTGTAAAAAACATACTGTGAATAATTATGATAAAATATCTTAAAGTGCATTTATCCACACCTAATATTTTTAGTTTTTAAAAGCATTTTCATGCAGTGTATTATTTGTATTTGAAGTAATTACAGAAAATACATAGATAATAATTGTACCCTCATTTTATATGTGTGAAGAAGAGGTACAAAGAGATTAAGTGAAAAACCTAGGATTAGACTCCTTGTTTAATGATGATGTGCTCTGCAAATCCAGATCTCTAATTCACTCTTTATTAGAGTGAACCAGCTATAATCCAAATTTTGCATATCAATTTTGATGCTTTATCATAGTCCATTTATTTATGCACCCATTTGTATATATTTTTTATCTTTACTCAATCACTTTGTTCACTCAAAAACCTATGTGCTAATGCATCTGGGTCCATGATACCAGCCTAATGATAGACACACTTATCAAGAACAGTGCAATAGAAGGAAGACCTGGGTGTAATCCCTGACTGTTCCATTAACCATCTGTCTGATCTGGGTCTTCTCCAAACGAATGGCCCACCAGCATCTTCAAACAGATCTAGTTCAAATGCCACCTCCTCCTTTGCGAAATCTTCCAAAATCACTCCATGTAAACATCCCTTCTGCGCTTCCATTGCTCATGGCTCCTTCTTGTCTTCTACCTCATTCACCACCTATTTCATGCTGTTTTGGCTAATCGTCTCCTCTAGCAGTAAACTGGAATTTCACAATAGGGGGCTGAGCGGGTGGGGGGGCGGGGAAAGATAAGCAGGGGGAAGAAAAGACAGACAAAGCAGGAGAATAATATGAGAAGTGTGTGGAATTTTTCAGTTACAACAGAAGCTGTCCTTGAAGTGGTGCACACAAAATGATTATTCATACAATTTTGTGTGAGTTAAATTTTCATAATCTTCATACAATTTTGTGTGAGTTAAACTCTTTCAGTTCTAACACATACAGGCAGACATAGTAGAAATCTAAAAACTGGTGCATCCAAGTCTCATAGGAAGAGCAGTCTCCAGAGGACGTGAATATAGTGGTATCTGTAGCAACCGAAAGACCCTGGGGGTTCTCGAGCGATGCTGGATTGCTCTAGATTTCAGGATGTCTATAGCCTGTGCTCTGGGAGGAGTTGGTTGATACGCACTCCTGTCTCTTTGAGGAATGAGTTAGCATCTGTGTTTCTGGTTTTCTTTCCACTCCTTTCTAAGTCTAAGGCCAGTACCAGCCTGCTCCCTTATTCTCTCCTGCACTCACTCCTCTATTTTGCTAGAGTCTAGGTTTTGCTGCCTATTTTCTTTTCAAAGCCTTTAAAATTCTGCCCATTTCTACCAGTAGCTTGCTCACTCCATACGGCTACCATTGAAAATCTCCAGATGAGAATGTCTTATTCATTTCATATTGGCTCTGGAGGCAGAACTTGGCACCATGCAACCTTAGCAGATGCTGGGCAGCCTTTGTACTGGCCTTTCTTGGACTGGGCACCTACTGCTAGTGCAATCATATTGGCCAGATGGGGAAGCGTTATGGATTACAAAACATGGCTACTCATGAAGCTTCCTTCAATTGGAACTGTGTGTGCACATGCCTAGAATGCCCATTTAGAGCAAAACAGACATATATATATATATATTTTAATTACTGTGGTTAAAATATGGGTCCTGTAATCAAATACCCTTGATTTAAATCTATGCTTAGCTAAGAACTAGCTGTGGTAATTCAAGCATGTTGCTTACCTATCCTAAGCCCTGTTTTCCTCATTTATAGAATGAAGATAGCTTTAGTATCTACATTATAATTTCTATGAGGATTAAATTAAATAATCCAATTAAGATGCTGGGTATATAATACATCTTTAAAAATACCAGATATTATTTTTTATTGCATCATATCTGTGAGAATCAAATGACAAAGTTTCTATCCTTTACTGCTTTCGGTAAAAAAGGCCTTGTATCCTCAGCAAAGTATAAGATTCTTGGATACAGGAAAGGCTATCTTGCTTGGAATCACTCACAGAAGCTCATTCACTTCCAAGAAATTTGGTTTATTGAGTCAATACTTAAGGAGCAATTATTATAGTATGCCTAAATCTATTGCTAGACACAGAAATGCAAAAGTAAGTTACAAAAAAAGGATATAGTACCTGCTCGGAAAGTGTTCAAGATAATAAGAAGAGAAAGAAAAAACTGGTTATAGAGACATGTGGGAGATACAATGAAATCAAGCCAACTACTGTACACTCTAAATTTAAGAAAGAAGAAAAAAGAAGTGGAGAGCTTACTGATTGTCTAATTCAACTCTTTTATTTTATTCATGATGAAGCTGTTTAGATTCACATAAGTCATTCCTTCAAGCGAATCTCTAGGCCACTTAACCATAGTCAAACCATCAGATAGGAAGCTTCTTGGATTAGTTTAAAAGCAAATGAATCCCCTGTGAAAATCTGTTTGATCTAGGGCAAATTAAATTTTAAATATCAACTTGTTGGAGAATATTTGCCCAGAATTTTTCATTTTGCCATTGGATGGCATTCTAAGCAACAGGCCAATATCCAGTATTTTAGAACAAATTTAATATTTTACTGTCTGTTCTATTAGAAGATGCTCTAAGTGCTCAATATGCAAATATGACCAGAGAAGTATAACCATGTATAACCATAATGCTTTCATTCAATCTAGCACAAGTGCAATGACAATATCATCCATGATTCTATTTCCAAAATATTCACTTATTGAGCTCCCAGGATCACAATATCAGAGTAATAATTCTGATGATCATATTTAGAAATGTTTTATATAATCTTTTAACTCAAATTGCCTAAATAATATACATTTCAGTAAAATCTTAACATTGCTTGAATGCCAAATGTTTCGACATCTTAGTGCTATTTCCGTGGAGTTCCGGGACTGCAGCGATGCAGTGAGAGTCACGATGAGTCAGGGTGGACTCAATGGCAGTGAGTTTTCAATGCTCCCTATTTCAGCACATTGACTACATTAGAGCAGTCTACTCACGGTGTGTTAGCATCTTCTAAAATGTTTCTAACAGCATCTTTCTCTTGCCTGTCAATTTCATCTTTCTATTACCAATCCCGCTGGGGTTGGAGTATCCAGTAAGACCAAATGAAATAATCTCAATAAACGATTGTTGAATTGAACAGAATGTTAGTCATATTCAATCATTCAATAAATATCGACTATACATATCAATTTCACGCTTTGTACGGGTGTCTGTGCCGAGAAGATACACTTAATCAGTAAGAAGCACTTAATCACAGTCTTAACAAAACTTAAATCTAGCAAGCTCTTTGGGAAGAAAATCTTATAAAATGGTGTCACTTATTCATTATCCTTATACACAAGACTTCCATTAAGCGGCAAACCAGCTACGAGTTCAGAAATTTCTATTCGAATAATGTAATGTTTCCCATCAAGCCAAGTTAATAATAGCTATTTTGAAGATGTCTTCAAAATCTCCGAGGTTAGTCGTAGACTGGAGCTCCATGCCTGCTCCTTTGAATGGCTTTCCACCAAAAGCAGCTTCGCCTAATTGGGAAGGGATGTGGCCTCTTCCTGATAAAGTGAACAGCCCTCATGAATGATAATGGGAGTGATGTGTGAACATGAAGGGCCCACTAGACTCTTCAGACTGTGCTTTGCGTAACAGGCCTCGCAGAACTGCCTTTATGATTGATTGTCTTTCTCTAACTGGCTTTCAGCTATCAATATGATTTGAGGAAATGATTGCTTTTTCATCCTGGTTAAGTCTCTCAAAACAAAGACCAACTAATTATTTGAAAATTCCAAAACACACTTTAGGATAGTGTTACGGAGTGAAAACACTTCCATTTGGATATCCCACAGGAACTGCCATTCATTAATGTTTAAAACAGATGCTTCAGTGAGCAACATATTTAATTAAATCCAAACCTGTTGTTATTATTCCAGAAAATATTATTATTAGCACGAGTTCCAAATGGAACTCACAGCATCTTCTGGTTAGAGTTTGGAGAAAATATTTTAATTTTTCAAGGAATTTGCTTACAGTAGAAATCACTGCAATTATCTAGACACATTTTCATCAACTCAAGGCCAGGGTAGGTAGGAGAGTAGTCTGAAATATAGTTGTTAACTGCTTGGATTCATTGCTGCTTTGATAGCGAGACTGAGCAGACTGGATGGCTGGACAGGCCACATCCATCATTATGAAATGCTGAAATAGGTTCATGAAGTAGCAGTCATGCTTCTAAAAGAGGAGAAATGAAAAGGGAAAAAAAACGATCTTCAAATTTTATAAGATGGAAATAAGATTGGCAGATGTGTCACTAATTACATAATTGCTTTCTTATGTGGCTCTAATAAAATTATTTGAAGCCTAAAAAATGTCTAGCAATGAATTATTTAATTTAATACATAGCTATAACAAAAATAATTAGTATTTACTTTAAACTCTAAATTGTCAACAAAAAACCTCAAGTAATTATTTTCATAGTGCTGCATAATGAAATAAATGTGTAATTAGTGACAGATGGGACTTTTAAAACTTAAAACCTAGAAAAAAATCATATCACCTGTTTTGGTTATTTTTTGTCCATGGGTGAAATTAGAATTTGTGAAAATGAGGGACAAAGAAAAGTAAAAGAATTAACTCTCTCTAAACCAATGGACGCTTCTGAGGATCTTTTATAAGTGGCTTTGGTTTTGAAGTCTTACAACTGGCTTAAGCCGCCTCGTGCCAGCTATTTCACACGCCTTTCGAGTAAGAGAAAAGGCCTTTTAGAAGCGCCATTTCATTTGAGGTCACATTTTTAAGACACTAGAACTTACTTGCTTTGTCATTATGTTTGTATCTTTCTGAAGTCTCCTTCCAGGCTGGTTGAGGGCACCTATTTTCCCATAAAATTACCTAAGCCATGGCTAAAGCAATTGGCACACACTCTATTGATTATGCCATGAGCCTGAACTTGATATGTGTATCTGTACATTCTCACAGAATAGCTCAGGTGGTGCACTGGGTGAAGAGTTAGGTTGCTAACTGCAAAGTGCGCAGCTCAAATCCACCAGCTGCTCCTTCAGAGAAAGATGAGACTGTTGGCTTTCTGCTCCAGTAAAGGTTCCCAGTCTCTGAGAGGCAAATGGACAGTTCTCCTCTGTCATATGGACTGATCGGAGTCACCTTGACTCCTGTGTATTGGAGTGTGAGATACATTTCTCACTAGCATTCACTTACAAGTTCTCATTTCCCATGTTAACTAAAGGGCTTCTATCCTCAGTTTCTCTGTCTCTCTAAGTATCCCCCTCTTCTTGATCACATGACTCTACAGTTTATCACTTTGCTTTGCCTCTCCATCCTTATCTTTATCAAGTTAGGTCAAGTTAGGGGCCATAATAAATGTCATGCATAAATAGTCCTGTTTTCGATGTTCCCTTTTAGAATCTCGGTTGCCTTTAAAAGTAAGGCACTAAGAGACTATATCAAGGAAACATGATTGGAAACACCAACTCCTACTAATGAATGGTGGCCTTCCAGGAGGTGCAACCCTCATCTCACGTACTGTTTCTCTCCAACCAAGTATTGTGGGAGATTAGTAGGCGCTCAGCTAAAGTTTATTGAATTTATTTCCCTCTCCTTTAAAAAAAATTCCATTCACGGTCCTTTGTGATGAGCAGCAGATGTTTTCTCTTGACCACCTGCTGAGATGATGGAGCTATAGGTTGCAGTAGAAATCCTTAACACAGTTTTCAAGACACTGCCTGATCCAGTTATTTCCCAGCCATGCCATCTATGCTCCAGCCTTCTCAATGAAACACTGTGTTTTATGCCTGGGCTTTATTGTCAGGAAAGATAAATGGTATTTGTAGAACCAAGGAGAAATAAAGCTAGTCCACAAAAAAGACGCTCCATGTTCAAAAACTCTGATATGGAATTTATTCTTGCATAGACTTGACGTGGTAAGATGTTCAAGTCTACGTTAAGGGAGTGTGTGTAGGTGAGAGAGGAGGGAAATAGATGGTATTAAATTCTGAACCATCAAAGTGGTAATCATAATATCTTGTCTGGGGTAGTGGGTGCTGCTGATAAATAGTTCTACTTCAAAAACAACCAAATAAGTAGCATTTATTTCCCTGTTGACTTTGGAATCAAGGGTAAGATACACAGGAGACAGAAAGATGATATTAAAAACTCTCCTTTATAAATGAGAAATGTTATTTTTTTAAGGGTTGGTTGTGTAACTAAATGGATTTTCTAAAACTTTACTATGGTGAGCTTAACCTGCAAATTGCAATAACCTTGCATGGGCTCAAGGTCTTTTTCTGAAGAGAAAATAGCAAGCCAGAAGTTTCCTCCTTTGCAGATAGGCAGAACTACAGAATGGCCCCCCCAAAAAGAGCAGCAAACTCACCTAATAGATGAATGAATCATCATACCTTCTCTAGGTAGAGAGAGTGTTGGGAAAGATCAGACGTTTCTCCACTCAGAACTTTGAGTAATGAGAAATTAGAATTTCCCTCAGTATCTTGCATCCATTTATTTTCTACAGACAGCTGTGTAGTTTCCCCCATGAAAGAACTGAACCTATGAGAGTAAGGTACATGCCCCTGACATTGTAATTGTTATCAATGACCTAAGCTATCCTGGAGAACCTGGCCAAGATAAATGGTTTTGCTGAACAAAGACTGCTCTAGTTGTGCCACAGCTCCCACAGTGGCAGGGCCTTACACCACAGTGCACCCTCCCCATTGTCAGGGCCAAAGGCAAAGCATCAAAAGGGACCAAATATGACTCTTTCTTGACCAGAGAGAGAATTAAATCACTACCCCACTATTGACAGTGGGTTACAGAGGGTCCAGAGATTGACAAAATGATAAGTTATATTTGGCCACCAGAAAATAAGAGGAGTAAGATATTAGTAATTTTTACTTCAGCAGGTATAAAAGGAAAAGGGGTACCAATGCCAAGTTGATACCAAAGTAAAGTATGATCACAATTTGTTTGCACAAAGGTCAGTTTGTAAAAATGGCTTTGGATCAAGTACAGTAATTGCATACTTAGGACGGAATGCAATGATATGGGGAAAAGGTATGAATAGGCATCAAACACTCAAACCCAATGCCATTGGGTTTGTATAGTGTATACAAGTGTATAGTGATTGTAAGTACAAATTAGAACTGCCCCCTATGGTTTATAGGGCTATTGCCTTTATGAAAGCAGACTGGTTGATCTGACTCCATAGAGTGCCGAGTGGGTTCCAAGTGTTGGCCTTTCAGTTAGCAACCAAGCACTTCACAACCATATCACCAGGGCTACTGGATTAGTAAAGACTGAATAAAGGAGGAAACTGAACTGAGAATTAATTGCCAGAAAATGCAAGTAGTGAAGGGAGAGATAGAGAACAAGGAGTTCAGGGATACTGAGGGAAAACACGAGAAGGGAGTAGCACAGAAAGGAGGATGACCAGTAGTTCATCCAGTGGTTCAGTGAGATCAGAACTGGCAAGTCTTCCAAGGGTTGAGCAACTCCGAGGGAACTCAAGGCATTTTTCAGAACGGTGTCCACAGAATTATTGTATCCCAAGGTACTGAGCAGGTAATGTAGGCTGAGGAAGTTGAGATGCCTTCTAGAAATGTAGATACAAATGAAAAAGAAAATGTCATAGTTACATGAGGACTTCAAGCCCAGTTGACCACTGTCCTCAATTTCATTCCCCAGCAAATTATTTATGAAATAATTTATGAAAATTTTTATGAAATGATTTATGAAATAATTTATGAAATTTATTTATGAAATAATTTGTAAGTGGCAAGGGAATCAGGAAGGAGATGGTTTACATCCCAATGATTCTTATCTCAGTGAAGGTGGTGGTGGTGTGTGTGTGTAAGATCATCTGTGATAAGGCAAGAGGGTGGTAGTGGCTAAGTGAATTATAAGATAGAGGAGATGGTGTATAAATTGAGAATGGAATCTGACCAAGAACAAATAGAAAATATTTTATTCTTTCAAACAAAGCAAATTTCCAATTTTGCCAACCGTCATCTTGAAAGGTGTGAGTAAGAAATTGCTAGAGAAAGAAAACAGGAAAGATGTTCTTGAGAGGGAACTTAACAAACAAAGATACAGAGACAAAAAAATGCGTGAGGGTCTGCAGGTGTTTGGAATTTTAAGGAAGCATGGAAAGTGGAGCATGCTGAGGTGGAGAAGTGGTCAAAGGTGAAATCATCTATATCTTTGAATGCTATGCTATGAGCTTATTCTGTGAGTGATAATGAACCGCTGAAATGGGTTAAGCAGGGAAATGGCAGCATTGTATACTAATATTAGATTATTCCCTTAATAGGGATGACTTTATCTTACTTGGATTCACAACTAACCCCCTTAGAAGCTGTTGTTAGATGTCAGCGCGCCCTTCTCTAATCACACAACCCTGTGTCAAACCAAATACGACCTCTTCACTAGTGTTATGTTGAGCTCACTGTGCCAATTCATTTCATGGATGGTCTTCCTCATTTTCCCTAATCCTCTACTTTGCCAAACATATTGTTCTTTCCCAGGGACTGAGCCTTCCTGATAACATGGCCAAAATATGGGAGAAGTCTAGCTATCTTTGCTTCCAAGGAGCATTCTGGCTGTACTTCTCTCAAAATATATTTGTAGGCAGTCCACGGTACTTCAATATTCATCCGCAACACGATAATTCAAGTGCAGTTAATTCTATGTTGTTCGTTTTGTGGTTTGTATCAGGGACCCCTGAATCCTCAGTGCCATTGTTGCTTTCAATACTTTATAGAGATCCTTTGATTTCTTAACTGCCGATGCCATGAGCATTGGTTGCATATCCAAGTAAGATGAAATTGTTGAAAATTTCAATCTTTTATTAATTTATCATAATATGGTCTATTGGTACAGCACTGAAATTTTGTGCTTTCTTTATATGGAGTGCAAACTTTATTTTATCCTTGATCTTCAGGAGCAAACGCTTCAAGTCTTCCTCACTTTTAGCCAACAAGATTGTGTCATCTGAATATCTCAGGTTGTTCATAAGGCTGTCTCCAATTCTATTTCCACATTCCCCTTCATATAGCCCAGTTTCTCAGATGATTTGTTCAGCATACAGACTGAATAAGTATAGTGAAAGGCTGCTATCCTGACACATACCTTTCCTGATGTTGAACCACACGGTATCCCCCTGTTCTTTAATGACTGCCTGTTGGTTCATGTACGGGTTTTGCATGAGCACAATGAAATGTTCTGGAATTTCTATTTTCCACAATGCCTTCCATAGTTTGTTATGATCCACACAGCTGAATGTCTTTGCATAGTAAATAAAATGCAAGTCAGCATCTCTCTGGTTATTCTCTGTTTTCAGCCAAGATCCATCTGACATCAGCAATGATATCCATACTAATAGTTCCACACACTCTTCTGACTATGGCTTGAATTTCTGGAAGCTCCCAGAAAAGCTTAAACAAAATTTTATTTATGTGTGATATTAATGATATTGTTCATTAATTTCTACATTCTGTTGGGTTACCTTTCTTTGGAATGAGAACACATATGGATCTCTTCCAGTCAGTTGGTTAGGTCGCTATTTTTCAAATTTCTTGGCATAGACGACAAGTGCTTCCAGTACTGCATAAAATTATTGAAACATTTCATTTAGTATCTCTTCAATTTCTGGAGCTGTATTTTTCTCAAATGTCTCCAAAACAGCTTGGACTTCTTCCTTCAGTAACATTAGTTCTTGATCATGTGCTTGTGACAGGTTTTGTGACAAGTTGGATGAACCAGGTTTTTTAGTTGTTTGGCAGTTATCCCCCATTAAGTGACTTAACACAATGTAATCAACTTCATAATTGGATCTGCTGTAAGCAGCCAAGTACTTGTAAGATTAGGATAGAGTACCACTCCCTTATTCAGGTCACAGGCCTGATGCAATTACAAGGGCATTTCTTCAAGGGTGTGGCCTACTTCCTATGCAAAGGACACTTTGGGAAATCTTGCTTGCTTTTTGCTGGATCTGGTCTCTGCATCTGGTTCTTTGACCTCAGGATCTTTGATCTTGAGCCAAATGGACTGCCATATTACCTACTGATCCTGGGAGCAATCAGTGGCCTACCAATTGACTTACCACTTGACCTGTTGACCTTGGATTCTATCACCTCTCCAATCACAAGTCTGACCGCTTGACCGAGGATTCATCCTTCTCTGCACCCACCATCCTGTGGCGATCCTGCTTATGGGAATAAGGCGAAGTCCCAGCTTAACATATGGACTTGAAATTGGACTCACTTCTACAACTGTGTGAATCATTCTCTTGATAAAAATTTCTTTCTTTACATATCTATCTCATTTAGATATATGAGAAGGACAGCCAAAGCAATTCTTAGAGGTAAGGATGGCGAGACTTTGTCTCATATACTTTATACATTATATCAGAGTAGACCAATGCCTGAGGGTGGACATCATGCTTGGTAAAGTGGGGGGGGGCAGTGAAATGCCTTTGATGATATGGATTGATACAGTGCTGCAACAATGAGCTCAAACATAAGAAAAATCATTGAGGATGACACAGGACCAGGAAGTGTTTTGTTCTGCTGTACGTAGGGTCATTCTGAGTAAGAACCGACTTGATGGCACCTAGCAACAAATATATATTTAAGAGTTAGTGTGTGCGTTAAAGTACCCAACCTAACCCATATACTAACTCTTAAAGTAGTTAAAATTTGGCCAGTTCTTTTTAATACAATGACTCTGTGTATTCCATTCATCTTTTGGTGCTTCCTGCATCGTACATATTTTACCCATAAACCTCAAAGATTCACTACCAATTCTGACTCAAACCAACCCTATAAACAGAGTAGAATGGGCCCTTTGGATTGCTGAGGTTGTAATCTTCGAGGGAGACCAAACCTCATTTTCTCCCATGAGTGACTGAGGGCTTTGACTTGCTGACCTTGAACTTAGCTGCCCAATGTGTAATCCATAGCCTCCTTCAATATTTCAGCTTGAGGCCTGGTTTATTTTTCTACAATTCTTTCAGCTTGTAATATGCTGAGTGTATCTTTTTTTTTTTTTTCTAACTCCAGGAATTTCATTTTGATACTTTAGTTTGTACCTGGAGTTGCCTTTTTAAGTTTTTATTGAGCTAATTTATTTCAAATTTTTTCCATAGTTTTAGCTACTCAACATTCAAGAACAAATTTCAGAGCCTCTTCTGACATCTATTTTGGTCTCTCCGACCTCTTACTTTCTTCATGTATGATGTTTTTGATGTCATCTCACAGTTTGTTGGGTCTTCAGTCATAAGTGTTTAATGCATCAAATATTGAAAGATTCTATATATTACCCACTGGACACCTAACTTCAAGGTCAGCAATTCAAAGCCCTCACCCACTCCACATAAGTGTTTAATACATCAGTTCCTGAGATGTTCTAAAAATAATATTTTTGATTTCTTGGGCTTGTTTTAGTTTGCTTCAGCTTCCATTTGAATTTGCATATAAGCAATTGATGGGGTATTCCCTCGTCAGATCTTGGCCTGATTTTGACTGCTGATTGAGCATCTCTAGTATCTATTCCTGCATATATAGTCAATTTGATTCTTGTGTAGTCCATTTATTCTTGAAAAAAATGTATTTGGAATGAAGTCATTGAGCTTTAAAAATTCTAGTCGTGGAAACTACACTTTGTTTCTGTCATCGTGGCCATATTTCCCAACTACTCTTTCTTTCTTTTTGTTTCTAACTTTTCCATTCCAATCGCCACTAAATATTTAATCTTGATTGCCTGTTTGATCAACTTCAGACAAAGGAAGTAGGAAGTATTGAATTTCATCATCACTAGACCAAGAAGTGCTTCATTCTGTTGTACAGAGGGTCAGAACTGATTTGAAGGCACCTAACAAAACCAACAGCTTTAGTGGTTGATGTGAAAATTTGAATAATTGTTGAATTAACTGGACTTCTGATAGGCATTGTGCTAGTTGGTTGACTAGAGAAACAAAGCCATAGACACTCATGTGTATAAGAAAGAGGTTTATATACAAGAGCAATTGAGTATTGTTCAGTCCAGTCCACATCAAGTGCATAAGTCTGATATTAGCCCATATGTCTGATACCAATCTATAAAGTCGTCTTCAGACTCATGAAACACATGCAATAATGCCAAATGCAAGAAGATCACAAGCCAGTGAGTGCAAAGTCTTGTGGCTCCCACGACGGTGTAAGCATCTCAGCACTGGCCTGGGTCTCTACATGGCTCCTCCAGCTCCAGGGCTCTAGGTAGCTCTATGTATCTTGTCAACAGGAATATGTCACAGGGATTGAGTGAGTGCCTTGCCTCCAGCAATCTATTTATCTCCTTAGTAGCTCCAAATGAGGTCATCAAACTGCGACCTGATTGACAGACTAAACTCCACCCCTTCACGCTTAAGTCTCAAGTTGACAACAGATTATTTAACTATCACAGGCATATCGATATTACCATATCACAAACAGTATTGTACTTGGAATATTTTTTTGATAATGAATGACACTGACAATCCTCTTGAAGTCTTCATCCCTGGCATAATAAATCATGTGATTTCTCAATTCAAAATGGTCAATACCAGTTCATTTTAGCTCATTAAAGTCTATGATTTTGGTCTTTATGTATTCCATTTCATTTATGACAATTTATATTTTTTCTAAATTCATACTTTGTATGATACATGTTCTGGTTATTAGTGGATATTTGCGTCATTCTCATTTTGAGTCATGCCACATCAGCAAATGAAAATCTTGAAATCTTTACTCCATCCATCTCATTTGAGGTTGATTCCACTTTAAAGAGGCAATTCTTCCGCAGTCATATGTTGAGGTATTACATCTGACAATTTTCCTGTGCTACTCTTTGGGAGTCTCTTCGTAGTCTGACAACTCTGCTGAAACCTTTGCACCCTGGGTAATACCACTGTTATCTAAAATATCATTGGCTTAGCATCCACCATCATTGCAACACACCGCCACTACAAACTGACATGAGCAGCAGTCAAAGATTACATTCTATAATGTAAGGATGGGCAAATGGACTGCACAGGACCTCTTTAATATATTAAAGGGCAAAACGCAAACTCTACCATTCAACGCATAGAGACCTTGCAGGACAGAGTACAACTGCCACTGGTAGGTTTCCTGAACCGCAAATTAGGACAGCTGGTAGCTTTTAACTGCTGACCTTGCAATTAGCAATTCAATGTGCTAAGCCCACTAAGCCACCACAGCTCCATTTATTACTTTTTTCATATGTTTGAGATAAACTTCTATGTTGCCAAAGACTCCAAGTCCATTTCAGTTTTACTTTTCCTCTTTTTTTAGCCCCTCTGACCAATATTTAGGTCTGAGGGATAAGGTATTTGGAGAGTTTTTGCTGTGGTGGTTGTTTTTGTTTTTAACTCTGTGAAACATCACTCTCTTTTAAGTCTTCTTTTAGTTTTTATTGAAAAGGCTCCTTTTAAAGAGCGAAGTGATGGCATCATTTTCATTTGAGTCATCTACATGCGAAAACTGGACAATGAATAAAGAAGACTGCATGCATTGTAATTATTGTGCTAGCGAAAGAAGTTTGCCTGTCCCAAGGACTAGCAAAAGAACAAACAAGTTCTGTCTTGGGAAGACTGTTTCTTACAAGCAGGGATCAGAAGACTTTGTCTCATGTTACTTAGGGCTTATGATTCGGAGACACCAGCCCTGGAGAAGGGCATCATGCTTGGTCAAATGAGGGTCGGAGAAAGAAAGGAAGAAACTCCATGAAACGGATTGACACAGTGGCCGCAAGCAAAACTCAAACTTAGCAATGAATGTGAAGATGGTGTAAGACTGGGCTGTGTTTTGTTTTTGGACGTAGAGCCACTATTAATTGACACCAACTCGACAGCACCTAACCACAATAGGTAGGTAAAGAAAACTTACCTAACCAAGGTGTAAGCCTTACAGGAACATATGCAAGTATTTCCTCCAAATCGAAGGTTGTACAATGATGTCACGAAAGCCCACATTTTGGCATCAATCACCCTCTTCAGCATCCTCTCTGTTCTGGTCTTTCTCCTCAGGTGTATTCAGCATAGCCACATATTAACTCTTGTCCCTCCAGCCACCAAAGCATCTAAATCCATATAAGAGTGAAAGGGACAAGCAGGCATGCCCAAGATCTCTCTCTCTCTTTTTGGAGAAATAAACAACTTAACTGTTTTTTGAGAAATAAACACTTTAGTTCCCTACTGCTTCTCAGGAAAGAATTGGATCACTTAGCCACTGCTAGCTGGAAGGAAAGCAGGTTGAAAGGTAAGTATCTGGTGAAGGAGCTATTTACAAAGATACAATCTGGTATAAGGAAGCCAGAAGGGATGGTTCATTCACTGGAGACTGTTACTGAAGAGACAAATAGGGTATGCAGAGAATCGTGACAGGAGATGTGGCCAGTTCATTTGACTACACAATATCCTAACAAGCTGCACCTCCTTTCCCCTAACTACAGTTCATACTCCCCCTTGACTCGCTATCTAAGTCGGAGCCAGATGACAAAGGAATCCGCTGCTATTTTCCTTCTAGGACAACCTTTTATACTAGAGAAAGTGTAAGGAAGTAGAGAGATTGGATTTGCATAGGCAAAAGGCAACACTTCAGCACAGACTGTCAAATCTGGCTTAATCTTTAGGAAACAGATACTTCGCTACCAGAAGAACGAGGTGGGGGGCGGGGCAGGGGGCAGTGGGGAGGGTGTAGGGATGAGGTTCTGATAAAAGAAAGAAGGAAACTGTTTGTTTTACAGGCAGCCAATACTTTCTGCCACGACCAACCTTGTAAACATTTGAAGAATACCTTTTATTTCTACATCTACCTTCTTGTAGAAGCTAAGACTTCCAGGCCTATGTTGGTTCTGGTCCTAAGGGAAAGCCATTCCATCTCTCACTAGTAATACACAGTTATCTACAATTCACTTATGGATAGATGTGCCTTATCAAATTGTCATAATGCCCTCTAGTCCTAACATGAATAAGTGTTAGACTTTGCCAAATATATTTTGTTACCAATTGATAAGATCATGTGATTTTTTTTTCTTTACTGTATTGATTTGGTGGATGGATCTCTAGTCAATTGGCTGAGGTCCAAATGTTGGATCAGCCATGTAGAATCCAACTAGGTCACTGAGACAGGGCAAGGGTAGCAGGTGGAGATTGGACGGAGCATACATAGAGTCCATGACAACATCTTGGGGCCCTTTGCTACCCCCAGAGAAAAATCTCCAGTCAGTGGAAGTTCCCAAGAATCTTAAACATGTGAAAACTCTTAAAAATGCTGGTTATACATGGGGGAGACAAGAAATAGTGAGGGCAGCGTGCTGGCTGGTAAGGATTTCTTCCTCCTACGAATTTCTTCGTACAATTATCTTGAGATGCCCTATGGGAATCTTTTTCCTTGGTAAGATAAGAACCTGAATTCCAGTAACAGTGGTGGTGTATAATTCTACTGATCTATTGCTGGATAACATTTTGCCGAAGATTTTGCATCTAGCTTCATGAAAGATACTGGGCTGTAATATTCTTTCCCTGTGAAAAGGTTGCTCAGTGTTAATCTCAGGGTCATACTGCCCTGGTACAGTGACTTGGGAAATGTTACTTTCCTCTTCCATCTTCTGGAAAAAAATGTGTATAATTAGTGTTGACACAATGCATTCTCTAAAATATTGTTATAAATAGCTTTCATTGAGAAGCAAAATGCTAAAACTCTCATATTCAACTAGATCGAATTCAACATTTATAATGAGATAGATGCTTATGAAGTTGTTTTTCAGATTGTAAAATGACTTTGGTACCTTTGCATTTATACGTGGATATCCACAATGTAGTGTAATACAGTTAGCCAAGCCGTTTTCAGCTACATTATTTAGTGGCATTCTTTCTGTATTTCAGGGTATTGGGCATGAGTGAACCAGATGCTTAGATAAATTATCCTACAGTTCTATAAATCCTTGCTGTTTAAATGTGATGAATAAACAGCTTCAATATCACATGGGAGCTTGTGAAATTATGGAACCTAGAATCTCATGTCAGAACTTCTGAATTGAAACTTGATCAAACTAGTTTGATCAAGACCCTCAGGTGACTCACTTAACATTTGAGGAACGTTGATATAAATAGCAGCAAGGACATTGAATTCTTCTTATACAGATTTTAAAGAAAATGTGGGTCTCTAATGTTCCCCATGGAAGCAATTTAATATTTTTTCCTTGAGTTTTCAGACCATCACTCACTTTAAAAAAATGTTAACTGAATTAATTTCCCCCAAGTTTCATCAGACATGTTACCAATCTGTGTGAAAATATTCTCTCTCTTAGCCAATCTGGCAAATGTACCAGAGAAAACTGGGCACTTGGCTCATCGCCATTCTGTGTGCGGAGAGCCACCATTTTCACTACAGAAAGCCCCATTGTCTAGAAATCATAGTGAGGTTTTGCCTACAGCACAAATCTGCATTCAATCCCAAAGTCCCAGGAGTGGAATTTTGCTTGAAGCCAAATTCTCAAGTCTTCTTAATTTTGGTGAAGATATGTGTTTTTGCAAGTGCAAATTCATGATATTAAAGTTGGACTTTTCTTAGCTTCCCTCCATCCAGTGTTTTATGACAGGAAGGACTTTTGAGTATTTTCTCAAAATAGTAAGTGCCAGCAAAGCTAAGCTGGGTTTGCTGTGAAGCTCACCACCCAAGCCTTTGTGAAAGGTTGGCAGAGAGAACGAAGGGCATCACTGTGAATTTTGACAACCAGCCATCGTGTCCAATCAGATGTACCAACCAGTCCTGAGGAGTGGGTACCTGGCGAGAGCGCTACACCTCGATCCCACGGGCCAATGGATCCCTCCACCTCTTTATCCTCAGACTAAACTGCTGCAAACATCGGACTCCTTGCGTCAATTTTCTATATGCCTTCATAATACATAAGAGAGCCCAGGGACATGTGAATATGGCCAAGCAGTCTGTTTTGATGTTTTGCTTTGCTTTGCTAAGCTTTGCTTTTTTAGAGATTTCTATTAAATATATGTAAAGTGGCTCCAATGAGGAAAACCTAGTTCGAAATGATTGCAAATACACCACGTGGCAGGGACTACAATTTCATTATGGCAAGTGAACACTTCAATTGAAAAGGTTACTTTGACTATTGTTTTAGTTGGGGGATGTTTGTTTTCATGTGCCCAGTTGCTAAATGCAGACAGTTAGCATTTCTAACAATAGCCACAGTATGTGACTGTGGCGGCAGCATTCTAGCCTGAAGTGGGTAGTGTCAAACAGTCGCAATCCCCCAGGAAAAGATCTTCTACAATGGCGGTCGCTGTGCATAATGCTTGAATGCACTTTATGCAGTGAAGACACGGCATCCCAGCGAATGGAAATGATGCTTTAAAACTCTACATTTGGGGAGAGATAATAGGTATTGGTAAAGACATGACAAAATCACTTACTTTTCATTCTTTTTAAAACCTCCACTTTGTCTATTTACTGATAGTAAATTTCTGTTCCATTGAAGATATATTATTAGCTTATAAGATAGAACCAACTGAAACTGAGAAATAATATTTTCATACAGTTTGTAAGAAAGTAACCTTGTCTAACTTAAGAAGTAAACATGAGCTAAATGATCCAAATGAATAAAATGAGGATAGCACTTATCTTCATATCCTATAGAATTTTGATGTGTAGTTTTTCATAGTAGGAGTCACATGGCTCTTCATTTTCTAATTTGTGTCAGAAATACAACTTATAAAGTTCTTATAATGGTGAAGAAAACACCATGATTACTTTTGCTGTGTCTCTCCCTCTAACCCCCCAAGCTGCCACTCCCATCACCATGATCCCTACCACCCCCATGACCCACTAGGGCCCTGAGATACACTGAGCACACCAGGTATGGCCAGAAGAACAAGCAAGTTGGCCCTGAGAAAAGTACAGCTGGAACGTGCCTTAGAAGCAAGGACAAGGAGATGTGATCTGACACACTTCGGACCTGTTACCGAGAGGGACCACTCCTTTGAAGAGAGCATCATGCTTGGTAAAGTGGAGGGTCAGGGAAAAACAGGAAGACCCTCTAGGAGGTGGATTAACATGGCTGCAACCATGGGCGCCAACCTCACAGTCGTGGCGATGGTGCTGGACTGGACAGTGTTTCTTCTGTTGTACAGGGGATTGCAATGGGCTGAACCACCTGGATTACATTGAACTACCCCCCAAACATTTTGAATCCTCATATTCGAGGCCAATTTGAAAAGATTCTTGACTTTCTCCTAAATCACATCCAGGAAGTCATGTATTTCCTTTGCAGATCATCATGCCATGGGTAAAATTTTAACTTTTTCATGTTTATCATTCCTTTTTCTTTATTGATTGTTTTATTAGGGCCTGATACAACTTTTATCACAATCCATACATACATCATTTGTGTAAAGCGCATTTGTACATTCATTGCCCTCATCATTCTCAAAACATTTGCTCGCCACTTAAGCCCCTGGTATCAGCTCCTCATTTTTCCCCTCCCTCCCCGCTCCCGCACCCTCATGAGCCCTGGATCATTTATAAATTATTATTGTCATATCTTGCCCTGTCCGACGTCTCCCTTCACCCACTTTTCTGTTGTCCATCCCCCAGGGAGGAGGTCACATATAGATCCTTGTCATCGGTTCCCTCTTTCCAACCCACCCTCCTAGTATCGCCACTCACACCACAGGGCCTGAAGGATCATCCGCCCTGGATTCCCTGGATTTCCAGTTCCTATCTGTACCAGTGTACATCCTCTGGTCTAGCCAGACTTGCAAGGTAGAATTGGGATCATGAATGGGGGGGTGGATGGGAGGAAGCATTTAGGAACCAGAGGGCAGTTGTATTGTTCATCACTACATCACACCCTGACTGGCTTGTCTCCTCCCCAATACTCTTCTGTAAGGGGATGTCCAGTGGCCTACAAATGGGCTTTGGGTCTCCACTCCTCACTCCCCCCTCATTCATTATGATAAGATTTTTTGTTCTGATGATGCCTGATACCTGATCCTTTCGACACCTCGTGATCGCACAGGCAAGTGTACTTCTTCCATGTGGGCTTTGTTGCTTCTGAGCTAGATGGCCACTTGTTTACCTTCAAGCCTTTAAGACCCCAGAGGCTATATCTTTTGATAGCCGGGCACCATCAGCCTTCTTCACCACATTTGCGTATTTACCCGCTTTGTACTCAGCAGTTGTGTCAGGAAGATGAGCATCATAGAATGCCAATTTAATGGACAAAAGTATTCTTGCATTGAGGGAGTGGTGTGGGAGGCCTGGTAGGGTATCATCAAGGGTAATGTAACCAAGAGGAAATGCTGAAACCCTGGTGGGGACTGAGCATGATTGTGGGACAGGAGGAAAGTCAAGAGAAATAGAGGAAAGAGCTGGGAGGCAAAGGGCATTTATAGAGGTCTAGATGAAGGCATGTACATAGGCAAATGTGTTTATATATGAGGATGGGGGATAGATCTATATGCATATATGTATAGGTTTAGTATTAAGGTAGCAGAAGGACATGGGGCCTCCATTCAAATTTTAACATTTAATTAAAATGTTATCTCTTGTGTGGCCGTTTTTCTGTTTGCTTTTTATATGCGAAACAAAAGCTGCTTCAAGGCTCTGGGGTCTTCACAGACACGAGGAGGGAAATTATAAGTTGTGGTAAAAGGATATTGAGCAAGTAACTAACGGCATTTACAATATTTCTCAAATTATTCCACGTTGTAGAGCTCCCCAATTGCTCTCAATGAATCATTCCCATGAACATTAAATCCATAGAACCTCAGTAGTATACGATTCGTTTTTGTCGTTATTATTTTTTACTGTTTTTCAACAATTTTATTGGCACAAAATTCATATATCATACAATTGGACAGTTCAACCATTCAATCACATACAGTCACCACCACCACATCTCTCTTAGAGCCTCCTTCCCTCCCTGATCACATTGCCTCCAAACTGAGTTGTACAGTCACTATCAGTTCTACTGCTTCCTACCCCCTCTGACCCCCACTGTTCACTTCCCGAATCCCCCTTCCCTCCCCCTTGTCCATCCCCCACCCCTAAATTCCCTGCAATGCCTTGTCATAGTTGTTGTCATCAGACATCCAGTCCTCCTGTGCTTCACAGCTGAGAGACCCAACAGAAAGAGGGCAAGACACAACACACTAAGGTGATAAGGACACGATCATATTAGGATAAAGCAAAAATACAAATGATGTGTAAGGGGGAGAAGACCTCTGCCAACCTTCAAAAGACCAGGGAAGAACTTTCCATCATGGGACATCTAAGAGAAATTTGCACCCAGTACTCATTCAGTTCATGTGTATAAAGGGGACAACTGGCCTGGTATTGAGTTCAGTAATCAGCATTGCAATAGTCTCTGCCTGCTAGTCAGGCTGTTCGGGGCTCTTGCCTTGGCTAGAGTGGATTATTATTGCTTTGAAGGCGACATTTTCATTGTATTTATATTTTTGTTCTGAACTATTTATACCACTGTAACTGTCTTATATAAGGAGGGTGAGGTGTCTTGACATCACTCAACAATGTTTGACTTTATAAACCCAAAGTCACGGGGGAGTTCCACCTCACAGTTCCTGGGACCACGCCCTCCTCCTTGCTGACAGCAAGGCTGCTGAGCAGCATTCTCAGCCCAGCTTATGCCATGGGAGCATCTGATATGGCAGTTCCATTGATGGTCACTGGAAATGTCTAGGGAGGGCTCTAGTGGCTGTGACTTCTCCTTTTGCTGCTTTGCCACCCATTTTGATCATTTCAGATGTGCACGGCCTTCAGTCAGTGGACTGGAACATGATTCATGACCCTAGGCCAAAGGCAATCCCTCCTCTTGCAGGTTTTACATCCACAAGTTCCTGTCTCTCTCCTGGTTGACTAAGGCTGCCTCTAGTCAATTAAATAGCTCTTTGCAATTACTTCTCTTTCTTTCTTTTTATTCTTGTTTCTTGCCTATTATTGCCTGTTTCACAAGTACAAGGCTTTTCAAGCCTTAGGTGATTCATTTTCTGTCTTAATTGCCCTATTTTTCTTATATGCATTTTAATGTTTCTTAAATATTATCATGGTTTCATTTGTCAGGTTATTTCTGTCTCATGACTCATACATTTCTTCATACATCAACTTAAATTCTATTGATGATTACATTAGCCACAGACTAGTCATGAAAGCAAGACTTATGCTAAGTAGCTGAAACCACAGGTTATGACATAGAGATTAGTGACAAAGATAATAGAGTATCAGTAGGGGAAGTGGGGCACAATGGGGAGTCCAGAGATTAGAATACTGAATAGGTACTCACACTCCTTGCGCTGAGCCAACAAAAGGAGCAGAAGGGATAGTAGAGTCCTGGAAGATTCTGAGGTCACCAACATGTCAATCCCAATGAGGGACGGAGGAGAAAGAATACGGTATACGTCTTTGTCGCCTTCCCTGTTCTCCAATTCATGATGCTGTCGGCCATTGTCAGCATCTAGAAGCCCCTGCATCCGTCCACTGTGGTACAAACTCAGCTGAAAAGGAAACAGAAACTGGAAAAAGCGCAGAGATTCAGTAGTCAAATGGCTGTTGATGATTGAAAGAGCTGATGTGCTTTCATTCAGGAGCACAATGTTGATGGCATTTATTCAAATGTCTGGGTTTCAAACTCAGTATTTTCTGAAAATAGAAGACTGTAGTGAATTGCAACTATCGGCTTTTGTAGGATTTGGCAATAAATGTATTATCTGGAACAAAACTCGATTACACATCAGAATGTAATGGAAAAGATTAGTCCTGTGTAAGAGTTACACCACCCTATGATAAGCTTTGTAAATGTGTGTCAGAGGAGGACTGGGAAACACCCAAGCTCAGTTAAGGTGCCTGGTCTATATCTTTATGGCTGGAGTGTGATCTGTATTAAAATAAAAGGTCCACCTCATTATTATCCATGTGTCTAAATAAAGAATGTGTTCTCAAGAAAGGGTTGTCTACAGATATTCAGAAATGGAGAATTTTAAGAGATTTTCAATGGTCTTAATCACTGTCCAGGGAAGGGTGGTGTGTTAGACAGGGTTCTCTAGAGAGATAAAACCAAATTCTTGATAATATAATATATTTATTTATAAAGGTAATTAATATATAACAAAAAATGAAATGTTAAATCATAAAGATAATTAGATATATAACGAGAAATGAAATGTTAAATCATATACAGATAAATATACAATCTTAAATCATATACACATAAATATACAATCATATACAGATAAATACACAAGAAATAAACAGTTAAATTAGAAGCACTATAAACGGCTTAGTGCAACTCAAGTCCGTGAGAGAAAGTTGAGAGACTAGCAGTCCTTCCAGTCTCTATGTGATGCCAGATCTTCCTCTATTTGTAGAGAGAGCTAGGTTATGTCAGCACAGCAGCCAATCACAAGGCAGGTCACCAATTGCCAGTTCCCAGCTCCAGAGAAGTCTTAAAGGGACCTCAACTTACAGCAACACAGTCCACAGGCTAGGCGTCCCACAGGCTCTGTAGCCTTTAAATTAAAGCACAGAACAAGCAAGGCAGCCGCACACTGGTCCGATGATCACAGAGCGAGAGACAAGAAAGGCAAAGCTCACCAAGCCATCCATCTCTCCGCCCCTCAGTCAATCCCACCTGCGTTTATCAGCCAGGCTGGCACAATAAACTGTCTCAGGTGGAAATCGACAAAGTATTAAATCTATAATATTTAGCATTAAAATTTTCAATCAGTCTTAGTTGTGTATTTATCTTGGTACAATCTCTCTGAGCCTGGTTAATTCTGGGCAGAATCACCAAAACCAAATATATATCCTAAAATGCAGTTGATATATTCTATAAAATAGATTCCTTTCAATCTGGCAGACCTAATTTCGGCATCTTTTGCTACTCTAAGCTGAACACCATAGCTTTACCTGGTCTAGATCTGTAATATAGAAAAATAGATGCTCATTAGGATATCTTGAACTGCATCTGCACATAACTTTTTGACCATAGCTATTAAAGTATGATTACTAATTCCTTCATCACCATCCTCCATCTTCATATTAAACTACATAAAAGTATTGCTATTAGGTATCTGGTTCACACATACACATGTTTATCCCAAAGAAAACATTTTTAAACATGCCTCTGGTGTTCAATGGATGGTTGTAGACAAATTCTCTCAGTAATATACTAATTTTAGTCTTGTTAGAATATCTTCAAAAAAATAAAATAAAATAAAAGAGTTCCGTCAAAACAGTAGCTTCCCAGGGAATCTGCTGCACCTGTTAAATCGAAGGCACAGAGATGAGCTCAGAAAGCTGCGGTGACTATTTTCTGGGATTCCAAATGAGTAATCTTGATACATTTTATCACATAACACAAGTGACGCCTTATTTTGAAGAAGTCTTCAGAAAATCAAAAGCTGAATTGGTGAGAAAAATCCAGGAGAGTTGTTGCTAGTAATTATTTTCCATCATGGCCATGTACTGCTTATTTGTCAAAGGTAGCTGGGACTGTCCCAGGAGAATTTCTCTGGGAAACCTTACTCCATTGACCCCACAACCCCAATCTTGCCCATTCACGCATCTTTTGCTCCCAAATCTCAAAGAATATTGAAAAGGAACTTGATTCAACCCCCTTGAGGATGTGCAATCTGTCCTTTCTATATGGTACAAAACAAAAAGTGCAGAATTTTTCAGGGACGGTGCTAGGGAGATGATCACACTGTCTTCAGAAGTCTATAGACCTCAATGGGGGCTATGTCAAGTAGCTTCACATGGTTTATATTTTTTGCTTAATAAAGGGTTCTATAGTGTTGTAGCAATACTTTTTGACTTACTTTCATAGCAACCAAAGCATGATTTGATTGTGGTGCTCAACTTACTATATCAAAATTGGAAATGAAATTGATCATGATTGGTTGGTTGCCCAAAGTTGAACTTCCTTTTTGTTTACAAAATGCCAAACACTAGTTCATCCAGGTTCCTTGTTTTAGGGTAAAAAAGAGACCCCTTATCAAATATAATTAAAAGAAAATATTTATTAACTCTTAAAAGAGACAAACACAGCATAAAGACACAGACACTTTGTCTAGATTTGGGAGGCCATCAACATGAAGTTAAAATGGTGTCCCAGGATTCACAGCTGGGAAGAACGATAAATAGGGTATGGGGGGGGGGGCAAAGAGACTGTCACAAAGGCATGATTGGTGGCAGATCAATACAACACAATTACAGGTGGGACCACAGAGGCAGGAACAGGGCCATCATTGGGACACATTCATTATTAGATGGAAGGGTTTACAAAATAGGTCCAGGGCCTTCTGAAAAAGGCAGTCAGAGTGAGGCTGATAGAGCATGATCCATGACTATTCGACCCCTGCACTGTCCAAAGTCACCTTGCTGGATGATGATCTCTATCAAGGATACACCTAGGCAAACCCCTAAGCGAGAGACAGCCCCTCCCTCCGTTGGCTGGAGAGGCGTGGAGGCATTCTGCCTGAAGACACCCTTGGTTAATGATCAGAAAGCATTGAATGGATGTGACTTTAATCTATGTGGGGACCTGCAAATGAATTTTGAGCTGTCATTGCCATGCGTAGCCTTTTGTAGAACAAAGTGCTCAGAATTTAAGCTCTAAGACATCCCCTAAGGAGAGTGTGTAGGTGGGAGTCCTAGTTTCCACTATTTGTTGAAGCAGCCCCAATATTGCAGAAACTTTGAAGGAATATCTCCACCTTGCTATTAAAGACCATTTCAAATTCATGCAAAGGGGCCGCTGGGTCTAAGAGTAACAGTGGGTCTAGACAGAGGGAGGTACAATGTTTAAGATGGGATATGTGACAATGGTGACTTCAGCAAGCTGGTTTTCGGTAGGGTTGGTGCCATTGTTTCTTCCAGTGTGGCCCTGGCTTAGTTTCCAGCAGCTCTTCAACAAGCCACATACTGCTGGAGCGAACTCCTTTTCTGCCTGAGAACGTCAGAGTCGGTTTCAGTTGCTTTGCCACTAAGATCCCTGACTGATACAAAATGATTCCGTGTCTATTTCCCACTTTCCCTGGAGCTCCTGAGTATGGACATGTGTCCTATTCACCTTTGCTAGTGTACATGTGAGACTGCTGCTTGGTGAGGATTTGAAACTTCCAGAAACCAGGATTGGGCATTGCTTGTTCTGTTGCTGTGCTCACAAAGTAGCCTTCTTAAATATATGAACTTTTCTTGAAGATTCACTTTGAAAGGACAATCTTTTGCGTGGCTGACAAAACTTCTAAGCCTCTCTGAATACTTAGAGTTGTCTTTGTGAGGAATTCAGCAGCATTCTGGCCAGTATCTGATGACGGTGCTTAGTAGGTGTCACCTGCTAGAAGTCTTACCCTTTAAAGTGACACTGATGACATCACATCCCGGAACTGAACTGACACCCGCCTGAGAACCAGGAGCCACCACCCAGGAAGGCAGCACTGAAGTAGCCAGCCAATCTCTCTCCCGGACAGTTTCCAAATTAGGAAATCTCAGATTTAAGCAATATCATCTCTATCTGCTACATTTCTCTTGGTTTATTTTTAATAATTTCTCAACAAATATCTTTCTTTTCACTTTTAACACTCTTTGGCAGTAATAAAGCTGGAGAGTTGGAAAGATAAAGATGCACTTATCTCTCAATTGCCTACAAAGCACTGTGACAGAAAGCTCTTGAGCTGTCCCTTTACTTTGATTGTAGCAGCAGTTGGCTTCTAGCAGAAGTTTCAAGAGGGGGCAAGGACTCGGAAGGCAATTATTGATCATGCCACAAAATACTAAATTAAAAATAATGATAGTGTTATGTGCATATCTGGGTCTATATGTGTTAAACACTATGGGAAAAAAGCTAGATGATTCAAAATTAGTCTTTGGAGATGAAACAAATCTAAAAAAACATCTGTATGGAACTTGCACTTTTGTTTAGAACTATTAATCAAAGGGTTTCAAAACACATACAGATATTTTTAAGATCACCGAAGTCTGTTTATCCATCTTTCAACTTCCCCAGTTCAGCAAGCAATCACATTCAAAACGTTGTTACAGTTTGCAAGAACCTTTCACATGCATTTTCTAATGTAAGCTTCACAGCAGCATCAGGAAATAAATACAAATATAGGACAAGTCAGAGGAACTCATTCAAGGTGCTTTGCGGTAATGTAATAAAATTGCTATAATGTTTTTATCACCTTGTCTCTTTGTTTTCACGTTGACCCAATGATGTATACAGGTTTACCATTTCCTGTATCCACTTAAAAGATTTCTTAAAGTGTCAAAGTGGAAATGCATTTGCTTGTTGTTTTATACATATCCATTGTGACAGGTTCAGGACACACCTCTGCATTTGGGGAGATTTGTAATTATTTTCTTCTACTTAAGTTCACAGCTATTATTAAATTTTATGAGTCATAAACTATCGATTCTGTTGTTTTCTCTTCTGAGCTCTGTTTTTAATATGGTCCAAGGCAGATAGCCACTAACACAGGCATTCAGAAATAGCCAGCATTGTCGGATAAGCGTTAGACCACGCAGGAATGCTGTTGGCATGCACAAGAGTAACATGGTGTTAGCAGGAGGAGGCTCAAAGATTCAAGTCTCACTGTTTTTAGGTTCTTGTCCAACTCACAAGAAAGGTTTCAGGGACAAAATTCAGACCAGAATCAGAGAAAAGACTTGAACACAATGAGGAAGCTTATTGAAGGGGATACTTTGGGAAAGAAATCCAAAGGACTTTTACTTAGTCTAAAAGACCTGGCACAATGTAAAACTGGACCTGAAATTCTGCTAATGGGGGACCTCCCACCATCGGCTGGCATTCTGGATGGTCTTCTGCTATTGGCTAGTCCTCTGTCGTTACCTCATCTTTCCAGGTATGTGCATCTCAGCATCCCAGACTTTATGCGGTGCTCTTGTCTCAGACCCAAACTCAACAGTCTAGTCAATCATTGTATCATTACCTCCTCTCTCCTTGTCAGCCTCTGATTAGCTAACCATGGGATACTCCTCTTTACCATGGTCCAGTAAGGAACTGAAGAAGCAGAAAACTCCTAAACGGTGATTAAATAAGCTGACAGAAGCTGTGGCTAGAAGTTTGAAATTATCAAGTGTAGTTGTGCAAATATTATCTGTTCTAATGGATCTGATCTTTAGTTATAAAATATGAACCTTTGAGTTATATATTTCTGTAATTACCTTATCAGAATGCGAAGAAGTCAAGAACTCATATCTGCTGAAAATCTCTTGTAACTACACACTGTGATAGGTGCTTTATATGTTTTATTAGAATTAATTTCCTTCCAACAATATTAATAAATATAAGAGATGAGGGGAAAAAAGAAATGTTTAACCATACACCAAATGCCATCCAATAAATGCTTATATTAAAAGAAGAATGATTGCTCTTTAAATGATGTTTCTGACTAGGAGCAACACTCCTAATCAAAGGAGGTTGATTTCCTAATTTGATAAATGCAAATAATTACAATTTTTATATCAATGTGTGTATTAGTCTGGGTAGACTAGAGAAACAGATCCAGGAAGACTCATGTGTATAAGAAAGAGCTGGAAAAAATGAGGAGCTGATATCAAGGGCTCAAGTACAAAGCAGGTGTTTTGAGAATGATGATGGCAGCATATGTATGAATGTGCTTGACACAATTGATGTATGTATGGATTGTGATAAGAGTTGTATGAGCCCCTAATAAACTGATTGAAAAAAAGAAAAAGTTTTATATACAAGAGGAATTGAATATTGAGAAAACATTCCAGCCAGTCCAGATCAAGTCCATAAATCCGATATTAACCCATAAGTCTGATACCAATCTATAAATTCCTCTTCAGACCCCAAATGCAGGGAGATCACAGACCAGTGGGTGGAAAGTCTTGTGGATTCAGTGGCAGTGGAAGCATCTCAGCACTGGCAGGGGTTTCCACATGGCTCCTTCAGCTCCAGGGCTCTAGTGTAGCTCCATGTGTCTTGTCTGCAGGACTGTCTTAGAGGGAGTGAGCATGTGTCCTGCCTCCAGTGAGCTATTTATCTCCTTGCACCTCCAAATGAGATTATCAAGCTGCGACCTGACTGATAGGCTAAACTCCACTCTTAAGTCTCAAATTGACAATAGATTATGTAACTACCACAATGTGTTTGCAATACAGCCCACTAGGATGCTATTACAATGAATTAGTAAGCAGATACCTAAGCATTGGCCTCTTAAGATTTTTTAACAAAAAATTATGGTTTCCATTTGACTTTTGGTCATTTGGTGAAATAGTTTTTTCTCCACAAAATTGGTCATTTATGAGGAAAAAAAAAGAATTCTTAAATATATCCTAGGGAGAGTAAACTAGAAGGGAGCAAGAGTTACTATATTGACTGTAGGAGACCATGAAGCTAATGATGATAAGGCAACTAAATTAATTTTAAATTCAATTGCCATTTTGAAGATCCTAACTTTTAGAAACCTGATGAAAATGAGGATAAAGCTAGGGGGCATATGAAACTCCCCAACGAAATTTTCTTGGTACTAAATTCATTTGGAAAGAGAGTAAAGAAAAATTGACGTTTCAATACAAAAATATCAAATTACTAATATTTTAAAGATAACTTAAACGATAAAGCCTACTTGACAGGAATGAAAAATAAAT
Source organism: Echinops telfairi (assembly GCF_000313985.2). NCBI lineage: Eukaryota > Metazoa > Chordata > Mammalia > Afrosoricida > Tenrecidae > Echinops > Echinops telfairi. The sequence continues at coordinate 23,634,658 of NW_022103896.1, forward strand.
GTAACCACTTTGTGGGCATGTAAACATAAGTTCTACATGGGCATGGCCAATAGAGAAATTAAAATATTAAATTTGTGAAAGAAGAGTCTATTAATATTTGATATTAATGCATAATAATGCATAAAATTAAAGTCTTATATTTTGTTACAGTTATTTAACAGACATTAAAAAAGCCTATATCTGTATCTTTAGTATAAAATATGATGTTTTATGCAACAGGGAAAAAGTAGTTCATTATATGAATAACATAGATGGTGACAGAACAAAACTAAAATCACTGGCATAAAAACATAAATTTAATTTACTGCCAAAAGAACAAAGAAATTTGTCTTGGAAGAAGTACAGCCACAAAGCTCCTGGGAGGCAGGGATGGCCAGACTTGGTCTCACATACTTTGGACATGCTGTTCAGAGAGACTAGTCTCTAGAGAAGGACATCATACTTGGCAAAGAATCGGGGCAATGGAAAAGAAGAAGACCTTCAACAAGATGGATTGACAGAGGGGCTGCATGGAGGAGCTAAAACAAATGAACAATTATGAGGATGGCACAGGACCAAGCAATGGTTCATTCTGTTTTATAGAGGGTCACTGTGAGGCAGAGCTGCCTCGACAGCACCCAACAACACAAACAACGACAATTTATGACACTTCCTTGTGCCCTTATAACTCATGTCTCTCACATCTCTTTCTGAAGATCAGACATGTTATAGCTAAATAGTCAGAAGGGAGTCGATAGGCATGTTTTGTTTTAGCTTCGCTAAACATGAAGGAGAGTGGAAGAGGGAGGGGAAAATGAGGAGCTGATACCAAGGGCTAACGTAGAAAGAAAATGTTCTGAAAATGATGAGGGCAACAAATGTACAAATGTGTTTGACATAATGGATGGATGGAAAGATGGATGGATGGATGGATGGATGGATGGATGGATGGATGGATGGATGGATTGTGATAAGACTTGTAAGAGCCCACAATAAAATGATTAAAAAAGAAGAAAAGAGAATTTTGTGTTCCTTTATAAAGGGAATGTTGGGGCCAACCCTGCATCTAGCAAGTCTGTTGGTGCGATTTTCCCAACAGCATGCACTTGCTTTGTGTCATATTTTGGTAATTCTTACAACATTTCAAATTATCTTCATAATTCTGTTACATACTTTACAAACTAATGTGTCATGTAAGCATAAAGTGAATGTTGTTGCTATTAGGTGCCATCGAGTTGGTCCCAACTCATAGCTACTCTGTGTACAACAGAAAGACACACCACTGGTCGGGCACAATCCTCACAATTGTTCTTGTTTGAGCCCATCCATGCAGCCACTGTACGACTCCATCTTATCAAAGGCCTTCCTGTTTTGTGCTGCCCCACTACTATGCATGATGCCTTTTTTCAGGGACTGTCCTCCCCTGGATGACATGAAACAAAGTTCTGCTCTCTTTGTCTCTCAGGGGTAGTCTGGCTGAAGTTCTTTCAAGCCATGTCTTTTGGCAGTCCATAGTACTCTTCCCCAACACAATGGTGTGCATTGCGGACTCTCACTGTTCTTCACCAGCAAAAAGATTCAAAGGCATCGACTCTTCTTTGGTCTTCCTCATTCAATGTCTAACTTTCACATACATATGAGATAATGGAAAATACCATGGCTTGGATCAGGCACATTTTAGTCTTCAAAGTAACATCTTGCTTTTCAACAATTTAAAGAGGTCTTATGCAGCAGATTTACCCAACGCAATGCATTGATTCATCTCTTGACTGCTGCTTCCATGAGCATTGAGTATGTATCCAAGCAAGGTTAAATCCTTGAAAACTTCACATTTTTTCTCCATTTCTTATCACGTTACCTATTGTCCCATTTGTGAAGAGTTTGGTCCTCTTAACATTGTGTTGTAATCCATACTGAAGGCTGTGATTCTTGATTTTCTTCAGCAAGTTCTTCAAGTCCTCCTGAGTTTTAGCAAGCAACGTTGTGTCATCTGTATATTGCAGGTTTGTAATAAGCCTTTCTTCAACTCTGAGGCTACATTCTTCTTCATGTAATCCAGTTTCTCTGATGACTTGCTCAATAATTTTTATAGGTACTGGGAAATCAAGAGTCAGGTGACTAACCTTATTGTGATCTTGGCTTTACTGCAGTTCCCCGGAACCAAACCTGCAGTATTGCAAAGCTATGTCTTTATTTGCCTTTGGGGTGTTAACCATAGAAGCAGAAGGATATAAGAGGAGGAGTTCACTACCTTTGGAGATGGAAATAGGAATATAGTGTAATGGTTATGAGTTGAGCTGCGATCTTCATGGTTGGCAGTTCAAAACCACCAGTAGCTCTGCAGAAAAAAGACTAGGCTTTCTACTCCCATAGATAGTTACAGTCTCAGAAACCCACAGGAATCCCTATGAGTCAGCAATGACTCAATGGCAATAAGTTTATTTTATTATTATTTTTGAGGGGTACAATGTTTCTCAAACATGATCCCTATGGACCCAGTGTTAGGTTAAAGAAGGTGGATCATTCAATGCCATCAAGCACTCTGCCAGGGAAAGATATGGTAGTCTGCTCCCATAAAGGTTTCAGCTTTGAAAATCCTGTAGAGAAAGGGCAGTTCTCTTTTGTCCTACCGTGTTGATATGAGTCAGAACCTACTCTGTGGTGATATTTTCTTTTGAAATTGATAAGCTGTAGCCTTAATTCATGAAAAGATACTTAGGATTAAATTGTATACCCCTAAAGTATGTACTTTAAATCCCAACCCCTATTCCTGTTATAATCTTATTTAAGAATGGATTTTCTTTCTATGTTAAAGAGTCAGTGTAGCATGTGCCTTACATCAATTTCAGTTGAGGTATAAATAGAGACGTTTGAGCAAGTGACCAAACAGGCAGCGACAGCAGAAGATAGATGCACCATCGCCTGAGCTCTCCAAGGAACCGAGAAGCAGAAGCTGAGACTGGGCAGACACCTCAGATTTCAGAGAGAAAGGCTTTCTCTAGAGTTAGCATCCTGAACAAAGACTTAAAGTTTCCTGCTTTGTGAGAAAATAAATTTCCCTTTGCCAAAATCACCCTCTCGGCATATTTCTGTTATAATCAAGAAAACAAACTTATTGCCATCACGTTGATTCTGACTCATGGAATAGTAGAACTGCCACTTTGGGTTTCCAAGACTGTAACTTCTTATGGGAGTGGAAAGCCTCTTCACAGGACTAGGAAACTAAAGCAAGAGGGAAAGTTGTATCTGAGAAAATCTCCGTAATCCATTACTGTGCATAAAAAAAGAATGCGACTCTGATGTTCAACTCTGCACTACCTTGCTACTTCAAGTCCTCAAGGACACACAAAGGACAGCGGCATGGCAAACATCTCTAGGGATGCCCAGAAATTGCTGAGTGGGATTGTGTGTGAAGCGGATTGCTTCACTCAAGAGTGGGATGAGAGCGGAGTGTCTTCATAAACATGGCAGCAGTGAGGGGAACTACGCTAATGAGAAATATTTAAGGTAGAATCCTAATACAACAGAAATTTGCAGCAGAGAGGATGAGATTTGACTTTGGAATGAAATCTTTTATAAAAATCATTTTATTGGGAATGAAATCTTAAACCATATAGAATGAGAACACTAAGAGCCATACAATCACTCACTCA
>NW_022103896.1:23640811-23641991 GCF_000313985.2 Echinops telfairi
TATCCCCTTTGATAAAGTGGAGGGGTGGCAAAAGAGGAAGGCACTTGTTGAGATGGAGTGACACAGTGGCTGTGTCACTGGGCTCAAGGGTGGGAAAACTGTGAGGATGGCACCGGACTGTGCAGGTTCAGTTCTGTTGCGCAGAGGGTCATTATAGGTCAGAGGCAACTGGGTGGCACCTATAACAATAGTTCACCTTCGGAACCCTATCAGAGCTGCACCTCAAAGCAGGTGGTCATCTTGAACAGTCTTTATAAGCACTGATTGGAGACAGGGCCACTTCACAGGTAGGCAAATCTATACACCTGGGCTTCTGAATGAATAAGAGTGGAGACGAATTCATTCAAAATTGTTTAATCTTCTAAAAGGGATCTTCAGGAGAACAGAAGCAGCAAAGTTTTAAAACTCTTAAATGTCATATACATCAGCAGTTTCCAAGAATCCTTGGATAATTTTTAAAAACATAGATTTCAAAGTGAAGCAAACTGTTTTGTCAAAATTTTCCCAAGGTGATTACAATGATTATTTCCACGTTTGGGTAACACTGTCAGCAAGTATAGAGGAACCCTGGTGCCATAGTGGGTTTAGTTGAGCTGAATCTCAAGGCTGGCAATTTGGAACCACCGGCGGCTCTGCAGGAGAAAGAGGGCCTTTCTACTTTCATATATAGTTACAAGCTCCCAAACTGACAGAGCCTTGTCCTATAGAGCAGCAGTTCTCAACCTGTGGGTCGAGACCCCTTTGGGGGTCGAACGGCCTTTCATAGGGGTCACCCGATTCATCACAGTAGCAAACTTACTGTTATGAAGTAACAACGAAAATAATTTTATGGTTGGGGGGTCACCACAACACGAGGAACTGTATTAAAGGGTCGCAGCATTAGGAAGGTTGAGAAGCGCTGTCCTAAACCATATGGAATACGTCTCCAATGCTTATACTCTACTAATAACCTAAAGGTTGTCATTTTCAACTCACCCATTTGTCAGTTTTCAAGCAAGCCTAAATGAAAGTGAATTCTATAATGGTTTTTCTTTTATGATTTTAACTTAGTTATGTGACTTTCTTTTTTATGCTGATATGTGTTTCTGTATAACTATTTCTCATTTTCTGCATTTCTTAGGTGTATGAACTAGATGTTTAATACAAATGAACTTCTAACATCCTTCTAACAGCTCTTTCT
>NW_022103896.1:23642286-23672469 GCF_000313985.2 Echinops telfairi
GGCTGGAACTGCCATCCTTGAAGTTAGCAGCCCAACCCCTAAGGCACAGCAAAGAAAGGGGACTGAAACTGGGAGTTCAAGCCCCCCTGGAGATTTCAATTTTAGGATCTAAGTAGGTGGGTGAAGAAGCTAAAGTAATTTTATTTCCTTTGTTACACATTTGATTTGTGTTAAGAACAATTGGTGCTCTCGCATAATTAAAGCAGCTCTGACATTTTGGTGTGTTTCATTGTTGAGCTATGCACAGAATGTTCCTCCTGTCTTTGTTAATGTATTTTGAATAAAGATGGGTTTTATATTCATTCTGACCTTGTGATACTTACCTTGAGCTGCACAGTTCTGTATAAAAAGATAAAGGAACTTCACAACCATCAGTCTTGGCTATTAATGTAAAAATTGCTTATTGCCAAAAGGGAAATGCATCTTGCACTACTCTCAGCTGAGTGACAGTTTAGTCTGTGAAAATCATTTTTGTAGGGGCAATGTGGCCTCAGGAAAAATCTGTTATCTTGTGGTTCCTGTGGATATAAGCATATTACTCAGAGTTAGAAAATGTTTTGGGGGGTTCAAATTAGTGCTATTTGTCACTATTAATATAATCCTCTCTTGATAGCACTTTTTAGAAGAAAAAAATGTCCATGTGATAAATAAAAGAACATTAAAAAAATTTCAAGTTGTGCATTTTAGCTTATGATATATTTTTTCCTTCCAAGAATATCTTCTGCACATTGGGTGTTTTTCTCAGGAACAGCTTTAATACTTAACTACCTTTCTACTTATACCATAAAAGTTTGAAAACACATATACAGCCTCCAGAACATGATCAAGAAATAGTTAAGGTCTTTGAGCAGCCAACATTAATGTCATAAAGTCGGTATAAAAAATTCAGCTACTGTCTTATTTGAGACCATCATAGGTCCTTATTCTGAATGCACTTAAATCACATTTATCAATAGCTGCTATAACTGTGAGCATAGAGAAAATTTGTTAGAAAAAGCAAAGAGGCTTCCCTAAAATCATCTTGGAAACAGACAGGAACATCCTAATCCTAGAAAGGTTAATCATGGTTTATTCCAAATATTTTCATGGCCTGCCTTAAGTAGGAGATTTAAAGCAAGGAGCAAGAAAAAGAGGGCACTGCCTTTGCTGAACTCTATTTGAATGGTGAACGCAGAAAGTAAACGAGTAAACAAATAAGCCTGTAAACTCAGTTGCTGTAAATCCTACAAAAATAAATCACGAGGAAGGACTAAAACAGTCTGAGTTGCTCTAGTAGTAACTTAGAGACCTGAGATATCTGGGTGCCTCATTGTGGTTGCGCACATGAAAATGAGAGCTAGTGACAAGATGAAGCATCCTAGCAACTATCAGGCCAGACCAGATATTTCCACTAGAGCCGGAAAAAGAGCGAGGAACCACAGCAGAAACCCGAATGCAAGAAAGTCCATGGTGAATGAATGACACACCAAGTTAAAAGTTCCCAGAAGAGAATCGGAGCAGCACCTTTGCTTATGTGTGCATGCTATTTTTTAAAAAGAGATGTTGCTTCTGTCTTAAAGCATTTCAGGAAAAGACAATGAGCCCTAAGGAATTCCCTGTAAGCTCGCCAACAATTGTTCTTTCTGAAGACCCTGAGTCACCAAGAAAAAATTAAATCATGTTGAATATGTATGGTTTGCAAAGGTAAGGGACCGCACAATCCATTTTATTAAGACTTCTTCCTCCTCATAATTATCTATTTCCTGAGAGCTCTCAATTCCCTGGGAATCCTAGTCCTTGTGGTTAGCTGATATTCCCAGGTCATATGGGGGTACACGTGGAGAAAGTGGAAAGGAGTCCACTGAAAGCAAACTTTGGAAAGAAAATATATTTTTTAATGTATGTAACTATAAATCCCCCCATCCAGAAAACTAACAAACAGACAAACATACTCACTGCCATTAAGTGAAAACCAACTCATAGTGACTCATAAATTAACTGTTCTGGGAATAGAAAGCCCCTTCTTTCTCCCACAGAGGAGTTGGCGGATTTGAACTTCAGGCTTTTGAACATGTGAGCACAACACAACTGGGGCTCCTCTGTATTTAATTATCCTCCACCCTTTATTCAGATTTCCTTAGCGTTTACTTAGTGTCCTTGTTCTAGTACAGGATCTCATCCAGGGTGCATTTGCTGTGTCTAGATTTATTTTGCTTGTTTCTTAAGCGTGTCTTGGCTGGGATAGGCTCACTTTCCTTGTTTTTGATGACTTAGGTAATTTTGAGGAACACTGGCCAGGTATTTTGCAGGCTAATCCCAAGTGGAATTCATCTGATGTATTTGCTCATGATTAGACTAAGAGGGGTGGTGGTGGAAAACTACAAGGGCAAGTGTCGTGTCGCTCTCACCATATGGCATCAGGGGTACATACGATCAACCTGAGTCAGTAGTGTCAACCTTAATCCCTGGATGAGATAGTGCATGTCAGATTTCTCCTTGTAAAGTTACCTCCCTTTGCCCCTGTTTTCTTTGGAAGGATGTCCCTCTCTGCAGCCTGCACTTAAGAAGTGGGGAGTTATGTTCCACCTTCTTGATAGTAGTACGGGCAGATGAATTAGTTGGAATAGTACTACAAAGGAGATTTCTAGTTCCTATGTATTTATATATGCATTCAATCATGTATTTCTATCAGTATGGATTTTTGAATATTAGTTTATACTTTAAGATATTACCCAAATACTACTTTATAGTGTTGCTCCAATCATCCAGCTCCGATCATTGGGATCTCTTTCAAAAGACTCTGAAGCTCCAGAGGCACAACCCCATAAATGTAGAGCTTTGTTTCTTAAAAGAATTTCTTTAGTTTCCGGAGTACAAGACAGTCTGGGATCATCTTGTATATTTGCTGCCCCAAACCTAGACACGGCACTCTCTAAGGAGGTCTGGCTCCTTTCATTTGAGAAAAGAAAGAAACAGAAAGATCCTAGTGTTAGGTGTGATCCTGGCTTCTAGGATATTCTTGGTATAAACCAGAAAACCAAATCCATTTCAGCAAGTTAATTGTGATTCTTTATCACCAATATAGGATTTCTGAGACTGTAAATCTTTACAGGAGCCTACAACCTCCTTGGTGTCCCATAGTTGCAGCTGGTGGATTTGAACAGCCCACCTGGGTTCACAGTCTAATGCTTAACTCACAGGCACAATATGTGTCTACTAACCAGGGTGAATATACATATCTACATGTGTTTCTGTGTGTAATCATCTGTATCTATATTAAACTAAGCATGTGTTCATAGTGATGCTTTCAACTCCAATCTATGAGCATTCTCCCATTGCTTATCTGCAATCTCCCATTTCAACAACGAGAAACCTGGCTCCCACCATCTGCAATCCATTGACTTAACTGTTCATTTCCATTCTATATCTGTAATGTCTTCTGAATGATTAACTCCTACCCACAAGACACACTCTTATCACTTGCAGTGAAGTCTTTCTATACAGGTCTGTTTGTCTTTACTCATAGAGAGTCCATCCATTTGTAAAGTCACTTCCATCCACACTTTTTTCTATCAGCCTCTTCAGTGAGTTGGTTCCACACACTTGTAATACAGTTTGCTTATTTTGTAATATTCTACACTTCATTCTGGAATCCTTTGACTTCTGAATGATTATTTTTTCCAATGTACATACATTAAAGTTCAATGGGATTTGATAATTGCACAATGTTATGTTCCCATCATTACAGACTAGTTCTACCAGCCTTAAAAAAAGAAAAGAAAAGAAAAGAAAAGTGCTTTGTACTTCACCTACTCAACTATTCCTCCATTGGATAAGAATGCCTGCCATGGATCTTATTTCTCATTTCCTACTTTTCATGATGTCTTATATGTGTGACCCTTTCAGATTGCATTCTTTCACTTAGCAATATGGATTTCAGATTTATATATTTCTATGGATGGCTTGATAGTATATTCCTTTTTATCATACATTAATATTTCATTAGTAGTAAAACCAGGCAAGGAGGCAAAGTCAGAAATTTGGACAGAGCATGTGCAGTGTCCATAACAACATCTTGGGACTACACTTCCCAGAAACCCTTGCTACCCCTTGTGAAAGTTCCTGCACTGGTAGAAGTTCCTGAGAATTTAGCAGTAGAGAACCCTTAAAACACTGAGTATATAATATATCCTCAGCCTGACCATACTGGCTAGTATGAATTTCTTCATCCTAGGAGTTTCTAAATAAAATTATTTTGTAATACCCTATGTTTTCCCAAAGTAAATCTTTCTCTTTGTAAAGCAATAACCTGAACTACTGTAGTAGTAGTAGTAGTAGAATATATGAAAATTAATTATACATTTATTTGTATAATTATATATAATTAATAAGTAAATGTGATCTTTTTTGTTTTCAGATCTTGGTGATTATAAATAAAGCTACAATACACATTCATATGAAAGTTTTTATGTGATCATGATTGTGTTAGTCTGGGTAGACTAGAGAAATAAATTTCAAGGAGACTCAGATGTGTATAAGAAAGAGCTTTATATACAAAAGCAATTGAATATTGAGAAAATGTCCCAGCCCAGTCCACATCAAGTCCATAATTCTGATATTAGCCTATATGTTTGATACCAATGTATAAAATTCTCTTCAGACTCACAAAGTTCATGCAATGATGCCAAATACAGGAAGATCACAGGCCAGTGGGTGCAAACTCTTGTGGATCCAGTGATGGTGGAAGCATCTTAGCACTGGCAGGGGTCTCCACGTGGCTCCTCCAGTTCCCAGGGCACGGGGTCTATCAGCGTAGTACCATCTGTCTTGTCAGTAGAGAATCTCTCAGGGAGTCAGTGTAGAGAGAGTGTGTCTGCCGCCTCCAAGGAGGAAATACAGGAGTTCCCAGAATTCTCAGGGGAAGGCCATGCCTGCACAGAGGCCTCATTGGTTGACAGGCCAAACTCCACCCCTTCACTCGTAATCCTCTCAAATTCGCAACAGATTATATAACTACTACAATGACTGTTATAATCAATTGGGTGAATACCTATCACAATGACCAGATTGTATGGTAAGGCTGAAGTCCCTTGTTGGTGCACACTATTAATGTGCTTGGCTCTTAACAAAGGTTGGAGTTCAAGGCCATGATGAGATATAGATACCTCAGAAGGAAAGTCTGATGATTTACTTCTAAAAATTAGTCATTGTAAGAGGCCATCTTGTAAAATATCTTTACCATTCTACATTTCTACTAGAAATAATTGAGAATTCTTATTGCCATACATTCTTGTCAGCAATTGGTATTATTATTTTGATGGAAGTGTAGGAGGTGTTACTCATTGTAATAGGTGACTAGTGATATTTCATTGCTAAGTGAGCTGGCTTCTCATCCTTCTGAGACCAGCGCTGGCATGTCTTCCCTAAAACGGTCACCCTTGTTCAAAGCACATCCATATCATGATCATGTTCATTGCAGTTACCTAATCTGTAATGATTTTACTCATCTGATCACTTAGAATGCTCCCGGGCAGTGAGGATGGTGAAACTACATCCATCAGAGTTCGGACATGTTATCAAGAAAGACCAGTCCCTGGAAAAGGACATCGTGGTTAGTAAAGGGAAGGTCAGTGAAAAAGAAGATGAGCCTCCATAAGCGGGAGGAGCACAGTGGCTCAGGGATGGGCTTAAATGTAAAAATCATTGTCCGGATGAGATAGGACCAGGCCGTGTTTCATATGTTTTGTGTAGGGCTGCTATGAGCCGGACCTGACTGGATGGCATTTAACAACAACAGCATATCTCAGAAAGATTATCCCAAGAAATACCCCGTACAATAATCAAGCCTCATCAGTCTAATAAGACAACCCATTCTCAAATGAAATAACCACAAGTACAGAGGTTAAATTTATTGGGGGGCGGAGGGGGTTGTACGTAAGTCAATCAATCCATAACATACTTTATGTTTTTAAATGCTGACTTTTGGGGTGTTTTGTATATTTTGAGTGCAAATTCTTTTTGGAAAATCTTTTCTCATGTGGTGTGACTTATCTTCTTTCTCTCTTCACACTGTCTTTTGCAGTGCAGAAGTTTGTGTGCATCTTTTTCTTTAATGGATTATGCTTTTGTGTAAAATTTTAAACTTAGTAGGAAACTCAAGATTAAGTGGTTCTTCTCATGTGATTTTGTATGGAAAATGTATAGTTCTGCATTCTGTAGTTAGTTCCATGATGCATTTTGACTTAGCTTCTATTTAGGTGTAAGATCTAAATCTAGGTTCAGTCAATAAATGTTGGTTGAATACATCAATGAATGAATCTGAAAATGAACTAGTGATTACATGAGTTAAGTATACAAGTCATTTGATATATTTCCTGATCTAAAAATTTTTTATACAAATGCTTTGGCATTATATGAAAATATCATAACCACCAATTTCCAAGACTGCCTGCCTTTAAATGAAGTAAATGTTGTTCCTTAAGCGAATTAAGGGATAGCATTAGTTTCAGATAAGCATGCCCTAAATTCTGCAATTTAGCTGATTATGAGCTTAAACTGAACAAATGTCTATATCCATTTTGCCTTAGCTGTACATAAAGGTACAATTTGCCATTTAATATGGCATGAAAAATATTTAGGCAATTTCTGCTAATTTATAAAATAAGCAAAATCCTTGGAAACATAATCTGCTTACTATTAAGTTTCCAAAACTAGATATTTATCAGGGTCATCTTTTTAGTAAGTCTAATTTTCTTTTATTATATTCAGAGATACAATTGCATACGTTAAGTGGTGAATTGCTTTTTCTTTTTTCGCCTCTGCACCAAACTTTGAGTTTTCTTTATTGAGTTTTAAAGCAGTTCACAAAACATGCTTCAATTTAAATCAGGAAGAAAACTCTTTTTTGATAAAAGGAACATTTTCTATAAATTCAAACAGCTGACTGACATTTATTTAATTACACAATGCAATCAGGAGGTAATATGAACATTCAATCACCCGACTTATTAATTTTTTATCCATTGCCAAAATGCAAGTTGCAATGGTAAACTTTGAAGTAATTGAAAACTATGCCCAACATTTGCTTATTGAAATGCAGGTAAGGTGATTACATTGTCTAAGTCTATATATATGGAGTAAATCAAGAACTATTGCTACAAAATCTTTGTTGTTAGGTACCCTAAAGTTGGTTCTGATTCATAGTGACCCTGTGAAGAGCAGAATGGAATACTACCCGGTCCTGCCCCATCACACAATTATGGTTATGTCTGACCCTATTGTTGCAGCAACTATTACAATCCATCTTGATGACCATCTTCCTCTTTTCTACTGACCTTCCACTTTACCAAGAAAGATATAATTTCTCAGACAGGTCTATCCTCATAACACATCAAAAGTACATGACACAAAATATCACCTTTGTCATTTCTAATAAACCTTCTGGCAGAACTTCTAAAATAGATTTTTGTTTGTTCCTCTGGCAATCCATAGTATTTTTAATATTCTTCAGTCACCACCATAATTCTAATGCATCAAATCTACTATTTTCCTTATCCAGTGTCCTGATTTCACACACAGGGGAAGCTATTCAAAACACCCTGCCTTGGGTCAGGTGCAACTCCATCCTCAAGACGACACACTTGCTCTTTTACACTTTAAAGAGGTCTTGTGCCACAGATTTGCCCCATGTGACATGACAGTGCTAAACGTCATTTGATTTCTTGATTGCTGCTTCCATGAGCATTCCTTATGGGTCCAAATAAAAGAAAGTCCTTGAAAACGTGAATCTATTCTGTGTTTATCATGTTGTTATCTTTTGGTCTAGTTGTGAAGAGTTTTCGTTTCTTTACATTGAGCTGTCATTCATACTTAATCAAGGACGCAGTCTTTGATTTTAACCAACAAGTGCTTCCAGGCCCCTGGGCTCTCAGCAAGCAAGGTCACGTCACCTGCGATTGTTATCGAGCCTTCCTCCAGGACTGACGCTTCCTTCTTCCTTCATATTGCTTAGCCTTTCGGATTGCTTGCTCAGCATATCGTTTCAGTAAGAAGGGTGAAAGGAGACAACACTGACAAACAACCCTCCTGATTTTATTCCACATAGTCTTTCCTTGTTCTGTTGGGATGACTGCCACGTGGTCTCACCACAGGGTCTGCAAGTGCACAATGAACTGTTCTGGAATTCTTACTCTCCTAAATATTTGAGGTAGTTAGTTTACTGTGCCAACCTGGCCGATAAACACATGTGGGGTTAATTGAGGGGCGGAGGGATAAATGGCTCAGGGAGCCTCGCCTTTCTAGTTCTCCGGTCTCTTGCTTTGTGATGGTCAGAGCAGGGTGCAGCTGCCTTAGCCAGTTTACTGCTTCAGCTGCCAAGGCCTACTTCCTGCAAGACATCCCTGAGGAGAAGCTGCATGGACCTACCCCGATGCAGCCATGGGTACTGGAACACCTGTGTGGAGACCCCTGCCAGCTCTGAGATGTTTACACATTCACTGACTCGGCTTTCCTCCTGCAGTCAGCATCATTGTATCTGTTTTGTGAGATGGAGGAGGACTTTGTGGATTGGTATTTGACATATCGGCTAATGGGTTAATGTTGGACTTGTGGGCTTGGGCAGCACTGGGTTGGGATGTTTTCTTAATGTGCATTTAACCTTCATATAAAACTCTCTCTTATATATGAGTTTCTGAGGATTTGTTTCTCTAAAGTACCCAGACTAAAACATATTATCCATAGCTTATAATCCACACAGTCAAATGCCTTTACATAGTCAATAAAACATAAGTAAACATATTTCTGGTATTTTCTGCTTTCAGTCACAATCCATCTGACATCACTAACGATATCCCTTGCTTCAAACATTCATCTTAATCCAACTTGAATTTTTGTCATGTCACAAAATATTAAGTAAAAATATTAAAGTGTGAAGCTATTATTTCTTTACATATTCTCCATGAAAATTGAAAGAGATTTCTAAAGACAATATTTCTATTTCTAACTCTCTCCTGAAGAGCTTTGCCCTCTTTGGCTCATGCGACGTCAAGAGGCAGTTCTGGTATTCATGGGGGACTCCAATCACGTGCCTTTCAAATGTTCTTAGATTTGGGGGAATACAAAGAATGGAGAAGTTCAGGACTGTAGAGCAAATAGGATTATGTTTCCCATTGGAAGTCTTTGAGGACAGCCTTTGCTATCTTAGAGAAACGAACAGATTCATGGCAAAGATAAAAAAGAATTCCTTGGTGCCAATTTCTGATCTTTTAAAATCCAATGCAGCTTTCAATTTTCTTCAGAATTCCTCATAACAAGTCCCCAAACATCACAAAATGTATCAAGTTTACCTCTTTGGACTCCAATAAACCATTTGCCATAACCTTCTGAGTGACTTCTCTACCTTGAATATGACATGCCAATAAATCCCTGCAGAGTCATCATTTGTATTGAATTGATAAAAATCCTTACGGGTCTGAGACAGGTGTCTTAATGAGAGAACTTGTCTGTAGCCATCATCTGATCACAGAGACCGGTTTAAATACGCTTTATCTGGTGTCACTTCTGCATGTAGGAACTAGAACCCTAGTAGCTACACTTCTTAACTTTCAAGCTCATGGTCATTGAGCTGATTCCTTCTAATTACCCCCTATGATAGTTAGGTTTTGTGTCAATGTGGCTGGCCAGGGTTCTTTGTAGTTTGTCATGAAATGATCTAAGGCACTGTAATCAAATCCATGATGGGCTCTAGCATAAAGTAATGAACAGCAATTGTGTTGGAGTGCAGCCCCCTTGATTAGGTCACAGGCTGGTGCAAGGAGAAGAAAGGCTCCTCGAGGCTGTGTGGCCTGCAGGATTAGCGTGACAACTTGCCCTTTCTGCTGGTCTAGATTCTGCATCTGGTTCATGGACCTTCTGCCATATTGCTTGCTAATTTCAGGCACCATCAGGGGACTGCTAAACTTGAATTCATTTGACTTTTCATCCACCAGCCTGTGGTTTTTCTGCTTCACCTTTCTACTTCCTAGTTTGTCAGCTACCAAAGCTACATGACTCAGGAGAAACCCCAGCTTAACATCTGACCCAGGTACTGGCACTGTACTGGAATTGTCCCCTTCTACTACTGGGTGAGAAATGTATTGATATCATTTTTTCCTGAATGCATACACAGAAAGTGTCACTGGTCTTGCTTCCCTGGAGAACCTAGCCTAAAAAACTTTGTAAACTGTTGATGTGGTTGTATCCTGTGAAATCAATTCTGGCTCATTGACACTCTGCAGGGCATAGCAAAATTGACCCCATAGGGATTCTAAGGTAGCAATCTTTATAGAAGGAAACTGATAGATCATTGGTGGTGGGTTCTAGCTGAAACTTCTCACTGAGCACTTAATCACGTGCTACCAAGGTGACATATACATTCAATACAATTACATTTTATCTACTTACCTCTTTCACACTTCTTTGTAACATTTAACCTGGGCAGATTTAATTGATATCATTGAGAGACAGACCATATACAGTTTTGACAGATTTGAAATTTTAAACTGTGCTGTATTTCTGATTTAGTGACATAGAAATCTGAGACTGTCTAATATCAAATATACGACATGATGAATTTTCCTCATAACTTCATATTGACAAGTCACTATCCGAATTGTTAAAAGGATTTTGCTTCCCTTCATATTTGCTTGAGCTTGTCATGCAATATTGACATACCATATGTTTCAGAATTATATATTGTTTTCAAAATCACTTAGTCTGTTCATCCATGAGGTGAAAACTACCATCTTAGTCAAGGTCATTATAAACATTATTACAAGCGTTTTCTTTTTGCTTTCATTGATGGGCATCAGCATGGACACTCTGGAGTTACTAGAGCTGGAAGTGATGGAGTGAAGTTGCTCACTCCATGACTTTACATTGACATGCAGGCTGCTCATCTGCATAGATTTTGTGACACTCTTTTTGACCTGGAAGATTAAAAACACTGACTATCAAATTGAAATACAAAACAATTTATTTTAAACTATTATTCCTCACTCCCTGACATGAAAAAAATCCCTAAGATTTTGAAACTTCCTGATAAGTCTCTCTAGTTTACTTACATTTTAAAACTTGGAAGCATGTCCTCTTGGAACAGGCACAGTATTTTTTTATACTTTTATGTATAAATTACCTTTCTAGCTCATCAGAGAAGGCAACGGAGCTAGCTATGTATCATTAGTGAAGCAGGAATGGTCCAACATTATGGGAGAAACATTGAACTACCCACTTTTCCATGACCCAATTAATTTCATTAAGGAAAGCTCCTCCTAATTCTACATAGGTGACTATTTCAAAGATTATGCCTTAATAATGCCAACTTTTTTGTCTGTTTCCATGTAAGTGGATGTTTAAAAAATGGCATTTTATAACACAAGGTATTTTAAAACAGATGGGCTGTGTCAATATTCAAGACAGTTTCTGCACTTGTTCCTATGGAAAACATAAATGTGTCAGTAATGGTAGGAGTGTCACACTAGCAAACTATTATAGAGCTGGGAATTTTTTCATTTCCTGAGAATATAATAATCATAGGGATCACTGTGCTTCACAAACCCTCCCCTACTAATCACACATACAGAGTTGATAATCAGCTTTTGAGTCTTTGTGACTATGCTTTTGAGATTATTAGCCACCTGCAGAATCACAGAAATATGTAATTTCTGTTTTAAATGTAAGTAAAATGAGACTCAGCTGATGGCCTTGCTTCCTATTTCATTAAAGTTTAACTAGAAGGAAAACTAACAAATTCTTCCCACCCAGTTTCCCCATTTAGTCCCCGTATGCTCTTCATTTGGACCTTCCTATTTGTCAACAGAGGGAATGTATTCATGAACCAATTGTCCTTAATAAATTACCCCGCCTGTCCATCTCCTGTGTGTTCCCATAGAGCTGCTCCTGAATTTTATTAGAAGTTGATCACCAGGTCCTTCTCCCCAGGCAATTCCCGAGGACTCAAACCTCCAAACTTTCTGCCAACCATGTACCCTGCCATCTAAATCCAGTCATTCAGTTAATGGATCCGATATCACAGGCCACCGGCTGCTCCATGGGAGAAAGATGGGCTTTCTACTCCCATCAAGAACAATTGGCTCAGAAACCCACAGGGGCAGGTCCCCCCATCCTATAGGGTCACTAGGAATTGGAATGATCTGGATGCCAGGGAGTCTCCTTGTAGCAACTCTTACTTCCCTTTCTGGCATCATTCATCTTTGGTCTCTACTAGGTCACTTCCATCAGCCTACAAATGTGCTATCATTTCTTCCATCTTAAAAAAGCATACTAATAGTTTTAAAAAGGCCCTTTCTCCGTATGTGTTCTGTAAGAAAAGGAAGTCTGTGCCCTTCTTGGCAAATAGGGCTACTTGGTGGGGATGCAGGGCGAAGAATGAGTAACCCATGCCCTTGAGACCTTAAACCAGTTTGTCAGGGTGATCTAGGTGAAGCTCAAGCACTAAATCCCCAAGTTGTGAGGATTCATACATCTTAGGTATTTTTTTTCTTTTTCTTCCTTATGCAGAAGCCTCTATGAATGGTTCTAGTGATTCCAATGATCAGACTACTTCCACCTCCAACAGGACAAAATCTCAAAGTGAACATTCCAGTTTTCTACACCAAGCAGGGAAGATGTGGAGTAAGGGCATAGATCTGAACAGTCCTTTAGCCTAGACCTTGCACATGCCACTTCTAATGGGCAGAGTTCTCAAAAAGACCCTTAGCTATAACTATATTTCTTATAACTTTAAAGCCATTATTCAGAATGCTGCCACAGGTCATACTATAAAAATGAGGTGGTAATCATTTGTTCTAGACTGAAAAGGTATCGATCTCGCTAGGCCATGGTTTTCAGTATCATGTAATTATTCTCCATATTTTGGTCTGATGAATTATTCTATGGGCTATAAATCCTAACCTCTATGATGTGACTGAATCCGAGTTAACGGCAGGTATATTATAGAGACATGATAGGATGCAATTTTATGTTGAGTTAATCTTCATTGGTATAAAAAATAGATTAAACAGGAAGCTGAATTAAGAGGGACCTTAGTACCAGCAAGAAAAAGAAAAAGGAACTGGGAGTGGGGTGCTTCCTTTGGACCCAAGTATCCTGTGCTGAGAATCTCCTAAACTCAGGATAGAATGGATACCAAGACACAGGGAGATCTCCAGGAAACACTGGGGCCCCAGATATTGAGAGGAGACAGGACTTTGCCCAGAGCTGAGAGAAAAGCCTTATCCTTGGACCGGCACCCCAGACAGACTTCTGGACTCCAAAACCGAAACAATAAACTTCTGCTTGTTTAAACCATCCACTTGTAGTAATTCTGATATAGCAGCAATAGATAAGATATCAATTAATCATTTTTATAACTTGCACCTCATCATAAAATAATAAGTATATATTTATATAGATATTTATTAACCAGAACTATGACCTGGATGGTTAGACATATCATTTTATCTGTTTGTTTCTCCTAACTCCTAGTTCAATTACAGTAAACCCAGTGGTACTGAATCATCATTACTAGCTATCAACTGGATTGTTGGTAAATATTCCCAGGAAAAGATAATGAGGTAAAGATTAATCTGAAAGAAGTTTATCAGAAAGTACTCTTGGGATATTAGAAAGTAATCTTTGGATAAACACCTATTGCAGAAAGAAGGGGCAGAGGGAGAGTTTGAGGAAAAAATGCAATAAATAGGACGTTTTTTGATGGACAGAACACTGTTAATTTCTTTTTTTAATTAATCATTTTATTGGGGGGCTCTTAAAGATATAACGATCATAAATCAGTTATATCAAGCGAACTTGTACAGATGTTGCCATCATCATTTTCAAAACATTTTCTTTCTACTTGTGCCCTTTAATATCAGCTCCTATTTATTCCCTCCCTCTCCTACCCTAACACCCTGGTGAACCCCTGATAAATTATATATTATTATTGTTTTCATATCTTGCACCTCCTGATGAGTCCCTTCACCCACATTTCTGTTATTCATCCACCTCGGGGGGGACTGATACATCTATCATTGCTGTCAGTCACTTCACACACACCCTTCCCATACCCTCATAGAATCATTACTCACATTACTGTTTATGAGGGGTTTATCTCTACTGAATTCTGTGTGTCAAAAACTCGTACCTGTACCAGTTTAGATGCAGTGTTCTAGCAGGATTTGTGAGGTAGAACTGGTGCCGTGATAGTGTGGGGAGGAGCATTGAAGAACTAGAGGGATGATGTGTGTTCCATGAGTGTTACTGCACTCTGGATGGATTGTCCCTTCTGAGAGGGAATGGCCAGTTACCAACAGATGGGCTTTGGGTCTTCGCTCTGGCCTCTCTCCTTCACAGCAATATAATTGTTTGTTTTTGAACATCTGATACCCGATCCTGTCGACAACTCGTGATCACACAGGTTGGTGTGTTCCTCCATGTGGCCTTTGTTGCTTCCCTGCTAGGTTAGATGGCTGCTTGTTTAACTTGAATGAATAGCTCTTTGAGAGAAACTCCCAAATAAATAAAATCCTAAAGGGGAAAGCTGGCCATGCAGCCCAGGATTTACTGTCATAGGACAAAAGTAAAGCTCCTGACTAGATAATCTCTTTGGCCCACCCCCTTTAAGTAATAATGTGCTGCTTTACAATGTTCGCAAAGCACATCCATACCTCAGACATACAGTCTTACACTGTTTAAAACTCGAAATTACTCCATTTGACCATGTTGGACTTAGGGTTTCTGAGATTTTCAGATTATTCACCTGTGTTGTAAATGAAAAAAAAAAATTAAATCATACTTTCAGGACTCAGAATAAAATTTGTTTTCCTTAATGATATGAATTCCACATTTTCACCCTAACGCTTATTTGCATTCACAGCTATTCAGTTTGTGCTTAATTGAAGCTTCTGAGTTAGGAACTAATATCAGTTGTCCTTAATTTCTTCAAAAGTGTTTAATATGAGCAAAAGTTAGTGTCCAAATAAAATTTATTCAGCAACATAAATGTGTTATGTGAAAATATAGCTATAATAAAGCAATCATTAGATTTTTAAATAGCACTTAAATTAAAAAGTAAAACATTACTATTGAGTTCATTCCAACTCATAATGAACTAGAGTAGGAATGCCCAGGAAGGTTTCCAAGGCTAATCTTTACAGAAACAGACCACCACAGCTCTCGCCCTTAGAGAGGTTTGAACCAAGAATCAATCAGTAGCAGAGCATTTTAACCACGATGCCATCAGGGTTCCTACCTCTTTAATCTAAACCAAACCAAACTCACTGCCATTGGCTCCATCATGACCCACAAAGGCATAGTGGGTTATGCGTTGGGCTGCTAACTGCAGATTTGACAGGTTGAGGGAAAGAAATGAGGCTTTCGACGTCCATAAGGAACTACAGTCTCACCCAGACCATCATGATGAGCTTTTAAATGGGCCTCTCTAAATGGAAGTTGAGCTGAGGTTAACATAGCATTAGAACGAATCAAACTAAGTTTAATAATATCAAGAAAATATTTTTTCGGTGATACTACATGCTTCCTTCAGGTTCTCCTCCTTATTATCTTGTCTTTGTAATGAAATTTTAAAGTCCTTGAAATATGATATTACTCTTATGCGATGTGCTAGATATAGGTGCATCAAAACATCTCAGATTAGATTTGTCTTCCAATCATATGCTTTGATTTTTCCCTTTGAATCGTCACCTCTAGAAACAGCTCTATTACAAACATGCAACTGTTTACTTTGGGAAAGGAGTGTGCTAATTTGTGGGCAGAGAAATGAAGAAATAAGTATGGACTTATGGCACAGTTGCTTAAAGTGTTTTTGGACATTTTGAACAAGAAAGGTTACCCATTGAGAAGTTCTATACTAGATAACCACTCAAATGTCATCAGATACATCATATTCTACATGTGAGATTTATTGCTGAGGGACACAAAGGAGGTTTTTTTGGGGGGGGTGGAGTGGATATTTTCATGTACTTTTAATTTCAAACTATACACTTCATTTTAGGATTTATATATATATATATATATATATCTCCCAAATATCTCTCCACGCTTCAATAAAGTTACATTAGGTTGCCTTTTCAAGAACATTTGTGACAGGGTGAAGCGCATTTTTTCTGTATATTTAGTTGGAAATAATACTGAATTTGATGAGTGAAAAGAATATAGCCAGATTGCCTCCCTTCTTAGGTTTTCTATGGATTGTCACCCATAGTGTAGCAAACCTCAACCATAGACATATAAGGGGGCTCAGCCACCAAATCTGAACTATGTCTGGATAAATATCCAGTCTTTTTGTTCTCTGAGGAAAATGACCTTTTATAGGAAGAAAACATTCAACTGAAAGAAATGCCTCTCTTGGAAGTAAAGCGTTAACAACAGCTGTAATGAAAAAGCAGTGTTAAAAAGAGATGCGAAGCTGCAGACTTGAGATCAGCCACCAGAAAGATCATTGAGATTCATGAATGGAAGAGAAGCACTTGCATTGCCAAGGAAAAATTAAAACTTGTTCCCGAGTCCAGACAAACCATTAGTGCGTGTGTAGTGTGAAAGCACAGAGCTCCTGGTGAGAATCAGCCGTAGGCGATATTTCATTTTAAAACAGAGAATACTTCATATTATGATTCGACGAATGAATGTTGTCTAAATATTTTTGTTAATTGTAGAATATTGCACGATAATAAGGATCATCAAGTAGTTGGAAATGTAGTGATTCATTTGACATTGGAAAAAAAGGAGTGCATGCATTGTAAGCATACAAATTAAGGCTATTCTGGGTCTGAACTACATTCACACCTTGGAAACCAGGAGGAATCAAAGTTTCTCAGCTCACAGAGGGTAGGCAAAGATTTTTTTCTGACTATTTTCTACCACAGTTGGAAGAAAGGCATATTTTAATTCTCTCTCGTGTTTGCTCCACCCTTTGTCTCTCAGTTTGTTGTACTATGGCGGCGTGTGGGATGCCGTGATGCTGGAAGCTACGCCATGGGTATTTCAACATCACCCAGGGTGTAAGCGTTTCCAGGGGCTTCTGACTAAGAATAGACTTTGAAGAAGGAACCCCAATCCACTTCTTGGGGTTAGCCACTGGAAACCTTACAGAAGCAGTAAAGCCTAGTCAGATAGAGTGGAAGAAGATGAGCTTCTCCGGTGGAAAAGCAGTGAAAATACGACTGAGGACGGGCTGCCTCTTTGGAGTGGGGTCCACCATATTAACAAGGATGGAATACAACGTTTAGGAGCTCTGTTTGCTGATGGGCCACAATTCAACATAAGAATGAACAGCTACAAGCATTTATGAACAGCCTGAACATGGAACGTACAAACTAGGAATCTAGGATAAGTGCCAGGTGTCAAAAATGAGATAGTTCCCCCAAACTGCAATATCTGAGGCTTCAGTGAGCTGAAATGGATTGATTTTGGCAATTTTGAATCCAAGAGCCATACGGTTTACTATGCCACAATGACGCATTCGAGAGGAAAGGTCTCATAATCATTATCAGGAAAGATATTTCAAGATCTATTTTGAAGTACAATGCTAGATATGATAAGATACTATCTATTGCATATAAGGAAATCCAGTTAATAAAATTATTTAAATTTACACACCAACCACCAAAGTTAATGTTAAAGAAATTGAAGAATTCCACCCATGTCTTCCATTGGAAATTGACTAAATACGAAATCAGGACACATTGATAGTGACTGGCGTTTGGAATATGAGGGCTATAAATAAAAAAGCAGGGCCAAGAATTGGGAAATCTTGTCTTGGCAATAGCAATGAAGCTGCAGATCCCAAGGTAGGTTTTTACAAGACCAGTGACTTCTTCATTGCAAATATCTTTTTTTAATCATTTTATTGGGGGCTTGTACACCTCTGATCACAATCCATCCATACATCCATTGTGTCAAGCACTTTTGTACATTTGTTGCCCTCATCATTTTCAAAACATTTGCTTCAACTTGAGCCCTTGGTATCAGCTCCTCACAAATACCTTTTTTTAACAATATAAGTAGTGACTCTACACATGGGTTCCTCCAGCTGGAATACACAGGAATCAAATTCACTACCTCTGTGAGAAAAGACAATGGAGAAGCTCACAATCAGCAGCCAAAACAAGGTCGGTGGCAGATTGTGGAATAGACCATCTACTGCTCATATGCAATTTTGAGTTCTTAACTGTTACTTTCATTAACATTGATTATTATTTCAAGCAAGATGAAATCTTTAACCACTTCATTTTTTCCTCCATGTATCGTACTGCTCTCCAATGGTTAAATGGGGAGGATTTTGCTGTTCTTTACACTGGGTTGCAATCCACATTGAAGGTTTCAATCCTTGTCCTTCGTCAGCTTCATTTCCTCTTCAGTTTCAACAAACAAGGAAGGCTGGGTCATCTGCATATCACAACAGACAATGATGTCACTTTGAGAGATGAGGTGCACCTGACCCAAGCCATGGTCTTTTCATGCCTCTCATATGAATGTGAAAGTTAGACAATGAATGGGAAAGACTGAAGAAGAGTTGATACATTTGAATCATGGTGCTGGTGAAGATTACTGAAAGTACCATGGGCAACCAGAAGATATATGAATAAATGCTTCTTAGAAGTGCAGATGGCAAGACTTTATTTCCTACCCTTTCGACATGTTATCAGGAGAGACCAGTCCCTGGAAAAGGACGTTATCATACTTGTTAAAGTCGAAGGGAAGAACGCAAGAGAAGACTCTCAATGAGATGAATTGACACCATGCTGCAGCAATGGGCTCAAACATGAGAACAACTGTGAGGATGACACAGGACCAGGCAGTATTTCACACATTTGTACATAGGGTCGCTCTTCATTGAAACCAACTTCATAGCACACAACAACAACAACAACAATAATTTCAAATTAAAGTTGAAGAAAATGTTTAAAAATCCAAGACAGCCCAAATATAGCTTGAGTATATCCCACCTAAATGACAAGAATATCTCAAGAACAGATTTGACCTTTTTTTTAACACTTGAGGCAGAACACTTGGAGAGCTGTGGAATGACATGAAGAACATCATGCAGGACAACCTCAAACTGTCATTAAAATGAGAAGAAAGAAAGGAAGGCTAAAAGTGAATATTAGAAGGGACTCCAAAACGTGTTCATGGATGGGTTGTTGTTGTTGTTAAAGATGGTCGAGTCAGTTCTGACCCATAGCAACCTAATACACAACAGAACAAAGCACTGCACAGTCCTCAAAATCATTCCTATGCCTGAGCCACTGCTGCTGCTAAGATGTCAATCCATTTCCTTGAAGGCTCTCCTGGTTTTCGCTGCCCCTCCTCTTTCCCCAGCATGATGTCCTTTTTGGATGCACAGTAGCTAAAGCAAATGGAAGAAATGAAGTATAATAGTTGAACAGAAAAATTTCAAAGGGCTCAAAAAGACAAAACAAAACATTACAATGAAATGGAATAATAAATAAGCTAGCAGTGATGGCTGAAGGGGTTAAATAGTCAAAATGAAGAAAATAGTCAGTATATCTCAAGCTGAAGGAAATGAAGAAAAAAACCAAGCCACAAGTTAAAATATTGTAGGAATCTAAGGAAGACATTGTGAAAGATGGTGGAAGAATCGCAGGAAAATGGAAGAAATGCATGCAGTGACTATTCCTTAAAGAAATTGTAAACATACAAACATTTCAAGGGCAGCATACAGTTCAGAAGTCATTGTATTTAAGGAAGAAGTCTAAGAGACACTAGGGTATTACTGACAAGTGAGGATCCGTGAAATGATGGGACACCAATGGAAACATTTCAACAAATTGATGTAGCAGCAGAAACACTCACTCTTCGATACCAAGAAGTTTGTAGGACACCTTTCTGGCCAAGAAT
This sequence comes from Echinops telfairi, assembly GCF_000313985.2. Classification (NCBI taxonomy): domain Eukaryota; kingdom Metazoa; phylum Chordata; class Mammalia; order Afrosoricida; family Tenrecidae; genus Echinops; species Echinops telfairi. The sequence goes on from NW_022103896.1 coordinate 23,662,180, forward strand.
TGGAATAGATCCATATTTTTACTCATTCCAAAGGAAGATGACTCCAAAATGTGGAAATTATTGAATATTGTCATTAATATCACATGCAAGAAAAATTTTACTAAAGATCATTTCAAAAGTACATCAACAGGGAGCTGCCAGAAATCCAAGCAGAATTAAGGAGAGAACGGGGCACAAGGAATATCCTTGCTGCCATCAGATGGATCTTGGCTGCAAACAGAGAATACCAGAAAGATAGTTACTTGTGTTTTATTGATCACGTGAGGGTATTTTACTGTGTGAAACATAACAAACTATAGATCACATGGAAAAGATTAAGAATTCCAGAACACAGAGTTGTGCTCTTGAGGAATTTACATATGGCCCATGAGGCAATTGGTCAGTCAGAACCAGGAGAAACTGTGTGGTTTAAAATCAGATGAAGTACTTCTCAGAGATGTAGTCTCTTACCATACTTCTCCAATATGTATGCTGAGAAGCTGGGATGTATGGGGAGCATCTTAACAGGATAAGGGGAAGGTTTATCAACAACCTTCGACATGAAGATAGCACAGCCTTGCTTCCTGAGAGTGAGGAGGACTTGACGCACCTGCTGATGAAGATCAAGGACGGCGGCCGTTAGTATAGATTACAACTCATTGGAAAGAAAACCAATGTCCTTGCTACTGGACCAATCGAGAATATCATGATAAATGGAGAAAAGACAGAAACTTTCAAGGATTTCATCTTGAACCTAAAATCAATGCTCATGGAACTAGCATTCAATAAAGCAAGCAATATATTTCCTTGGGCAAATCTGACCCGCGAGATCTCTTCAAAGTGTTTGTGAACAAACATCTCCCTTTGAGGGCTATGTTGGGCCTTATTCAAGCCAGGGAGATTTTAATCACCTGATATGCCTGTGAAAGTCGGACATCGATCAAGGAAACTGAAGCAAAATCAGTGCACTTGTATCATGTTGCTGGTAAAGTCTATTGAGAGTACCATGGACTCACAGAATAACAAACACATCTATTTTTCAATAAGTCCAGGCATAATGTTCCTTAGAGCATGGCGAGGTAAACTTCTTCCCGCATACTTCGTGTATTTAAAGACATCATGGTTGGTGAAGTAGAATGACCGCAAAAAAGGGGAAGAACCTCAGTACGATGAATCGATACACTGTCTACAACAGAGGACTAAAATGTAACCACAGTGAAGATGGTGAGGGACCAGTAGTGTTTCCTTCGGAATCTGAAGTCACTAAGAGTTGAAGTTGACTTCATCGCCCCTACCAACAGCAATAAATCATCCCCACCAGTGGGTATCCCCACTATCTTCCTGAAATGGGCATAGAATAAACTATCAAAAACATAAAATAAACTGTCAACAAATGTCACTTGAAAGCACAAACATTTCTTGTGTAGCCTTGATGGACATAAGGAGGAGAAAGGAAATACAGAGAGTGACTTGATACTTGATGAAGAGAGTAGACAGGAACAACGGTCTTGCAAAAGAATACCTTTTTCAAATGAGAAGAAAGTTAGTTGAAACACTATTGGGATAAATGTGAAAGAAACGGTCTCTGTGGATAAAAAGAACGAAAAAAAAGCCTAATGTTCCTAGACAATACGGAATGAGAAAAAGTGACCGTATGTGTATGATGGTGGTGATGGGGGCGTTGGAATGGTGGTCAGGGACCAGGACATTAGAGCCTTATAGCCTAAGGCAAGAATTTTGCATTCGATGTTTAGTCCAGTTGGAATCTATCAGAGTTTTTGGTGAGTGAGACGTATGGTTAGATTTGCAATTTAAAAATATCATCTGATTGGCTTATTGACAAAGATTTAGAGGGAAGGTGCCAGAAACCATGCAACTATTAGGAGTTTGATTGCCATGACCACGGCACAAATGATGATGATGATGATGATGATGATGATGATGATGATGATGATAATGATGATTTGGACTGTGTGATGGTAGAAAAGGATTTTAGACAAATTTCGATGTTAGAAATAAGAAGTCTTGCAGATGGTTAGGATGTAGAGTAGGAGGGAAACTGAGTCATAAAGAACTACTCCTATGATTTTGGCTTAGTTCTGGAGCAATGACGTCTTATTTTATGAGATTAAAAAGCCTGAGAGAAACTGCTTTTGTTGTAGGGAAACGGAAAAAGATAGTTAAAATTTGCTTTGTAGTGACTCAAATACACTTCCAAAGGTATTTTAACAAATAAACAGGACAGGCCACAGACAGACTACAGAGGAATAAGTAATTAATTAATTTTAGCTCAATTGTTGAATGTGTGTTTGTGTGAATAAATATTTATAACGATTTAAATATTAAATGCATTTTAATATATCACGTTGTATGAAATCTGGTTGGGCATGTTGTATAGTGCAACACTTAATCATATCAGAAGGAAAATGGAGCTATACATTTCATTGGTGTTTTTTTAAAGCAAGATTTCCCTTCACCCCCCCCCCCAACAAGAAGCTCCCTAACAGAGACTTTATACTTGTGTATCTAATTAACATGAAGTGGGCCACATGTCCACCTACAGATCAGTCACTATAAAAGGGAAACCAGATTGCTAATAATGAAATTAGTTACAATCAACTATTATTCAGCTTTTGAGCCTGAGGTCCGTGTTGCCTGAAAGTATTAAGAATTCTGTAAAGAAAACATAATAATAATTTGCTACTCTGGGCAAGTTGTTTCATTTGTGAGCTCACAATGTTCCAGGTTAAATACAATGCCTGGAACCTAGGCATTCCATAAGTACCAGCAATTAATTGGTTAGCCTATAAATATATAAATTAAAGTGAATAGATAAGTAGGGAATAACTAGGTAGATATGCTTTTAATATATAATAATTTATACATAAAGAAACGGAGGCTTAGAGAGGTAAACTAACTTTTACAAGATAATTCAGTGATAAAGGTAAGAGCAGAATTCAAGCTCCTATCTACCCACTCCAAATTCTGAGGCATATTGATATTCACTAATTGTCTTGTTGATGCCATAACTTTAAAATGAAACTAAATTCAAGGTCTGAGAAGGGTGAACAATTTAAGTAGGATCAAGAAATATTATTAAGAGTGGAGTCAAAATGGTGTCCAGGTAGAATCGCCCAGCCGGTGCTCCTGCTGTCCGACCAGAAAATTAAGAGGTAAGGAGGCCAATACTGGGAGGCTGGGTGCTAAAAAGAGATTCCATGTACTAGAGTCTGGTTCAGACCTCCCTCTTTGATTTTCACCCATGAAGCAATTTGAGAATGCACTGTAATGCTCTGAGTTCACTGTGTCTGCCTGCAGGCTCCACTAACCCCTCTCCAGGTCCAGAAGGATGGCATCTGCCACCCCTTACTGCACCCTAGTCCCACAGTGAGCAGTAATTTCCCCAGACTGCTGTCTAAAAGTGGTCATAATCCCAGGCTTGCAGAAAGTCTCTGTGAACTAGTGACAGGACCTCCCACCAGAGTTCCCCATGCTGCTAGCTGCCCTACGCTTGCAGTCTAGGGCTAGCAACTCCCCTCCCTAGTCAAGAACAGAGAGACTACATTGACCATACCCTTCCTGATTCTCCTGAGCTCCACACCTGCTAACATGGGTAATGATAGATAATTAGACAATAATTTGCAACAATTGAAGCCGCTGGGATAGTCACCTGTGACAGAACACAGTCCCACAAAGCACAAGTGACAGCGCAGACAGGATAGACCAGAGGGACACAGGAAGGCAGCCAGAGAAAATTCAGATCCAGCCAGCCCCACTCTGTTCTGGTCCCCATTCCCTGGGGAACTGCGCAGCACAGCCTCAATACCAGGGCACCCCACAAGCCCATTATAAAAAGGAAAAATATTTTTTTCTTTGTAAAACACTCTCAATTCCAGGCTGTGGTACTTTGTGTAGCTTTGAATGTAAGCCTGTAGAACTCTGTACATTAGCAGCCATTACCATAACAACCCAGACCAGACCCATGCCCAAGCTTCAGACCTGCCCCAACTAGGCACAGGGTGTACATACAGTCAACAAACTCACCCGAGACTGTGAGGCCCCCTCACTGCCACCGGACACTGAGTCACCAGGGCATCTTGCCTACAAAGCAGGCCTACCTATCACCATAATAGGCCTTAGGCAGTCTTCAAAAACAGTCTGTCCAGTCACACAAAGAAAGAGCTCAGGGCCCGTTGGTCTCCCAGAAGTATGGAGCCCCATTCTTCCAAAATGACATGCAAACAGCAACATACCACAACATGCTCAACAAGAAAACAAGAAAAACAAAACACAACAGCAGAGCTAACAACACTCTTAGAAGAATCAGACATGGATATGCCACGAAAAGTAATCTTTAGAAATCTGCTTGGAATAACACGGAAGATGAGGGAAGCAACGCAGAATAAGGATGCAATGATAGAGGAGATGAAGTCCACAATAGAGGGGATGAAGTCCATGATAGAGGGGATGAAGTCCATGCACCAAAGAGCTAATGGATGAGGTAACAGACGCAAAACACAAGATCACAGATCTCACAAACAGACTAGATGAGGCAGAGTCTTATCAGTGATCTTGAAGACAATCAGGCAGACTTCAACAAATGGGAAAAATAGATAATCAAACAAGATAATCAAAGAGATGGAATCAAATCTGAGATCAATGAACAGATGCTTTGAGAGAAACAATATTTGGATAATTGATCTCCCAGAACAAGACACAATGAAGAAGTCAACAGGTAAATTAGTGAGAGAATTTCTGGAAGCAAATTTCCCCACCTTAATGAATGAGAACCAGACACATACAGGAAGCAGAGGGGACACCAATTAGATTAAACCCCAGGAAGAACTCATCAAGGCATATAATAGTTAAATGACCAACTTTGAGGAAAAAGAAAAAAATTTTAAGAGCAGCAAGAGGAAAAAAGGAGGTCACATACAATGGTACTCAGGTGAGAATATACTCAGATATATCAGCATAAACCATGAAAAGGAGGAGACAGTGGAATAACATCTTCTGAAAACTGAAAGAAAAGAAACACCTGCCCAAGAATCCTCTACCCTGCCAAATTATCTATTAAGATAGATGGCAAGGTAAGAGTCTTCCAGGACCAGGAAAAACCCAAAGAATATACCATGAGACACCCAACCCTGTGGAAACTCCTAGTAGACTCACTATGGTCAGAAGACCAACATCCACCAAGCACAAGCAGGAGACACCATACAGCCTACCACACCTCGAAGCCAATGCACCAATAACAATTACCAAGATGGCATGGCCTCAGAGGGAAAAGAAGGCAAGAATGAAGCCCCCCCACACACACAAATATAGCCCACTGATATGAGGGGAGATAGGAAAATACCCAAAACAAAAGGTACAAGATGATAGCAATGAATCCACAGATCATGTTAATAACTGAATGTCAATAGCCTCAAGCCATCCATTAAAAGACAAAGGATAGCAGGCTGGCTCAGAAAACATAACACATCAATCTGTTGCTTGCAAGAGACACATCTTAAGCTCACAGACAAAGATAGATTAAGAATAAAAGGTTGGTGGAAAATATAGCAGGCAAATGGCAACTTAAAAAAAGCAGGGGTTGCAATTCTAATCTCCAACAAAATGGACCTCAAGGTATAAATTATAACAAGAGACAAGGAGGGGCACTATATAGTGTTAAAGTGTTCAGCAAACCAGGAACCACTGAGTATAATAAATACACATGTGCCCAACACGAGACTCCCAAAATTCAACAAACTATTCAAAAGAAGAAAAAAGAAATCGTGGATTCAACTATAATAGTAGGCAACTTTAATACACCGCTACCAGAGAAAGATAAATCACTGGGAAAGAAGCTCAGCATAGAGCCTACAGAGCTAAACACTGTAATTAGGCAAATGGACCTGACAGACATTTATAGAGCTTTGCATCCTAATGCAAAAACATTCACATTCTTTTCAAGTGCATATTGCTCATTTTCAAAAATAGACCACATCCTGGAGCATAAGTCAAGCCTGAGTAAATTCAAACGCACAGAGATTACTCAGATGACCTTCTCGTATTGCCACATCATAAAGCTGGAGATCAATAAAAGGACAACCAGAAAAACAAGGGCAAATTGGAGGATGAATAATGATATTCTGCAACACGAATGGGTACTTGCCCAGATTAGAGAGGAGTTTAGGGAGTTTCTAGAAACTAATGAGGATGTGAATACCACATATCAAAACCTATGGGATACTGCAAAAAATAATTATCAGTGGTAGCTTGATAGTTATAAGTACATATATGAAAAAGGAAGAGAGACTTATGACTAATACAGTACCACAAAATTTCTAGCAACTAGAACAGAGTCAACAGAACAACCCCTCCAATAGCAAAAGAAAAGAAATAAAATGGAAAAAAAAAACAGGGCAGAGTTAAACAAACAGGAAGACAAGAGAACAATGCAAAATATCTATACAGCAAAAAGCTGGTTCTTTGAAAGGATCAACAGAATTGACAGACAAGTCTATCCAAGGAAAGGAAGGAGCAAACATCAAAAACCAGGATGAAAGATGAAACAGGGGAAATCACAACGGACCCCAATGAGATTAAAAGGATAATCACAAAGTACTATGAAAGTCTGTATTCTAATGAATTCTACAACATGGAAGACATGGATAAATACTTGGAAAACAATCTCTCTATATATTATCCCATATAAAGGTCAAGAACCTCAACAGACCCATAGTTAAGGAAGAAAGAGATAACACTATCAAGAAACTACCAATGAAAAATGCTCCTGGACCAGATGGCTTCACAGGAGAATTCTACCCAGCATTTAAGGAAGAGTTAACACTGATCCTCCACAAATTATAACAGAGCATAGAAAAAGATGGCAAACTCCCAAACTCCTTCTATGAAGCCAGTATAACTTTGATACCCAAACAGGGCAAGAATCCCACAGGAATAAAGAACTACAGACCAATATCTCTAATGAGCATAGATGCAAAAATCTTTAACAAAATATTGGCCAATCGAATGCAAAGTGTATAAAACACATATCTTTCACCATGATCAGGTGAAATTCATCCCAGGATGCAGGGATGGTTTAACATCTGAAAATTCATCAATATTATACACCACATTGATAAGAAAAAGTATAAGAATCACACAATAATATAGATAGGTGCAGAAAAAACATTTGACAACATCCAACACCCATTCTTAATTAAGACACTCCAGAAGATAGGAAAATTCCTCAAGTTTATACAAGCGCTCTACGAAAAACAAACAGCCAACATCATAGTCAATGGAGAAAAGATTAAAACAATCCTACTGAAAAAGAGGACCAGACAAGGCTGCCCCTTGTTCCTACTCTATTTAACATTGTACTAGAGGTCCTTGCTAAAAGCATGAGACAATGGAAGGACATTGAAGTATCCAACTGGGAGAGGAGGAGGTAAAAACATTGCTATTTGCAGGCAACATGATTCTATACATTGAAAATCCCAAAAGCTCCATATCAGGAGTACTGACAGTGAAAGAGGAATATGGAAGAGTGCCAGGATACAAGATCAACAAACAGAAGTCTATTGGTTTGCTATATACATCAGACAAGACCATGGAAGAGGAGATCAAGAAGGCAGTACCCTTCACAATAGCCAAGAACAAATTGAAATATCCAGGGATATATTTAACAACAACTAAAAAGACTTATACAAGGAAAAATACAGGACCCTATTATAGGAAACCAAAAGTGACTTCCACAAATGGAAGAATATCCCATGCTCATGGATCATAAGACTCAATATAGTACAGATGTGAATCTTACCCCAAGTATTATATAAGTTTAACGCTATCCCAATTCAAATACCAACAACCTTCTTCAAAGGTTTGGAAAAACTGACCACCAATTTCATATCGCTAACTGCTATAGGGAAGGGTACACACACAGGTGAGCCTGCAATTGACAAGTGGGATATACTGAGGGTGAAACACCTTTGTGCATCAAAAAGACTTCACTAAGAGGGTAACAAGAGAACTAACAGACTGGGAGAGGATTTTTAGCAATGACACAATAGACTAAGAGCTTATTACTGAAATCTATAATACCCTACTAGCCTGCAAAAAGAGGCAAATAGTTGACCCCCTGTGGAAGTGGGCAAAAGACCTGAAAATAAGTTTCACTGGAGAGGAGACCCCAATGGCCAATAAGCATATGAGAAAATGCTCCCAATCATTAACCATCAGAGAAATGCAAATTAAAACAACCAGGAGATCCCATCTAACACTCTTGAGGATAGACCAAATCAGAAAATCAGAGAGCAACAATCTTGGTTTTCTCTTAATTTTATTGTATCTGCAAAGACTTTATTACCAAATGATATTCTAGTCTCAGGAAACTTGACTTCAGACTTTAATATGTATTTTAGTGGCACATAATTCAACAAAATATATTACCTATTGGCTACATTTATCATTTCTTAGGTTGAACCATATGATGTTTGTCAATTTTGTAGGACAAAATGGTCTATTCTTGACAATTTCATGTGGTTTAGTCTAATACTAACACATTGAAATTTCACAGCATTCTTATAAAGTGATACTCCTCCCTTTTGAGAGGAAGACTATGCAGATGCTAATTAACTTGCTCAAAGCTATATGGTTAGTAAGTGCTAGAGCCAAGAGTCAAACCTCCTGAGTCTGACACCTGCACTCACTCTCAACCATTTTAACACAGCCATTTGAATATTATTGTGCACAATTCTATCATATCACATATGTAACTTACATGTATGTTACCCTCTATTCTAGATTCTGAGCTGCTTTAAGAAGACCCAGTCACTGAATATTCCCAAAATGAAACATAATGTATGTTTATATAGACAACAGATATTCTTTGAAAGATTAATGCAAACAACAACTGTTAACTATTGATTAATTCGCTTTACCAGTTGTCCCAACTCTGAGGCCAGAAGAACAGAAATTCTGAGACTATACCCTTACCCTTCACTCAGGTCTGAAGTTGAACTCAGCCCTTTGGTAAGACCATCGACCATTCAGAGCAGCATTCACCCAAGGACCAAGTTCAGAAGGTGAGGAAAGAAGTAGGAAAAACCACTAGGAAACACAGGGAGAAGCAGGAGAAGTGAGGGAGTGCAATCTATGAGTTGACAGGGAATATGTACATTTGCTAAATACCAAACTGAGGAGCTGCAATTTAAATCTACAAATATTCAGAAAACAATATTTGATTTCTTAAAGTCAATAAGGAGGGTACTTGGGAATACTTTTTAAAAATCCATTCACAGCACTATCGTGCTATCAAAACAATAGAGTCGAAATAAGAAGTTTTCAGTGCTTGCCTCATGCTCATATTCATTGCAATGTCATTTTTATTTCATTCTTAGCTACAGTTTTACTATGGTCATGACTTTTCCCATCCTACCCTTTTCTTAAATGACAGCTAAGGCCCACAGAGCCCACACAAATCATAAACTCAAGTCCTTTTCTCTCACATATGCAAAGTTCCAGCATCTGAAACTGTTTCCTTTTTCTTCAAATGTGAAAATGTCTTCAAGTCAACAGAAATGATTTTCTTAGGCAAAAAAAGTAGAAAATAAGTTATATTAAAATGCAATTATTTAATAAAAGGAGCATTTGTGCTCCAGGATATTAGAATGACGTCAGTCCCAGCATTACAATGAGTAAGAACCGGATCCTTTTTTTTCAAAATTGACAGTTCTCCTCAAACCCATCAGTTGTGGTTGTGGGTAGACAACTGGACCAAACTCTGAGGAGGGACAAATCCTTGTACATGTTTTCCTGGGCTAGACGCAATCTGATAAGCAGCTAAAGGTCCCATGTCAACTGACGGGAGCGTAAGGAAACCTTAGGGTCTTCAGAAATTGGGGAAGACTAATTTTTCTTCAATTAATCTTTGTTCATTAACACCAAGTGTGCTTACAGCAAATATCAAAAGAACCCTAAGAAGGTTTCTATTGTGGTGTTGCCAGTGAAGGACGAAGATGAGAAGCCACACAGGAAATGCAGGAACCAGGACTCCACATCCACGGTCTCACTGATGAAACAAAAGGCCGACGAACAGCAAGCAACCTCACTCTAGGGACATGGGTTAAACATTCCTTCCAGCCTGGGAGAGGGAACAGATAAATCGGTCTAGTAGTGGAATTAATGTTGGGCCAGCACCCAGTACCATCCAGCTAATCAGCTGAGAATAACAAATTTACAGAAGAAGATTGCTGGGCAGGATTGGGGTCGGGTGTGGTAACTTGTAGCAAGAGCATGCAACAATATCTTCTTTTTTTT
>NW_022103896.1:23673498-23675380 GCF_000313985.2 Echinops telfairi
TAACCCTCTTACTCTGATCAACTCAGTCCCCTCCCACACTAGAGCCTTTGAATGGAAAATGTATCTATTTTCAGGCATAAGCATATATCGAGTTAATTCTTAACTATCCTACTCAAGATAACAAAACTATCCACAAAGTTTATTAGGCATACAATCAAATTGGAACTGGAAGTGAGGAGAGACACAATCCCAAGAACAAAGCAACAATTGCCATCAGACTTGGAAAAAATGTAGTTGTTGGAAAAATTTTAAGGGAAATTAAAATACCTATAAATAAAATCTCTCCGGTAAAAGGACTAGGAGCCCTGGTGGAGTATTAAACTATATATTGGGCTGCTAACCACAAGTTCAGTGTTTCAAAACCACCAGCTACTCCCAAGGAGAAAGATGAGACTTTCTACTCTCATCAAAGAGTTACAGGCTCAGAAACGCACAGGAGCCGCTACTTCTACCCCTTCCTGTAGGGCTGCTATGAGTCAGACTCAACTCCATGGCAGTGAGGTTTTGGAAATGAAAGTGGACCATGACATGACCAATTTCAGAGGAGAGATGGAAACTCTAAGACAAATTAAACAAAAATGGTAACTGAAGTAGTTGTATTATAAGGTACTAATACAGGGGCAGGTGGGTATATAAAAACTATGTATCATTTTGGCAAACTTCTGTATGTCTAACATATATCCAAGAGGAAACACATCCATGTAGAGAGAGTATTCAAACAAACAAACAAACAAACAAAGCTCCTTGTCATTGAGTCTATCCTAATGCCTAACAACCCTATAGGGTAGAGTAGAAATGTTTCTTAGCAAAACGCAACCCAAACCCATTGCCGTTGAATCAGTTCTGCTCATAGTGGTCCTAAGGGGAGAGTAGAACTGTTCCGTCGGGTTTCCGGGTTATTAAACCAGGAGTGGGGAAAGTCCAGTCCGTGAGCTCTATACTGCCTGTGAAATCATCAATACCACCTAATACCACAGGACTCACCTAAACAAACATGTCTAGCCATCACAGGTTGTTGTTGTTGTTGTTAAGTGCCACTGAGTGGGTTTTAACCCATAGTCACTCTGTGCACCACAGATGAAATACTGCCTGGTTCGGTGCCATCCTCCCAACTGTTCCTATGCTTGACCCCATTGTTGTAGCCACTGTGTCATCTCATTAGAGGTGAGTTAATTAAATGTTTGACCAAATATGATAGGCTAATTTTTACATGGATAATTTTGTATTGCCCACAAATGGTGTTATAAATTTTCACATGGCCTTCGACAGAAAAATAAATCCCCCGTTCTTGCATCAATCTGTACAAAAGCAGTAAGCATCATCTTTCTTCGGAAGAGCGACTGGTGAGTCTGAACCGCTGAACTATAGGTTAGCAGTCAAAACCTCACCCAACAGTGCCAACAACACTCTTGCTTGGAAACCCTAAATCTAGTCCGGAGCAGAAAGCCTCATTTCCCTACCTGAGCAGCTAAAATCACAAGCCCATTGCTTAATCCACTGCACTACCAGGGCTCGTTGAGAGGAAGTAAGCAATTTTTAAATCTTGGAAAGATTCCTCAGCTATTCAGTCACTCAAAGAATGGATTCAAGGAATAACCCCAACGATTCCTTTCATTGTGATATGGGATAAAATAAAAATTGAAATAAGTGATCATGAATGATATGAACTCCCTATCCTTAGAATGCTCGAACAATAAGCTACATCATCATGTTGAAGGTCTGATGCCTGGTTCATAAGGAAATCATAATATACCTTGCATTTCTTCCTCTATATAAAAGAGTGAAGAAGTAAAATCTCCCACCATTCTATCAACTATGTATTTGCATGTGCATTAATGGAATCCAAATAGTTCTACTGAAATATATCTTTTAGGCAAACCTC
>NW_022103896.1:23675985-23677272 GCF_000313985.2 Echinops telfairi
GTGGAGGCTTTGCAGCTGAAACACAGGTGGGCAGGTACCTGTTGTCAGTTTCCTTTTCATCGTGTCTTAGATGCTGCTTTCAGCCTCCACTGATTTGAACAGCCGAAGGGAGCCCTTCAGTATTGGCACCAGGAAGGGAGACACAAAGCTGAGAGAGCCCTGGAGAAGTAAATTGTAAAACATGGGTTCCCTTGAAGGCAGAATTACATTGGTGATTGATGAATAATAATAAATACATTACACTTATTAGACCGCCATATGGCTATTATTTTAATTTATAACATAGTAGACCTATGGTTGACTGAACTTTTTTTCATCCAGATAATTTGACATGATGTAGTCCTGTGCTTAAGGCAAGGGAAGAAATGCCAAAGATTGGCATGCGTAGGAAAGATCGGCATGCATAGGAAAGATTGACATGCGTAGAAAAGAGGTAAAAGGAAAGCACACAACATGGCTGGTTACATAGGAATTTTTTTTACTGTAATTATACAGCTGGAATTGAAGGAGCAACATTTATTTAACAAATGCCTATTGATTACACACCATGCAGGAGGAACTGGATGCTGGGACAAAGTCCTTAAAAACTGTAGGTAACAAACCCTTTGGAAACATCCCATTTTCCAAGGTCCTTCCCATGATCCCTAGTTCCTAGGAGCTTATGTTTTTAGGATTCCCTTTGTCGCTACAGGAATCCTGGTGGCACAGGTGGCATAGTCATTAAGTGCTCAGCTGCTTACCCAAAGATCAGTTGTTCAAACTTGCCAACTTGTCCTCAGAAGAAAGATTCCTCCTTTGGTGTCCATGAAGAGGTGCACCCTTGGAAACCCTGTGGGCCAGTGCTACTCTGTCCATTGGGGTTTCTATGCGACAGGCTAATTTGCTCTGGATTTACTTTTGAAGTTTTACTTCGATATCCTACATCTAATCCAGACACACACTCCGCCTCCACAGCAGTTTCTGCATTAGAGGCATCCTATGAAGTCTTTCATGAGTTTAGTAGAATTTACAGCTTGTAGAGTCATGGGAAGGGATCCCATCTTTGACGAAATCAATCATTGTCTTCCTCTCTTTACCTCCTTTCCCTGTGTCATCTGGAGCAATTTACTTCTGCTCACTTCTCGCCCAAAGATTGCCCCGCCCCACACATCAAGGGACTTAGCTTAATAAAGGTCCTTTTTTTAAAAAAAATCATTTTATTAGGGGCTCATATGACTCTTATTACAATCCATACATATATCAGTTGTGTAAAGCACATTCATTGCCCTCGTCATTCTCAAAACATTT
>NW_022103896.1:23678545-23687667 GCF_000313985.2 Echinops telfairi
TTCCCTTGACTTTCCTCCTGTCCCACTATCATGCTCAGTCCCCACCAGGGTTTCAGCAATTCCTCTTTGTTACATTACCCTTGATCATGCCCTAATAAAGGTCCCTTAAAATCAGCTGATCTCCTTAGAGGAAGAAATTCTCACTCATTGCCAGGGGCTCAATTCCAGCTCAGAGGAAGAACAACCTCATGATAGACTTCCCCAAACACCGTCGTTGGAAGTCCTGTGGAGCAAGGCCCTATGCTCCTACTCTACCACACACTGAGTCTCTGTTAGTTAGAGTCAATCCCAAAGCCACTGGCTTGGTTTGGGATTTGTCATCCCTAGAAGGCAGTTGGGAGACCCAAAAGCATAATAATAATTCAACTAATAATAGTTATTATGATAGCTTTTCTACACATATTGTGTTTGATCTCAATTTCAAGATAACATTGCTATATTTCATTTCAACCACTTGCAGAAATATCAAATGGAAAATAATTATTCTAAATATATATATATATATATAAAATCATTCTATATTTATAGAAAGGTTTTTCTTATCCAGCATAAAAAATCTCTTTGAGTCTATTAGTACAAAATCATCTAGTCATTTTAATGGAAATGTAAAATAATTTTTATCCATATTTGGATTTCTAATGTACTCACATCCAGTCGTGTACTCTCCATTTCTGTGAAAGGTAAGTTATTTTAAATCGCATGAACCAAAAAGAAAAAGAAATTAGAACAATACAACGTTTGCATTTTTTAAATGACACATTCCATGAACATTAGATTTGATGGAAAATTTTCTGAGTTTCTAGTGTAGTGATTTGGATCATTTTAATGCAATAGGACTTGAAGTTCAGGAAAGTAAAATCACAGTATATAAGTAAAAATGTCACTTAGAAAATTTATGTTTAATATATAAATTCAACCAGCTGCCACAGACACCATGATTTAACATAATGACGGTAGGTTAGACATGAACCACACCTACATAATTTTCCTAGTGATTTGTGTGTATTGGTTCCAATTTAATTTTTTTTTTATGGATTTGTTAGGTTTGTTTTAAAATTATTTATATGTTTAATATACATGAACAACCCTAGGAAAGATGTAAGGAAAATATCAATTTATATGTTCAAAGCCCAAGTTATTAGGGCTAAAATTATTAGATGATCATAGAATTATGTTAAAAATGGCGGGAGGAACAAAATGAAAGGGCAATTGCTTTTCTATTGTATGTCACCGCAGAGAATGTTGCAAGTATAATTTAAACCTTGTTAAAGAATAAAGGAAAGATGGTAATAAGAACTGAATAGCTAAATAGAGAATCAGTTTTTCAGACATTTCAAATATGTGATTGTTAAAGGAGAGTGAACAGAGACAGGAAATTGCCTTGATATCAACCCCAGTATGGATATCATTTGGGTCACTAAAATAGTTTATAATACGCTAAAATGAAGACCCTCATCACAAATCAAGAAAGTGCTTCTAGGAAGCCTACCTTTGGGAAATAGCAGCTGTACCTTTAAAACTTAGGACATTTAAACTCATTTCCTTGAAGTATTTGAGAATGTTATTTTAGCAAATGCAATGTATGAAGAAAATAATGCTTCATCTTTTCTTAGTTATTAGACAAATTATTTCATTTTAATGAGGTAGCTTCTTTTAATATATCCATGGAGTCTCTACTACATTAGCCTTCATTAAGTAGACCAGAAGAAGATATTTTTTACTCTGTGAAAGTTGTGGTCTCCATCTAATTGCCTGTGCTCAAATAATGTCATTAGTTCACGCATCTAGGCTCTCTAATGGGTCAAATGCATCCACACCAGAAGCTTTTTGGATTTCTTCAATGGAGTTTAGTTGTTAAGAGGAAAAGAAAAAGAAGAAATGAAAGAAAAGCCTTTTATATACCTTTAAAGAAAGAGCTTGAGGGTCCTCGAAGGTGCCAACTTGTACCAAGCAGCAGACGCCTGGCTGCAGTTACACATTTCCTCCTCCAAGTCTTTGAACACTCTAGCCCTATCATGGTTACTGAGTCTTGTTTGACAAATCTTTGGGATGCTTCATTGGCCCAACTAGTCTCACCATTGTTGCAACTAGTTTTGCCCATAGACTTCTTCAAAATGAACTGCCTGGGGACCCTAATGTCTTGGGTAGATCCTAAAACTCTGAGATGAAGCTTCTCTGTTGATATCATGGATTTCCATAGACAGGGCATGAATAAATAATGAAAGAACAGTGTTTTAGTGCCACCCATTAGTAACATCTACTTTATCACACCCGGTTATTTCAAATCACTCGCCACTTTCAAATGACCACACCTCAAATATATTTTCAAACATGGAACAAAGAGCTCCCCCCAGAAGGACTCCCACTTTCCCCAGGAATTAGATTTATTTTACTCTGACTACATCGTGTTCCTTCAAAACACTTAGAGACACTGTGGTGTGAAGGATTGTGATAATCGTGATATTGTTTTTGAGGAAGAGAGTCTGAGTTTTAATGAAGGCTCTTTTTTCTTTTCGGGGGGTTGGGTTTTTTTTGTTTAATTTGTCAGCCTTTTCTCTTTTTTTTTTTTTTGCTTGAAAAACCCAGCACCGTTGTTACATTCTTGGCAAGTATTTTAAAACACAATTTTAATGACTTACATTTTAAGAGGTTTCCATGTAATTCTTAATGATAAACATTGTGAATATTTAAAATGGATGACTCTCTCCCTTTCCCCCACCTCCCTCAACAGACCCTCAACCTCCCCAAGTGAAAGCAGTGTTTTTGGTGATATATGAGTCAAAGCTTAGATCAGTTCTCAAGTAATTTAATTATCACTTCAAACTCTCAATTCTTAAATCTAGTGGAACTGATATTGATTGACTCAAGAAGGTGCTAGTTATCAATCACGTGCTCATGATTCTCTGAAGACAAGCTTCCTGAGCCTCAGACCCATAAACCTGGGGAGTTTAGCATGCCGCCTCCACCCTTCTGATAAAGGGTTACAGTATATTATTCACCAAACACCTATAAAATTCTAGCTGTCTGCTTTTGAGCATCTTGTTAGAAACTACATCTTTTAAATCTTTTATGACATGCTTACAGGAAAGCATAATCTTTCTTATCAGAAGTCATTAAAATACATGAAGAATCAAATCCTACTAATTAAGATAAAAGAATGGGTTGTTTTATATGCTAAATTGTTAGTGCCTGCCATGAGAGCATTTAACTATTATCGAATTGAGAGAAATCTTCAATTTACACAATTAGATCTTAGAATTTTTTTTTTCTAAACACCTAGCCATATTTACATAGGGATTTTAAATTCTGGAACTTTCTAAATTCCCTATGTCTGTTCCTTTTTCTAATCCTCATCTCATTCCGCTGGTCCAGAGGAGATCACCCTTAGTGGACTTCCATAAATTAGTAAAGTCTGAAGCTGTTTGTACCTCCCACCTTGAACAGTGGATGTCTAAGTCCCTGTCTGCCAGCTATCAGTCCTGGCGTCCTTCCATCTAATTTCCCTGCTTTCTCCCCTTTCTTTCAGATGCCTCAGAATATCTTTCTTGTGAGTGAAAAAAAAGAAAGATGGCTTAAATTTTCATCTAAAATGTCACTGGATCTTATTTGGGCTAACTGGAAACATAAATTACTAATTCTGTGCTTCATAGTAAGCACTCAATAAATGTTAGCCATGACTTTTTATTATTATGATTCCCACATGTCCATTGCCTTTCTCAAAGTGAAGAAAAAGATGCTCAGGGAAAGTAGGAGATGATGTTGGCCTTTGTGTTACAACCTTACATAAGGGCTTTCCGTGGAAAATGTAGGGGCAGTGTTAAGAGGAAATGAAGACAATATTTATGTTTTGCTGAAAATAACACTTTTGGTGAGACCTTTTGAAAAGCAAATTTTGTAACATTAAAGATATGTATTTTTAATTTTTACTCCTGCCTAGCTTCTTGTTCTTTACTTGCAATAAGAACCATTAGAAAAATCTCAAAATAATAGTGTGTTTTCTTCGGAGAAGGCTATCTATCAAACTGACTTTGCCACTTACTAGTTAAGTGACTTTGGACAAATAACTTAACCTCTTTGAGGCTCGATTTTCTCTTTATTAAAATGAGGATAGCAGTGTATAGCTCAGATTAGTTCAGAAGATTAAGTAAGATGATATTTCGCACCCTAGTACTTCCTCCACAAAAGTCACATTAGCCTTTATGGTCCATCTAGAAGGAAAGAAAATCTTGTTAGTGTCAAATAACTTAACTATTACCTCATTAGACTACTAAAAATCAAAACAAAAAGATGAGTCGTGTTTTCCCTCTGTCTTTACAAACTGAAAGCCTGAGCAGATTGGCCATTTAGTACTGGCCGGACACAAAAGCAGCTCCGTTAACCTGACCTTCCCCTCTCACTTGTCCTATTAACCTAGATCAAGAAAGTGAGCTGCAACATGAAAAGCAGTGGAGACTCACAGCTGTGAAATGGATAATGTCAACAGTGCCCACAGTGATGGCCCCCGGGTTAAATCCACTCCAGGACATAGGGACTTTATGACCTCGCATTTTGCAGATGTGAGAAGTAGGGTCAGGCTGTGCCTTAGAGCTGGATTTACAAGGCAGATGCGAGTGGCTGGAGCCAGCTCTTTTGATGATCTAGTGTCAAAAAGGAAAACGCTTCTCAACTCATTAATACAATATTTTAATGAATCTTTTTTAAACATTCACTTCTGGAGTATATGTTGACCCCGTATTAAACTACCCAGTGCCATCATTGTGCCCCTGTCCTCCTTCAGCAAGTAAGCAAAAATGAATTCAGGGTTGTGGTCAGTGATGGGGATGTCATGAGAGCCACTGCCCTCCTGTTGCTCACACCAGTTATGGACATGGATGGTAATGAGTCTGTGGGAGTCAGACAGCCAGAGTTCAATGTTCTGCCTCTGACGCTTGCTCATTCAGTTTCTTGAGCCTCCCCTGGACAAGGTGAATAACGAACAATAACTACTTCTTATGGGAAGGACCCTGGTGTCTCAGTGTTTATGCACTCAGCTGCTAAAAGAAGGGCTATCAGTTCAAATACACTCAGCTGGTTGGCAGGAGAAAGATCTGGCAATCTTCTCCTATAAAGATCATAGCTTAAAAATCATTATAAGCCAGTTTTACCCAGTCACATGAAATCACCATGAGCTGAAATCAAATCAATCAGATTATATAAAATGCTGAGGAAACTTCCCAACATATGCCCAGTGCTCTGTGAGTATTAATTATTTCAATGTTTAGATTGCTTTCTGCTAAGTCGGTTCCGGCTCATGGCAACCTTATATTTAACACAAATCGCTCAGTCCTGTGCCATTCTCATGATGTGTGGTATGTTTGAGTCTTGTGAGTGTGTGTGTGTGTGTGTGTGTGTGTGTGTGTGTGTCGCTAGTCTGACAATCACTTCCATAAGAGGTTTCCTGTGTTTTGTTGTATCTTTTAGTAAGTTTAATGCAGGAACAATTCACCCCTAAAGATTCATTCCACAGTAAGAAGTGAGATAGAGAATATCAATTAAGCAATTATTACTTCACAGTGATCATGCTAAGAATGCAAGAAGGAAAAACAGCTACCTGGCCAACTGACTTGAAGAAATCCATATTTGTATCCATTCCAAAGAAAGGTGGTCCAACAGAATGTGTGAGTCATTGAACGATATCATGAATATAACACTGAAGTGAAATTTTGCTAAAGATAATCCAAAAATTATTGCAACAGTATGTCGACATGGAAGAGCCATCAATGTAACCAGACACTGAAGAGCATGTGGAATGAGGGATATTATTGCTGACATTTATTACATGAAGGAAATGCCACTTTCGGTTGGTTCTGTGCATCCTCACCTTTGAAGTCTCTATGAATCTATGGTCAATGGCATGAAATAGATACTTTACAATTATTTTTCTTTTAAGTGGTTGGTACATGAAATGCTGGTGCCTCTTACAATTAAAGGCATCTTAGATTTGTTTCAATGTGCTAGAAAGTTAGTAGTTTAATCACGTCAGCAGAGAAAACAAGGTGATTAACACTGCAATCTGTGAGATGGAATGCAATGCCTCTTCAATTGTATTTCAAAAACCTTCCTACAGCTGCCCGTAGCAAGTAGAACAAAACCCAAGGCTTCTATTCTTGGGATGTGCAGCCCCAAACCCTCTTTACCTTGATGTTCTAGTCTTCTCCTTCACTAAGTTAATTCACTGACTCATGCTCCACCTTAGGGACCCATGAACTCATGTATGTTTTTTACAAGTCTCCTGAATTTCCTCTCCAGATTTCTGCACGGTTGGTGTCATCTTTGCTCCATTCAGGTCCCTTCCTGGGAGATGCCTTTCGGGCACCTGAAATAAGGACTCCCACCAGTATCGCCCACCTCGTATTTTTCTTCTGAATCTATCAGGTTGAGCCGTTTCCTGTATCCCGGTCTGGTAGGAAAGCTCCACGAAGACAGGTGTTGCCTTTTCCACTGTTGTCTTCCCGGTTCAATACAATAATTGAGTTTAACATCTATTCAGCCCTCAATCAATATTTTTGAATCAGGGAATGAATGCTCTTCTTTGGAAAATAATCACTTCTGCACTGTTCTGATAATACTGACTTCTAGATTATAAACGCTTTAAGGATAGGATATTTCTTCTTTTAAGCTTTATATATCACTGAGCACCATGACTAGACTAAGAGATTTGGTATTCTTCATGCTTCCCGGTCAACTGCATTGTAATTTTATTAGCATTTTAAAAAGTTTTAAACCTAGGGATTTTGATTCAACTGATTTAATAATGTCTGAACAGAGTCTAATCTATTTCCCACATCCCTAATAGAATATTCTGGACTTAAACCAAACAATAAATAATTGCTATTTGAGTCAACTGTGACAAATAGTGACCCAAATTGCATATTATAACTGAGCTATGCTCCACTAGGGTCTTCAGTGGCCACCTTGTAGAGGCATCTCCAGTGTTCTCTTCTGAGAGGCCACTGAGTAGACTTGAGTGTTTAACTCTTTGGTTAACATATAACATTTGGCACTCCCCCATGGACTCCACCATCGTAATGTTAATTTTTTATATCATTACTTTACTAGAAGTTTCATGGCAATGCCAAACTAATAACTGTGAAAGAAGATAAATGTCTATTTATCTTGATTTTAATTTAAATCCCTTTAATAAGTTGCCTTTTATTTTCAAGTAGTCTCCTATTTTTTGTTTTGATTAACATTTTATTGACTCTAATTTTATCTATTTTTATCACATTGATAATAGAATATAAAATTCCTACTTATTTTTGGATATTCTAAAATGAGTTTATGTGATAGTTACATAATCTGTTGTCAATTTGAGACTTAAGAGTGAAGAGGCAGAGTTGATCCTGTCAATCAAGTTGCAGTTTGATGATCTCATTTGGAGGCACTGTGGAGATAGCTTGCTGGAGGCGGCACACCCACTCACTATCTGCGAGACTCTCAACGACGATGAACCTGATGGAGTTATGCCGATGCAGCCAGAGTACTAGGAGCTGGAGGAGCCATGTGGAGATGTCTGCCAGCGCTGAGATGCTTACTCTGCCACTGGATCCACAAGACTTTCCACCCACTGGCCTGTGATCTTCCTGCATTCAGCATCATTGCACGTGTTTCATGACTCTGAGGAGGACTTTATAGATTGGAATGGGACCGATGGGCTAATATTGGATTTATGGACTTGATCTAGACTGGGCTGGGATGTTTTCTCTATTCTGTTGCTCTTGTATAGAAAGCTCTTTTTTATACACATATGAGTGTCTCTGGATTTGTTTCTCTAGTCAACCCAGACTAACACAGTTTATTTCCAAATATTAAACCATCTTTGAGGAGCTTTCAATAACCCCTTCATGACAATTTTCTTTTAATATAGTGTGGTTACCATCTATAATCATTTTATATAAAATTTTACATATAGATTTCTTAATAGGATGCTTCATAATTGTCACTTGGTGTACCAGGTTTATCAGGTGTTTTTATTGAAACTATTCGGTCTTCATAAGTTTAAATGGAATGTCCTGTAAATTTTGTTGTTATTGTTGTTGTTCTAGAAGAGCATTCATTCTGTAAAGAATGAATTATTCTTTAAAGATTAGATTACAAACAAGTTGGTTGTTGTTTATTTATTTATTTGCGATTCAATTGCATGGTACAGCTTGACAAAACTGAAACCTGTAAGGCAGACACCTGTCAGAGAAGGAAAACTCAAACATGTTCCATTAATAGAAAGCAATTAAAAAAACAACGTGGTCCGGCTGAATCCTGTCAAAGGTTGGAAAGTTTCAAGACCCAAAAACACAATGAGGAGGCATTGCATTCCATCTCACAGATTGCAGTGTTAATCACCTTGTTTTCTCTGCTGACATAATTAAACTACTAACTTTCTAGCACATTGAAACAAATCTAAGATGTCTTTAATTGTAAGAGGCACCAGCATTTCATGTACCAACCACTTAAAAGAAAAATAATTGTAAAGTACCTATTTCATGCCATTGACCATAGATTCATAGAGAGTTCAAAGGTGAGGATGCATAGAACCAACCGAAAGTGGTATTTCCTTCATGTAATAAATGTCGATACCTCTGGAGCTGTTCAGTAGATATTTATGGAATAAATGAGTGAATGAAAAAATAAAGTGAGATCATTAGATGTGAATAGTGAAGTTACTTAACCCTTTAAACGGGGTTTTTAATAACTTAAAATGATCAGTGCATGTTGCACTGATTTTTAATAATAACAGTAACTGTCTAAGCCATCAGCTGAATATTTATTATGATAAGTGATGCTAAAAGTTTTACATGTGCAATTTTTATCTTATAAATCAGTAAGAAAATGTGCTTCATGCTGGTGTTGTTTCTCAATTATGATTCCTGGTAAAATGAGAGCAAAAATGTTCACAGGATGTCTAGAATATGTTGAATTCTACAGAAAGTAAAAACTCATTGAAAGAAATCTGTAGGTATTCCAAATATTCTCATGTACTTCAGACTGGGATCTTACATGAGTCATTCTTTGTTAAATAAACATATTTTTATTTGGTGATCAGCTGAAGATATTATGCTTGGTTTCCAAAAAAAAATTCCCCACTA
>NW_022103896.1:23688010-23693467 GCF_000313985.2 Echinops telfairi
TCTGTACCCTAACCTGTTCGTCCACCTTAGCAGCATTGGCTAACTGAGACGTTCTTTATATTCTACCGGAGCAACTGGTCACAGGACCCTCAGTTAATTCATGTTCAGATCAACTTCCCACTCTGCACCTGACCAGGCCCCTTTAAACACACACCAATGCTTCCTTGTTGATGACAAGGACATGTTCAGGAGGTTCCTGTCTCTGGAGAAGGGCCGAGATGGCTCCCTCAACGTGGGAAATGCCCCAGACGATTGCCATGAATCCGTTTTGCACTTAATATGTTCTCTATTTAACTCCTTTCTTAGTATAAAAACTCACTGCTGTCGAGTGGATTCTAACTCAGAGGAACCCCATAGGCTAGAGTAGACATTCTCTACAGCAAAATGGGCTGTAAATCTTTACAGAAACAGACTGCCTCATCTTTGTCCCAAGGAGCAGCCGGTGGATTTGAACCACTGACGTTTCAGTTAGCAGCCTACTGATTAACACATGGTGCCACAAAAGGTCCTATCCTGAGCTCAAAGGAGTCACAAATAAATGATTAAATCGCATGGAAGATTAGTCTATTACAAAGAACATTGGGATTTTTTTCAGACTTCATTGAATTTGAAACCCCTTCCCCACTTTCCTAGGTTTATAGACTTTGATGAGTTGCTGAAATTCTCTGAGTTCCAGTTTTCCTATTGAGAAAATGCAATCATTTATCTAGCTTTTTGTAAGAAATAGATGATTTTATAAACTACCTAGCACACAGCATGTGTTCGGTAGGTGGCAGCTTTTAAAAATAATCATTACAGACAATGTCTAGTGGAGACTAAATCCTCACAGTTTGCCCTGCCCACTCCTTGGTGCCACCGAAGTTTCTTCAGAGAGCCTCTTATCCAGCGACCTCATCCGCCCAACAAAGGACCCATCCTCCAGAGTCCTTAAAAAGTGTCCAGGCTCTTTCAAGTCTAAGTAACTCTAGAATTCTCTTTCCAACCATCTGGGATGCAACAGAGGTCAGTTGGTAGCCTTGCTCTGAAAATGAGGCAGAATTCAGATTTCTGCAGCATTTCATGGACGCGAACAATACAAACTCAGTAAACTGTCTGATTGCCACATGGGGCAAAGTATCCTGAAGCCTTCATGTGACACATCCCGAAGTCTTAAATATCCAAAAAGGAAGCACTATCAACATGTTTTGAAATCTGGGGTGACGATGATGGCACATAGCTGAAATAGGGATTGTTCTGCTAGGGAGGCTAGGTTGCACATCTCTCATGTGTGACAGTTATTTAGGATTCATTTGAAGACTTTTTCTAAGGCCAATCAGATCAACTCCTGATGGTAGCCTAAGATCCCTGTTTAGAATAAGAAAAGCCAATTCTAACCATATGCAAAGGGAAGCATCCACTTGGTGTGAAAAGGGAAATACAAATTCAGGTTAAAATGCCATTACAAAAGGGTAAGGGCTTTTTGATTGAACCTGTGACACAGCATTTAGGTTTATTCTAACAAGGTCATGAATGAGAGGCTTTGGTGGAAGTACCAGCTAAAACTAATTATCATTAGCTTGATGTCACAGGGTACTCAAATGCCCCCCAGGACTCCCGCGATCCACCCTCTTTTCTGAGGCAGATACTGTTTCTGGGCATGATTCTGATTTGGGATGTTCTAAGATGTTTTTATTTTTAGAAGTGCAGATGCAGCCATTGTTTCAGCAAGCCTCCAAGTGGGTCACCCTGATTTATCCTTTTACGACAGCTCCTTTCTGAAATGAGTCAGTTGCTTCCTGGAATGGGACCGATGCAAAGAACAATCCTAAACCCGAATTCGCTGCAAGCGTTTCCCTGAATGCAGGGCATTCATGGCTATTTGTTTAAACAAGGACACGGCAGTTATAGCGCAGGAAGGGAAGTAGTCATCAGAATGTGTGATGTCAAAGGACTTTTCAAAATTGAGACTTGCTAACACTTAACTTGTAAAAATTGAACTTGGACTGCATGGCATGGTGTTCTCTCTCCTGTGCGTTAGGTGGTATATTTATAGGGCAATCTTTAAAGATGTAGTTTTGTGACACCATTTCTGTACATTTCTCTCAGGAGGCCAGCTAGCACACTGCTAGCCATGCAGTTCTGAGTGGCACCCTGTGCAGCATGGCTGGGGCACTCTGAACATCTACTCTTGTGCTTATCCTTCTTTCTTGGTTGAAACCCACTGATCAGCCATATATCCCTATTGTCAACCTGTGTGACACAGCTATTCTTGGATGAGGGACTATTCCATCATTCATCAGGGAATTCCTCAGGGAAGGTAGCATTTTTTTTTTAATGAGCCTCACCACTGAAATGGAACATTGGGCATATAAGGTAGCTTCTACAAACTTAAAAGTCTCTGCATGGCACAAATGATTACTACACTCTACTTCTAACTGAAAGGTTGTAGGCCCAGCCTACCTAGAGGTGCCTCAAAGGAAAGACGTGAAGAATCAGCTATTGGAGATCCTGCAGAGATGAGCTCTACTCTTATAATCAAATGACTCCATTCCATTGAACTTCACCTTCCTTATTTGTAAAATGGAGATGCACCTCGTTTGGTGGACTGTTGTGGGAATTAAATAACTATGTCAATGACTTTATTTTCACTCGATTGTGAAATGGTTGAAAGGAAACAATGAAATAAGTAAGCTGAGTGGCAGAGTTACAAGGACGGCTCAAAAGCCAAATCATGTATTCTAATGAAATGCATGAAGATCAAGAGCTAGAAAACCAAGAAAGAAGGCCGTGTGGGCTTTTCTCAGCGTGGGAGAACTGACGGGAAGTGAATGCCAGCTTGGAGTTGTTCTATTGATGGACCCAATGAGCATACTATTGAATGACACAGGTGCTTCAAAAAGAAGTTGGAAGGAATACATAGCCATTGTACTGTCAATCCCAACCTCACCCACAAAAGTCACCTTTAATCACTTCAAGAGGTAGCATAGGATCAAGGACTCATGGCATTAAAGGACAAAGTTCAAGCTATAAGTAAGCCATTAGTGAAAAACTAAAGGTTCCAGAATTGATATAATCCCAAGCAAAATGTTTCAATAAATCAATTCCAAGAACTTTGGCAGATAGCTGTCTGGCCAACCAACTGCAATAAGTCCATAGTCATGCCCATACTAAAAAAATTACTCAGCAAACTGCATAAATACTCAATAATATTCATATAAACATGTAAAATTTTGCTGAAAAAATTCAAGTCAGATTCAGAGAAAGACATGGAATCAGCAACATTATTGCTCTTATCATAATGGTCTTGGCTGAAAGCACAATGTGGTAGTTACATAATCTGGTGTCAATTTGAGGATTAAGAGTGTAGGGGTGGAGTCTAGCCTGTCAATAAGGATGTAGCCAATGAGGCCTCTGTGTGGGCATGCCCTTCTCCTGAGAATTCTGGGAACTCCTGTATTTCCTCCTTGGAGGTGGGAGACACTTGTCTTGCTCTCTGCCCATTCCCTTGAAGACGTTTTACTGACGAGACACATGGCACTACGCTGATAGATCCCACATCCTGGAAACTGGAGGGGCCACCTGGAGACCCCTGCCAGTGCTGATATGCCTTTACCACCACTGGATCCACAAGACTGCACCCACTGGCCTGTGAGCGGCCTGCATTCTGCATTATTGCCTGTGTTTCGTGAGTCTGAAGGGGATTTTATAGATTGGTATCGGCCATATGGCTAATATAAGACTTATGGACTTGATCTGGACTGGGCTGGGATGTTTTCTCAATATTTAACTGCTCTTGTTTATGAAGCTCTTTCTTACATATAAGTGTCTATGACTTTGTTTCTCTAGTCTACCCAGACCAATACACACAGAATACTTGAAAGATCTTTACTTGGTCTTCACCAACAATTTAAAGAGTCTGGACTAGGTGGATGATAACAGATTATGAATCACATTGCTAATATAGGAATTCCAGCGTACTTAATTATGTTCCTGAAGAACCTGTCTATAGACCAAGAGGCAGATGTGTCAACAGAATGCGAAAATGCTACATGGATTAAAAAATCAGGAAAGGTGTGTGTCAGAGTTGTATACTTTCCCTACACTTACTCATTTTGTATGCTGAACCAATCATCAGAGAAACCAGATTATATGAAGAAGAACATGGCATCCTGTGGCATCAGGTTTGAGAGAGATATTGGTGTTATGTGCCATTGTCAGTTCCGACTCATAGCAACCCTAAGCACTACAGAAGGAAACTCTGCCTGATCTTGCTTCATCTTCACAACTATTCCTATACTTTAGTCCATTGTTGCAACCAATGTGCCAATCCATCTCTTTGAGGACCTTCCTCTTTTTCAGGGACCCTCTACTTTACCAATCATGATGTCCTTCTCAAGGGACTGGCCTCTCCTGATAACATGTCCCAAATAGTAGAAATTATGAAGATAGCATAAATTTGCTTGCTAAAAGTGAAAAGGATTTGAAACAGTTACTGAAAGAGATCAAAGACTAGAGCCTTTAGCATAAATTAAATTTTAGCATAAGGAAAACAACAATACTCCCAGGAGAACAATAGACAGCATCAGGATAAAGAAAGAAAAGTGTGAGATTGTCAAGTATTTCATTGTACTTGAAACCACAGAACAATCAATGCCCTTGGAGCTGTCTGTCAAGAAATCAAATGGCATTGGATAGATTTGCTGCAAAAGGCCTCTTTAAAATGTCAAAAACCAAAATGTCACATTACCTGACTCCTATGCGTATGAAAAACACATAATGAATACAAAAGAATTTGAATTATGGTGTTGACAAACAGTATCCACTAATATCCTAGACCATCTAAAGAATGACCAAGTCAGTGTTGGGAGAGGTACAAACTTGAGAAGTGAGACTTTGTCTCCCATACTTTGATCATGTTACCAAGAGGGACCAGTCCCTGGAAGAGGGAATATTGGTAAAGTAGAGAATCAGCACAAAAGGGTCAGACTTTCAACGACAGGATTAACACAGGGGCTGCAACACGGGACTGGAAGACAGGAATGATTGTGAAGTGCTTGTTCTGGAGTACATAGGGTCACTGTAAACTGACCCTATAGAACTAAACAACAGCAGTGTGAGTGTCTTGCATATACTACAGACCCAACTTGTGCAGACTATTATTACTCCAAATTGCTCTTTTTAAAAATTCTCACAACTGCCTCTGCTATCACTTGGGTTCCAATTCATGTTGTGGTTCGGTGCTGCCGGGTCATGTCTGCCTCGACCAATCCTATGCCCAACAGAACTGAACACCACCCATTCTGTGCCAGCCTCTTCCTTGTTTTTATGCTTGAGCCCACTGTCACATCCATACCATCAATCCGCCCGGTCCAGGCCTCCCTGTTTCTCTCAGCCCCTCCATGTTACCAAGCATGCTGCTCTTTTCCCGGGTCTGGTCTCTTTCCAGTTCACAGCGATCTTTTTTTTTTTTTTTTTTTG
>NW_022103896.1:23693787-23735580 GCF_000313985.2 Echinops telfairi
AAGGTTGTATTTCTCATCATTGTTACATCGCACACCACTGGTCCTATAGGGCTCATCCGCCCTGGATTCCCTGTATTTTCAGTTCCTATCTGTACCAGTGTACCTCCTCTGGTCTAGCCAGTCACAGCGATCTTATCTAGCACAGAGGAGCGCTATTCCATAGGGTTTAGAAGACTGTCAATGCTTACGGTCACAAATAGCCTTATCTTTCTTCAGCAGAGTGTCTGGTGAGATTGATCCTCCAACCTTGCAGTGAGCAGCTCAAAGCTTAATTTACAGCCCCACCAGGGTGCACTCTTTCAATCCTACTGATTTAGATTCTGTATATTTTTATTGACTTTTATGACCTCTTATGCTGCTCTTCAGATTCTACTCGTTCTCTATTCTAAACCTCTTATTTCACTGCCTGCCCTTTACATATTCATATATATATCATATACATATATTATATATTATGGCTGTTTAATTTGGCTCCTTCCATATCTGTAGGTTTAATAAATGGTTTTTACTATTTCCCTGATGTAGCCACAATTGCACGCCCCAGTGAACTTGGTTCCTTTCTCCGAAAATACACCTGTGTTCCTTTGACGAACGCCCAGA
The DNA here is from genome assembly GCF_000313985.2 of Echinops telfairi. NCBI lineage: Eukaryota > Metazoa > Chordata > Mammalia > Afrosoricida > Tenrecidae > Echinops > Echinops telfairi. The sequence continues at coordinate 23,694,388 of NW_022103896.1, forward strand.
TTCGTTGTTGGGCTTTGTCAATGTAACCCATGATCTTGAAACAGAGATGGCCTTTCCCTTCCTTTCTTGTGTCCTCTCTTACTCAGCAGTCATAGGTTAAACAAGCTTCTGTTTCCCATAGAGAAAATGTGAAAAATGGTAAAACATTTTTTAGGGAAATGAAAATTTAAGGAAAAAATAACAACTGAGGAAATTACTTTTGAGTTTCTGTGACCTTTTAAAAGAGAAACATTCTTTTGGAAGTGAATTAGACTCCAAAACTAGATGAAATTTTCTGTGAAATGTCTCTGGATTGTGTAATTTTAAAAAGAACAAGCTAGATATCCCCTTTTGCATTTACTCCTGTAGTAGTTACCTAAGATTGTGCGGCAGAAGCCGGCCATCTCCTCATGCTAGCTTGGTTTTGGAACTGTGGAACTTCAGCAAGCCAAGAGAGGAAAGGACGACTTGGACAATATATATGTCACATCTGGTTTTCTTATTAAAAATGAGCCGCTCACCATCAGCACTCTTATAAGCCTCTACAAGTCAAATGATGTATTTTGATTGCTTCTGGGTTTCTTTTATTAGTTTGTTGGCTGGTTCTTTAGACTTTTTCCGGCCTTCATTTCAGTTAATAAGGTTCTTTATTTTTATCTTCCTAGGGAATTTGACTTCTCAATATGGAAGACTTTTGTTTTCCAGAAAAAGTAGAGACTTCTCAGGATTCAAATAGCCAGTTCTGTGCTTATTTCTCTTTTCTTCACAAGAGAAACTGCCCAGCATCATCTCGCTGTCTCATTAGTACACTGACTTTAAGAAACAGAAAAGTCATCTCTTTCAGAGCCTGTTCTGATACAAACTTACAAGCATACACGTTAAAAAAATTTTTTAAAAAAAAACCCTTAAGGAGTTTTTTCTGTACTAATTATAACCAATAACTTGTAAGGTAAAAAAAGAACTTGGTTTGGGTTTCAAAATTAATCAATTTTATGTAGGAATCATTTCTTTGTATGTCATATATAGTCCATATATTTTCAATATGCTAACCTTCTGGGTGAAAAAAAGATTCTTGTTTTTTCCTTTTCTTTTTAGTACAGAAGAATACCATTAGAGAAAATGGCAAAACTTGAAAGTGATCATTATAATTTAAACATTAATTGAAGTCAAGGTCATCAATGGATGGTGAAATCATTAAGCACATAACTGGTGGGGACCAATACTGACAGTGTCTCCCTTGACAGTGGAAAGATCAGCAGACGTGGTCTTCACCACGTGACCAAAGTTAGCATCAGCATTTCTAGGGCACACTGGCAGACCCTGCTTCCTGACTTGATGAAAGTGACAATATTGTGTGTGTGCTGTTGTCTTAGGCTGGTGTCTCCAGAGAGCAAAACCAGCGAGAGAAATTCATTATCAAGAAAATGGCTCACAGTTTTACAGGTGGGCAAATTCGGTCCAGTTCCAAGTATATTGTTCAAATGTTAAATTGGAGGCTTCTCCTGATTCTGATCGCTCCAGGAGCTATTAATCCCAGATCGCTAAGACTCCATAGGCACGTGGCTGCAGAGACAGATGAATCCCAGGTCCACAGGTCAAGCTTGTAACTAAAGAGGTGAATGAATCCCAGGCTGGCAGCTAATAGGGCAGGCTGTTTGGTTTAAGTCGAAAGAGTCAAGGTTTGTGAGCCAGATGCTGGAACCAGAGCCAGCAAACCAGAACAACAGAGAAAGCTGTTCCATAGTGTCCTTACCGAGGAAGCCGACCACACCCCCACAGAACATTGCTATCAGTTTTATCAGGGCTGTGACGTGAGTGAGGGAATTGAACCCTACCCTAATCTTTTTACCACTGGCTGGCTGCTCCCAGTGGATTCTGTTATCGAGTGGATTACATTATGTTAGATCACACCCTGGGGTTTGGTACTCGGCAGACTTCAACTACCAAAGGAATAGGAACTCTGATCCAGCCAAGTTGGCATAAAACCCAACTATCCTAAGTCATCATGGCAATATAGTGAATTCCGAATAAACGATTGAAAACTCCAGACCGTGGATTGCTTTGCGTGGCGATTTGCCAGGAATCTTGAAAGTGTCGCTGTCGAGAGAGTTGAAAAGAAGGAGTCTGACCATCCCAGGCAAGTCATCATCATTCCCAAGGGAATTCTTCACTGCAACGGCAAGCTAACACAAAAGCAGGCCAGCAAATACAAACTGAGACAGCAGGGTCAATTTGAATATGGATCATGTATTTTAAAATACGGTTGTATACGTGTAAAACATTTTAAGTTGTCCTAGTGTTGTTGTTGTTAAATCAGTTTTGACTCAGAACCAAACATTGCTCTGTCCTGTGCCATTCCCACAATCGTTGCTGTGTTTCAGCACAAACCACGCAGCCACGGTGTCAATCCATCTCACGGAAGGCCTTCCTCTGGTTGAAGCAGACCCCCAAGCATCTCCTTCCCAAGAACAGGTCTAAAGAATGTCACACAAAGCCTCACCATTCCCGTTTCTGAAAAGCCTGTTGGCTGTCCTTCTTCCAACACAGATCTGTGCCGCCTTCTGGACTGCATGGTCTCTTCAATATTCTTTGCCAAGACAATAATTAGCGGGCACCAATACTTCTCCGGGATTCCTTAATCATTGTACCACTTTTGTGTGCGTGAAAAATGATTTAAGACAACATGGCTTCGGTCAGGCGCACCTTAGTTTTCAGCATGACCTCGTTTCTTTTAAACATCCAGAGGCATCTTTGGCAGCCGATGTTGGGAATTAAATTTCTTGATTGGTGTGTTCATAGCTGTTGATTGTAAATGCAAATAAAAAGAATTATTTGACAATTTTCATCTTTTCTCTGTTTACTGTGATGTTAATTATTGGTCCATTTATGGGGCTTTCTGTTTTCTATATGTTCAGAAATAATCCACCCTGAAGGCTGTAGTGTTTGTTTTTCACCAATAAGTGTTTTTAAATACTCCATATTTCAGCAAATGAAGTTGTATCATCTGCTTATTGCAGGTTGTTAATAAGTCTTCCTCCAATGCCACTGCTATGTTCTTTTTCATGTAGTCCCGCTTCTCAGATTATTTGCTCAACCTACAGATTTAATTAGTGTGCTGAACGGATACAACCATGCTATAATAGTAATATGGGATTCTATGGAATGATTTCCTTATTCTATGGGATATATAGGAGATATAAACCTAAGTGTTTGGTAGTGACGTTAATAATATGTGTCCCTTACTCCAATGATTCAGAAAACAAGTATATTTGTAATATGTTTCTACCTATTTAGAAAGTGTTATTTGGCAATATGTTAGTCCATCAATCTAGGCGAAGACCACTTATGGCTTCAGGAGTATTCTTTTTTCACCCCTTAGCCCTTGGAATCAGCTTAAAGCAGTGGTTCTCAACCTTCCTAATGCCATGATCCTTTAACACAATTCCTCATGTTGTGGTGACCCTCAACCATAAAGTATTTTCGTTGCCACTTCATCACTGTAATTTTGCTACTGTTAGGAATCGAGCGACCCCTGTGAAAGGGTCGTTCGACCTCCAAAGGGGTCGCAACCCACAGGTTGAGAACCGCTGGCTTAAAGGAAGCCGCGTTTATGGCAAGAAGAGAGAACTTTGGACACTACACTGGCCACGTCTCTGAGTATGCAGTGTTAACAATAACTGAGGTGACTGCAGGCATTCCCTGATCATTTCTCTTTGGGAATGGATGGAGCGGTCAGAGAGGGCCAAAGAAATGAAGACAATGGAGGAAGAAAAATGATCTCTCCTCTTCCCACTTCTCCACAGACCAGTAGGGGAAGAGCCTCCACTTACCTTCCTTCAACAGCTTATAATGTAACATCCAGGTCAATTTTACTTTCCAAATTGAAGGGAAAATTTAATTTGGTTTTAAGTTGTGTACAATTCCTTATGTCAGAACTGCACAGCACCCCCAAAGGATTAAATGAGACTATTGATACTATCTGTGAGTGTCATAGAAGCCTGCTGAGAACAGTCAGAGCAAATAGCCTGGAGCAGGGCTCTATGGGCAAGCAGGAGCACTGCAGCATTGTTCTGCCTGCAATAATGTGAATTAGAGAAACAAGTCAGCAGGGCCTTGGGCCCAGAGTACATATTTAACCAGGAAACCCGATGGGAGGGAAGTTTTCAACAGCTTCATTAAAAAAAAAAAAAAGTGAACCCATCGCAAGCTCAAGTTCAAGTGAAAGTTTAGCCCTAACTCTTGCTACCAGGAAAGAAATAAGATTAGGGGGTTTCATTTATAAGGCAAACTTCAGAGGCTAAAGCTAAGATTATTATTATGTCTTTCAGAAGATCATTTGATTCAGTTCTATGTATGTCTTTTTCATTTCTCTCTGGTTTTATTTCTTTAGAATGTTAGAATTCCACCCAGAGGTTCTCTAGGTTCCCACGGCTTGGACCACATATATTACGTTCGGCCCCTCAGAAGTTTCCTATGGTAGAGATAAGAAGACTGTTAGTTAAGAAATTTTTGTGATTTAGTGATGGAATAGGGAAATATGGGAAAGAATGTGTGAAACCTAGTTTAATAAAAGAGCATGCTGTTGCTATATAGTCGTACCTCAGTAGATGGAGAACATTAGCCCAGGCAGCCACATGGGAATTTTCAAGGACTTTTGCAAAAAAAGTTATTTCATTCAGTTAAAAAAAATAGCATAAGAAAATATCATCCAAACCTCAAGTCTTCCCATCATTTATAAAGCCAGTTGCCTCTTACACTTTCCCAGGGGTAATTTCTTTACCAGATCATTTTTATCCTGGTTTGAGATTTTGGTGAGACTCATTTATTCAGAGCAGTCCATAGTAAATATTAAACACACCACAGAAGAATTTATTACTGGCCCAGAAAATAATTTGTTTCAAACTATTTATATTACAAGGAGCAGGGTGCATGACAAAATATTGGACCTAGTAAAATAATCCTAATTTGGGGTTTTGCTTTATTTTGACTTTTTGGTATAAAGTCTAGCACATTATCTACCTTGTTTCTTTTAGTGTCCATTTCTGAATTCAAGCAGTTTTTTATATTTAAAAAAATACTTTAAAAATTGTAAAAATCAAAAAAGATATTTAACTCTCCCACACAATATTTCTTATATTTGAATTGTCCTCTTAGGGCTCCTGTAGTGATATTGGAATGCTGTTTTCCCATTTCCTTTCATGGGACTTGTTTTAAAAGACATTTCCTACATTCTAGAAGAATCTATGTGCAATTTCACTCTTATTTATGAAATGGTTTCTTAGGGGGACATTTATTCAAGACAGAGTGGTTGAGAACACATTCCAGTCACCTCACTAGAGCTGCCTGATCCTGCCTCTCCCTAGTTCCCACTCTTGGGAGAGGTCCACATTCCTTTGCACAGTTGTTCACTCGATATTTCAATGACGCCTTGCGCAGGGAGACCTACTGACATCCTGACTGAGGCAGAGGTGGAGAGTTAAAAACGGAACGTCTTCCTGTCACTTGCGAAGTACAATCTATGACTGGTGCCTTGGTCAGCTTTCATAACAACCATTCATTATGGTGTTACATTGTTTTGTATCAATGTTGATAGCTAGGAAATTAAAGCTACCTAAAGTTCATTGACATAGGATTTTCACCTATGGAGTAATGGCCCGAAGCTGTGAAGAGCAGATTCGCACCTAGAAGGCTCCCCTGTGTTTGGAGCAGCTTTCTCCACCTATAGAGAATGCATTTGATAACTCGACAGGTGGGTGCTAGATAGCATGGCTGCGGAATCTAGAGACCACAGAAAGAGACCAATGGCCACCATTACCCTAAAAACAATGTCCCACGACCAACAGGTTTAATGAATGAGTGTGTAGTGCCCACAGGAGAGCCTTACAGTCCTATTTTGACATTTAGTTAAGAAAAGCTGCAAATTCAATTTTGTCTTTAATGGCCACTGAGGTTGTAACAGTTCATTATGAAATGTACCCAAGTGTCTGATTGTATTGATAATGGGAATCATATCAGTTAATGTTTTTGTAAACGGTTCCTAGCTGTTATGTTTTCAGGTGCTGTCCAGTAAATTCTAACTGATAGTGACCTTATGTGACATTGTGGGACTGCCACATACAGTTTCTTAGGCTGTCACCTTTACAGGAGCAAATACCCTGATCTTTTCAAGTATGTCATCGCTGGGTACCTTCAAAGTGTTAGATTTTTTGTTAGTAGCTAGAAGTTTAAATATGGCGCCAGCAGGGCTCCTTGGCTGTATGTGTTTATTGTTATGGTGAAGTGCTGCTGTGTCAGTTTCGACCCATGGCGACCCTGAGACTGAAACACCTGCCGGTGTTGCAGCATCCTCATCATCGTTCCTGTGCTTGGGCCCAGAGTTGCAGTCCTTCTGTCAATCCACTTCCTGGTGGGCCTTCCTCTTTTCTGTGTGGACACTTGTCCATTTTACCAAGCATGATGGCCTTTGCTCTGGACTGGTGTTTCCTGGTCATATGACCACAGTATGTGAAAGGAAGTCTCACTGTCTTTGCTTCTGAGAAGCCCTGTGGCTATACTTTTTCCAACACACTTTTGATCATTCTAGGGGCTGTCCATGGGATTGTCAATATTCTTTGCCAACACATAATTCAAATACTTTAATTCACCTTTGTCTTCTTATTTTATTGCCCAGCTTCTGTATACATATGAGGCAATTGGAAATACCACGATTTGGGTCAGCTGCACTTCATGTTATGAACATGTAAATCATTTTAATTTATTTAAAAGGAGGATGGATAGAGTGCTAGAATATTAGAGGAAAGAAGATCTTATTTTGTTTCTAAAATACTTTTTATATCTTACTACTTAAGAATTTTCATAATTCATCAAAATCTTCTCAACTCAGATATGGCAGACCATCCATGATTTAATTTTATTCAAGTAGGTTATAGAGGCAGCTTTTCAATTCAGAGACACTTGACAGTGCTACCAATTGCTTACTAATAATATTGTCTTCTTTCATCTCCCAACCAGCTAGGAAATGCCTTCAGTGCCAAGTGACTTAGAGTAAATCCTAAATGTTTCCATTTTTAAAAAATGTGTTCCATGATGCCAGAAAAAATACACGATGGAATCAATAGATCTTTATAATATGACATCCCTCCTATCTTTGCTGTTCATTGGAAGCAAAACATTCTAAAGGGAGATCAATTCGCATCTTTCAAACCGTTGGTGGATTCTTAGAATGATTTAGCATTGCATGTTATAATGTAGTCATTTGAACATGGTTACAACCTTCAAAATTTTTTTAAATTAAAAGTACTGTGTTTATGGCGCCTGAAATGCTAAGTCTCTGAATTTTATTTAAGTACACTTCTATATACATTGTTTGTTTTCTTTCCCTTATAAATGGAGAATTCAGCTACTCTATAGCAATGACAAAAGACATCCTGGTGGCATAGTGGATTAAGCACTGAGCTTCTAACAATACAGTCAGAAGTTCCAATCTACCAGCCACTCCAGTACGAAGATGGGACTGTCTGCCACAATGAAGAGTTCGTCTCCGAAACCCAACGGGACAGTTATACTCTCTCCTAGAGGGGTCACAAGGAGTTGGAAATGATTTGAGTAGTAAGTAGAATTAACACCAACAATAGCAACAACAAAAAACCTTAGTTATTTTTGAAAATGATTTGAGTAGTAAGTAGAATTAACACCAACAATAGCAACAACAACAAAAAACCTTAGTTATTTTTCCCTTTTATTTTTTTGTCCATGAATTACTGGATGGCTGGACATTGCCGACATGTGCTAAATGAACATGGTGCCAGTGTTCCCTAAAGTACATCTGTTCTGCAGAAAATGAGTGTGTAAGTGTATTATGATGTGTTCCCCTGAAAAATAAACTCTGTTCATTAAGTTCAGCAATAAACCTTTAAGCATAATGAAATGTTTTTATTTGGATGCTGTATTTGCTTAGTTCCTTTGTTTACGACAGAACTTCTCTCAGTAGAAGTCCAGTTACGTCCCACTAATTGCAAAAGGAAGAGGATTTGAGTCTTTCCTGAATCCCTCCTTTCACCAGCCAGGAAGGGGCTCTGGCTCAGATGGCTGTATTTCATAAGAGAACAGAAAGAGCCCCTCAGAAGGCGCTAGCTCTGTGATCTGGAGCAGAGTTAAAGATCACATTGTAGATAGAGGTATCTGCATGTTCATTGCCTGCAGCTGAACTGAGAAAAATATTTTTTCCTCTGATGTGGCAGTATGATAAGAGACAAAAAAAACAACCCTACCTGTTCCAAGGTTTATTGACGGGAAAGTAGATTTTCTCAACCTTGAAATTGTAAGAAATTCTTAAATAGCTGTTTTGAAAATGTCTACTTAACTTCAGTCATTGAGAAACAAATTGAAAGTGGTATAATTAACATATTTCAGCCATCAGAAATTCACAAAAATATTCTGAGGACAGCTTCATAATTGGTAAATTTTGAGGGAATTTCTTTTGCGATAAAACCTAGTATTAGTTTTCTCTCTGATATTATTGGTCTTTGTGAATAAATATTGGTATTAAACACCAACAAACCCTGTGCTCATATTTTAGATAGAATTGGAGTTATTCCAGCCAATAACAGGGTATATCACATGATTATTAGAACTTGGACCTATATGAGAAATAAGAAATAATAATAGTACTTTTTAAATATATTGTGGGGAATGATACTGATCTACCTGTGGCAGTTATATAATCTCCCATCAACTTGAGCGAAGGAGTGGATTCTTGCCAGTCAATCAGGTCATAGCCAATTAGGTCTCTGTGTGGGCATGGCTTTCTCATGAGGATTCTGGGAACTCCTGTCTTCCTCCCTGGAGGTGGGACACATACACTCTCTCTGCTGCACATTTCTCTTGACAAGCCACATGGAGACACACTGATGGAGCCAGAGCCCTGGAGCTAGAGGAGTCACAGGGAGACCCACGCCAGCACTGAGAGGCTTACAATGCCACTGGATCTCCAAGACTTTCCACCCATTGCCCCGTGATCTTCCTGCTTTCGACATCATTGCAAGGCTGCATGACTCTAAAGAGGAATTTATGGACTAGTGTTAGACATATGGGTTAATACCGGACTTATGGACTTGCTCTGGACTGGGCTGGGATGTTTTCTTAATATACAATTACTCTTTGATATGAAGTGCTCTCTTACACATATATGAGTGTCTCTGGATTTGTTTCTCTAGTTAATCCAGACTAACACACTACTCAAATTTTGTCCACATGCTGCCTGAGAAGTTAAGATAGCCTTTGTGGGTCAATCACAATCCTGAAGAATCAATGATCTTGATTTTGAAGTCAAAGACAAAGAAAGTCAAGTTTATCATATGATCCATTCTCCTGGTTGAAATATTTTTTCTATGAGGAGAAGTAGCCATCTGTTATCAAAAGGCAAAATTAATAACAGCCTGAAAGATGAGGGTACAAAATAAAATTTATTCCATTGATAGTGAATTGAAAGAGTAAATTCAGATTGTATCCACAAACTTAGATCCCGGATGATACTAAAAGATGAAAAGCAAAACAAAATACAGTAAAGTCAGGTAGAAAGACGAGTCTAAACTTTGTATGTGGAATGACCAGCTACAGAGACTCAAAATGCAACAGGTCCTCTTGTGTGTGTGATGACGCAAACTCTCAGTGACACCACATAGCCAGTCCCTCCTCCCACTCCCACCCTTCCCTTCTTCATTCCATAAAGATAGAATCCGAAAAGTCTGTGTTTTGACATGAAGACACAATATATATTCTTCTCATACCATCTTTAAATTGCCACTGTTGAAAGAGATAACTTTAACTCTCTAGTTGCTTGATGGGATCTTTTATTTCATAGTCACTGCTATGGAGTTGGGGCTGACATAGAGAGACCCTGTAGGGCAGAGTAGAACTGCCCCCTGGGGGGTCACAGATCATAACTTTTTACAGGAGTAGAAAGTCCCATCTCTCTGCCGAGGAGCATCTGGTGGCTTCAAACTGCTAACCTTGTGGTTAGCAGTCCGAGTAACTACTATGCCACGGTGGAATATATGCATTTATATTGAAATAGAGAAGCATGAAAGTGGAACCATGTTTCCATTATGCAGTTAGCAATATTTTTTTTCAACAACATAGGTCAACAAGGTATGTGTAATTGTTAAATACACTGTGTGAAAACATACATTATGAGTATATGTTATACACATTATATATGTATGACATGAAACATATATATTTGTATATGCCATATTATATTTGTATATGTGATATTATATCGATACCACATAAATACAAAAAGCAAACCCAATGTCATTGAGTTGATTCTGACTCATGGCAACCCTACAGGGTTGATTTGAATGATTCCCTTGTGTTTCTGAGTCTATAAAGTTTCATGGGAGCAGAAAGCCTCGTGTTTCTCTCATGATGTAGCTGGTGGGTTCAAACTGTTGACCTTGTAGCAAGAACCCAAAATTATAACTCATTTTGTCTCCTGGGCTCCGTAAGCATATTCAGGAGGGTTTTTAAAAATCCATGAAATTTTCCATGTTATTTTCATTATATTTTTGTACAATTATTGAAACAACTTTGCATAACATATATTAAATTTATAAAATATGTTATGCATATCAATGCATAAATGCATATGTGCAACACATATGCACTTCTGTGCAGCATATATGTTTATGAGAGGCTGCTGTACAACAGAGCACTGCTTCATTCTGTTGTACACAGGATCACTACAAGTCGAAACCTATTCAGCAGTACCTCCCAGTGATCACTGGAGAGAAAGTCAAGAGTCTTGCGATGGGGGTTCCAGTTTGTTCAGGCATGGGTTTATTCCCAACAAAATAAGTCACACTGCTCTCAGATAGATGAATGGTGGTAGAGAAGTTCTATCACTCAGACAGTTATTTTGATCTTCTTAAGATGCCTCAAAAATCGATCCAGTCATAATAAGGGCTTCCAATGGGATCAGTTGGACCAGTTACCTTCAAAACATAGATGGCAGCTCAGAAGGTTATGGTGACCACTTGTTGTGGGAAAAGAGGGCGTTGCTGGATTTTAAAGTGATCATCTTAATAGATTTCTTCAAAGGACCCAGAATTAGCATGGGGCTTATGAAGAAGAGGTTTTATGAAAATTGAATATTGTATTGGTAAGGGAAAAAAACAGGAAATTTCCACCGAGGAATTGTTTTCCATCACAACCATCCACCTGCTCATTCTTTCAGAGGTTTATAATTTGAGCATGCCGTTGGGTCACCTTCCTCTGGAACGAGTACAAATATGAACCATTCCTAATTATTTGGCCAGGTAGCTGCCTTCCACATTTCCAGGGGCTGATGAGTGAGTGCTTCCAGTGCTTCATCAGCTTGTTCAAACATGCCAATTGGTATTCCATCAATTCCTGGAGCCTTGCTTTTGACAGATGCTTCCAGAGTAACTTAGACTTCTTCCTTCAGCACCATTAGTTCTTGCTCATCTGCTGCTTTTTGAAATGGTTAAGTCAACTTGCTTGCTTTTGTTTTTTGGTTTTGTGGTTTACTGACAATATTTTCCCATCTTCTTTTGATGCTTTATTCATTATTCAATATTTTGCCCATAGAATCTTTTAATATTGCAAGTTGAGCATAAATTTTTCTTCAGGTCTTTCAGTGTAAGATCTACTGAACATGTTCTTCTTTTCGGGTTTTCTTACTCTAGCTCTTTGCCCATTTCATTGTAAGATTTTATTTTGTCTTCTCAAGCTTCCCTTTGTAATTGCTCTAATATCACATGCAATCAAAACTTTTCTGAAGGTCACTCAACAATAGTTGCAGCAGATTATTCATCGGGAGCTGCCAGAAGTTCTGGCCAGATTCAGAAGAGGACATAGAACTAGGAACAGCATTGCTGATGTCAAATGGATCTTGGCTGAAAGCAGAGAATACCAGAAAGATGTTTACTTGTTTCATTGACTATGCAAAGGCATTTGACTGTGTGGATCATAACAAACTACAGATTGCTTTGAGAAGAATGGGAATTATAAGGCATTTAGTGGTGCTCATGTGGAACTTGTACATGTATCAAGAGGCAATTGTGCAAACAGAATAAGAGCACACTGCCTGGCAGGAAAAGTGTGTGTCAGCGTATTATCCTCTCACCATTTTTATTCAAACTGTATCTTGAACAAATAAGCAGAATTATATAAAGTGGAATGTGATATCAGGATTGTAAAGAAGGTTCATTGGCAGCCTACATTGTGCTTATGACAGAACCTTCCTCGCTGAAAGTGAGGAGTGCGTGAAGCACTTGCTGATGAAGATTGCAGCCTTCAATATGGATTACAACTCCATGTAAATAGAGGGGCAGCGGATTATTTGTGTGGCTGTTCTAGCCAAAGTCTCTAACTCACCAAATGATTGTTCTCTGCATGTGTCCGGTAAGAAGGAGGCGGAAGATACTGATAAGATTCACCCGTGAGTAATGGAGGACAGGATTCGATGGCGTGGCATCCTTCTCTGTATACAATGAGCCCTCTGAGAAACGGAGAAGCATTTCATTACTCGCAAGAGCCAGGAGGAGAGAGTGTCCTATGGACCCGGCCCCCTGCGCAGTGAACCTCCTGGGTCCAGATAATAGCTATGCCATCAAAGGAGAAGCAGAACCAGGAGCCACAGCATGGAAGGGAGGGATGGACTTCTCAACCCGTGGGGCAAGTAAAGCTGAGGGATTTTGTGCAGGAGGCTGGTTTGTAGGTTGAGGTCCCTCTGGGCAATTAATTAGGGACATTGAACTTGACTTACTGACTCATGGAAGTAGAGATGGGTGCCTCTGGGCTGGGGCTCACTGGAGTGAGGTTCTACTGGCACTTAATTCAGGGACATGGGTTTGCTGACCCACAGACCTTGAGTTGAATACCTTTGAATTGAGACTTACAGCAGAGTGGCATGTCCCTTTGGGTGTTTATTAGCAGACCTGAAAATGTGTGGCATGTGCTGATAAACAAGGACCCTGAGCATTTCTCACTGGCATTACAGCTTTTTAAAAAAATTGTTTTATTAGGGGCTCATACAACTCTTATCACAATCCATGCATACATGAATTGTGTAAAGCACATTTGTGCATTCATTGCCCTCCTCACTCTTATAACATTTGCTCTCCACTTAAGCCCCTGGCACCAGCTCCTTATTTTCCCCCTCCCTCCCTCCCCCCACCTCATGAACCCTTGATAATTTATAAATTATTATTTTGTCATATCTTACACTGTCTGATGTCTCCCTTCACCCACTTTTCTGTTGTGCATCCCCCAGGGAGGAGGTTATACGTAACTCCTTGTAATCCGTTCCCCCTTTCTCCCCGACCCTCCCTCCAACCTCCCAGTATAGCCACTCTCACCACTGGTCCTGAAAGGATCATCTTTTCTCAAACTTCATAAGCTCTTTTAATGATTACTTTTATCTCTGAGTTTGGGTGTAGCCATTGCAATGGATATTAGACCCCAGAGAGATCAAGCGGAGCAGTAAAATAGAGAACACTCGTTCAGAAAACCCAGTGAAGAAGACCAGAACCCTGACAAGTGGATCAGAAGGAAATAGCATGATAAATGGAGAAAAGATTGAAGTTGTCAAGAATTTCATTTTGTCTGGATCCACAATCGGTGCTCGTGTAGATTGAGGAAATGTTGAGAAAGAATAATATTACATTCTGACTTTAAAAAACAACAACACAGGCTTATAGGATTTAAGAAAAGATAAACACGACATAAAATTTACCCTAAAATGCCACCATATTGCTCCTTCTGTGAGAAATGTTGGGAGGTAAAATCTTGCAATATGATTGAACAGTAGCTTATTCTTGTTTGAATTATGTTTATGAGTGGAAGCTTCAAGAGCTACTAGGAAGTTATAAGCGTGGATGAAAAGGGAAGTGGGAGAAATACTTGGATCAGTACGTTTAAACATTTAGCAAAGCTTTTTTCAAAGCAAAGATGTTATCGCAAAACCCCATTTGTAAAAGTTTTCATTCCTTCTGTATAAGATCAAATTTATAAAAATTATGCGTTTAAAAAATCTTAAAGATGAGACAGTTTTGATCAATTGAATTTTTGAAAATTAGTTCCACAGCCAATAAGCTTTAGCATTACGTTTATTCGTATAGTTTACTTTCTGTCTACCATATTGAGAAAATCCTAATTCACATATATAAGTAAGTTGTAAATAACAACAGCTTTAGACAGCTTACAGATGGTAGAAAAAACATTTCCTTGACGTTTGTACAAAGATAAGTTTTTCTGGCTGTACAAATTAGCGTCGCAGTAGATATCGTCAACATGTTAAAATATCTATTTCTTTTATAACATGTCTTAAGGCAATTACAATATGTGCAAGGAAGTTCAAATGAACATTTTGAAACATTCCAAAGTACCTCTTGAGACACTGTAATGGAGGGTGGTGGGCCAGGGGAGCTGCTTTGAAGACTCCTAGGAAGAAATTTGGAAAATGTTTCATTGAGACTAGGAAGAAACAAGAGTGTGGTATTAAAGTCAGGGTGGTGTCCTCTTAAAAGCTTCTGCCTACTGAGAGTATAGTTTTTTTTTCTCAAGTAACTCAGGTACAATAATCCATTTCAATTCCAGTAATAATCTATGGGCATTGAACAATTAACTCCAAAATAAGAATAATAGTTGTGACATGAAATATTATTTGTTCATGGCCATGTCAAGGTAACTTCTTGGGCTAACATAAAGTACTCATCTAGAGGGATAAAGGAGCAATGGAGACTGTATAGTCAACTAGAGAGGGGTACAGTTATAGACACAGCACAATAAAGAAGAAAGGATTTACTAAGCTACACACTACCCATTCCTGGAGAATTCAGCTTGGCTGCTACTGCTTCTGTGAAACTTATACCAATCCATAAAAGGGGATTTGAGGCCCTTTGAATAGTAGTGGGAGAACTGTACATCAGTTGAAGGTCTTATCCCCCCTTCAGAGCTCTCTTCCAAAATGCATGTACACACATAAGTTGAAGCACACTTTCTGTCTTTTCCAAGCATACTCTTACACTTGGCTAGATCTAAGGCTGGTCTATAGTATTTGTGAAGGCAGATAACACATTCACCATGCACACGACTATATTCCCAGGATCTAACTCAATGCTTACAGATAGTTGGTCTCCACCAATCATTTATAGAAAGATGAAACACAACAGGAAATGAGAGTTATTTATTTCTACCTAGATGGACAAAGAATGTATGAGAAGGATTAGGATGACCAACAGTGTTTCCCAAAGTATGATTGTATTTTGGGTAGGTAATGAATGAAAGAAAAAAAACATCCAAATATATCTTGGTCAAATTGATTTTAAATATTTTTTTACTAGGACCTTATCCAGGTATCTCACCATTCAATAGTTTGGTCATATCAAGCAGCGGTGTACAATCACACCCACAATCATTTTCAGAACATTTTCTTCCTCTTTTACTCCTTGAAATAAGCTTCCCCCCTTCCCTGCTGAACCCCTAGGAACCCTTGTTCTAGTTATCATCCCTACAGATTCACCCACTCTGGGTTTCGTGTACCGAAAAACATAGATATATAACAGAGAGTCAAGAACAATACCAATAATAGCAAAATGCAAAAGATAAGCCCAATTGGAAAGACAAACAACAAGAACACCAAAAGTATTAAAAACCAGATCAAACTCAAAGTGTATAAAAATGAAGATCATATTCCAAAGTTTTACCTATTCCCATGAGATTTATCATTATATGCTACTATAATAGTCTTTCCTAGGCTCTCTGTCTGATAACCAGGCCACTCTCATCCCTCACTTATAGTCAGAGGGGAATTACTGGAGGCATACACCATGTGTACATCCTACAATGTATGTTGGGTTCCCACTGCCTTCTGCAAACAGGATTTAACAATGTAACTCTGATACCATTCTCTCTTTCGGATTTGTACTATATCATTTACAGTCCTTAGATCAAGATGCTGGTGTGCTTCTTCCATGTCCACTTAGTTGACTTCTCACTTAGATGGCTGTTTGAAAATACGTCTTAAGACTCAAGATGCTATGCTCTCGGATAGCCAGGCATCATCTCATTTTGTTCACCACCCTTTGCTCTAGCACCATATCTCCCATGTTTCCTTCAGGAGGGCATGGATCGAGTAGGGCCATATCAGGAGGAATTTTTCATAGATTGGAGCTAGGATTGGTGCGAGACCAAATTCCATTCCTAAATCTATGTCTCCTATCTGTCTCTGGTTCACCTTAGAAACATCTTTGCCATTTTTATGGTAGAGAATCTTTCAATCATCTCCCTGGATGATAAGGTCCTTCAGTTTATAGTGTCATTGATTTAGCCCAAGGTAATATATTTAAAACACAATTGATAAAGGGAGATTAAACAAGTGTAGGCTAACTATAAATTGCAATACATGGATTATTGGCTTCCACAGATTAAGTCCTTACGTGACTGGACACTATTCAAACAGTAAGAGTTGGTGGTCAAGCAATAATATTCACTAACAGTGTCAGACACAGCTCTGCCAAGATCATATATATCTTAATAAAGCAAGGACGACATTGAAGTAATATGTACATGTTAGTTCACCTGCTGACAGATCAATTCTCTTGGTATAGCTTTTCTCTGCTTCTTCACCCTCCATGTAATTTCAGTCTTTTAAAATTTTTTTTTTATTTTATAATTTCAGTCTTAAGTCTTTGGGTTAGACCCAAAGGTTTGAGGTAGACCTAGTTCACCTAATGGGATTTCCACAGCACATCCCTCTGGTGTGGCCTTTGGCATATGTTGGGCTACTTGAAGATCCAGCATTCAATGTCCTAGGATTCCATGACCCAAGGTCTGGTTCCCCAGTGAGTGTACAGGAACTTAACCCAATGTGCCCTATTAGGAGCTTAGTGCCAGGCATGCTCTCCCCAAAGTATTGTTAGGATAAACTGAATTTTTACGGGCCTTGGTTTTCTGTTTGTCCCATCTAAAGACAGATGCAGTGACCTCCTTAGATTTCCTTTGCCTAGCATGGGGTGAGACTAGATCACTTTCAGCATGAGCCATCATTAGATATCGCTCTCGGAGGAGGAAGTGGTGATGTTGATGATTAAGCAGAAGGCATTTCCTCCCCAGGAGACGTTCGGAGGCTGAAGTCCTAGAAGTGCTGTTTTTCATTGAGATGCAAGGTTGAGATCTTAATCTCCTGGAACAGTGCTGGTTCCCTGGACTGCTCAGTAAGAGACAGCCAATAAAAATAATAATATATAGTATCTTGCATTTCTACAGCTTTTTCAGCTCATAGAACACTGTTATATTCATCACCTTATGAGATTTTCACAGTGGGCTTGTAAAAGAGAAAGAATAAGGGATCTGACAATAGGAGAGCAAAGACTCAGAAATGAAGGCCAAGTTTTTGTGGCTAGAAAGCGGCACATTTGGGATGGAAACACAGGGTGGGAAATGTGCTATCCATCATAGGTCCTGTGTAAGCAAAGTTTTATATATTCAGTGCTGAAAGAACTGCTTGTGTGGAAAAGCAGCCACCAAATGGCCTTTGTAGATTTGGGTAAAGGAGAAGAGTACAGAAGCCCTCCTTTACTTGGGTAACTATGGAAATGAAACCAAGTTAAAAAAAAATTGAAGTTGAAACTATTTAGATGCTTCTAAAGATGCATGAGGGCATAAGCATTGTTCATTGTTTTAATGAAGCTCATATGGTATTGAATGAACAATTGCAAAGCTACATTTTAAAGAAAGTTGTAGCATTGCATTTTAATGCTTGATGAAGTGTATGTATTGCCTTTTACTCCAAAACACTTTATAAATGCTCACCCATTCAGCTATCCCCTTGCCCTTGAGAGAAAACAAAGGCGGTTGGAGGGTGGAGGTGGAGGCAGAGAACATTATTCTTCAAATCATGATAGATGTGGATTTCCAGAACTCTCCTCAGATGTTTGAAGGCTTCTTTAAAATCTCAGGGCTGTAGAGACGCATCTGTCCACCATCAACTCTTAGAATCCAATCATTGTAAATGAGCTGAAACAGAAAATGTGTTTCCACCTCCCAGATCCCTTTTGTGCTACGTCCGTAGATATCTCTAGCACTTCATTTCACCTCTCAGGAAATGCTGTAAAACTGACCTTTCTTGATCTGGGCACATGAAGAATTGGAAAATGTTTACCTTGTGTATCTGAAAGAGAAAGAGAGCAAGACTAACCAGGCTGTGGATACAGGTGAGCCATAGAAAGCCTGGGTTGGCGGCAGCCATACGTAGCAGGTGGTAATGGAATAAAGATAAATCAGAGAAAAGAACGTGATCTCTAACAGAAAGGTCTTTCAATTCCTTGGCAGGTGGAAAGTACACTGAAACCTTCTTTCAGTGGCTCCCCAGGGATGAGCTACGAAGCTTAATAAGGCGTGTTTGAAAGTTATATTCATCCTTGGACTATAGGCTCAGTAAATGTTTTATTGCCTGTTTTTTATGTACTCTACTTTTCTCACCCAAAATGCATGGAGATATGTTTGACAGAATGAAAAGAAACTCTGGATTCGTGCGATGCATAGGAGTTCCATTGTCTGATTTTTGGAAGTAAGTCACCAAGCCTTTCTTTCTAGTCTCCTGGTCTAGAAGTTAACTTAAAAGCTACTCTGTGTCATAGCAACACAGAAGCCTCTACAGATAGCAGATGGGGTTTGTGTTGGAAATATCTTGGCTGGGAATGTGACTGATTCTCCTGTTTGGAAATTGGGAATTCCCACCATTGGACCATGACTACTTTCGTGGTAATGAATTATCCAGTCAAAGATTATAAAGACTGTAGCTACACTCACATGGAAAACTGGTCATCTTTTGGACAATAAAGGATAAAACCAGCATTCGCCTGCCTGCCTAGCAAGTGTGTAGTAATTTCCCAATAGTCAGTATCAGGTTCTCTCTATACTCTCAGTGATGCTGAGCTTCAAGCATGTAGGAAGAGTGACAAAGGTCTAAGTTACATTCAATTGCATATGAAAAGGCAAGTGTGTCACGAATTTAGATTTAGATTTTCTAAAACTAAGGGGAAAGTGTGTTAAAGTCTGTTAAGATAATACTGCAGCCATATCTGACTGCCTCTGGCTGACAAGGGAGGAGAATCCATCTCCACACCAATTGCCTTCACCTTTCATCTTTCTTTTGCTTGTGCGACCACCAAGCAGGATCAGAAAACATGAAGGAGACAGTCGTTAGTCCACAATTCCACCAATTCTGCCAACACACAGTTGGTCACGTAGTTCCTTGGCCTCTGCCTCCATGGGCCAGAAAGCCTGGTCCAGGCTCTGTCTCAGTCTCATAGTCTTGAAGCTGTTCCTCGGCTCTGTCTCATGGTCTCTGCCTCTGCCTCCGGGTTAGGCCTCTGCCGTGTCAGGAAGGGATCACAAATGTGCTCTGCTGGTGTCTTTTCTTCCTTGATGGTCCTGCGAAATCTGTGTGTTCCTCTCCTCTATTCGTGCTTTGAATACTCTATTTACATGGTACTATGCAAGCATTTGGTGGAAGTTACCAAAGCATGGATAGAAGAGTCACATTAAGAAATTTCACTTCATTGTACATCCACTCCTCCACAGGGAATGCAGGGATGCGGGATGGGTGAGGGAAAGGGAAAGGGAAAGGGGACTTCAGGAGTAGATGGTTAGGGCCAGCAGGGGGAGGCTGATCGTGATGGGACAGCTCCTTTTAGGGGTGGGTCAGCCATGCGGAGAGGGAATCTTCTGAGATGGATGGGAAGGTGATTGTACAACTCCCTTTGGTAGGATAGAAGGATTGAACTACACAATTCTGCGATATGTAAACTATGTGCCAATAAAACTGTTGGGACAAAGCAAAACTTCATGGGTCCACTGACATATATTCCATCCAAAGTTACCTCAACAGATGTTAGGCAATGCGTAGCCACCTATATGTACATACACGGGAATGGCATCGGGTTTGCCACCGGAGTCCCAGTTCAACTGGGCACAGGTTGATTCTACATAAAATGGGTTTAAACAAAGCAGAAAGAACAAGACATTTCCCTACACCACTGTTCAAAAAGAAAATTATTCATGCACGTTTTCAAACTGTGCTAAGGACAAATGAGTGAGTATCACACAGTAAAGAGAGGAGACCCATCAGCCCCGCCAGGACTCCTATAATTGGAGCTGCCTGTGAGAGCAGCAGTCAAGAAGTTACATGATCTCTGGTTTGGGGCAAGTCTGTGGCTGCACAAGACCTCTTTAAAGTGTCGAAGAGCAAGGATGCAACTGTGAGGACTGAAGTGCCCTTGACCCAAAGTATATTCTCAATCCCCTGATCTGTATGTGAGAGTTGGACAAGGACTTGACTTGTTTGATGTGGTCTTTGTTGCTGGGCTCTTTCTTGGTGTAGTTGTTGTTTTGTATGTTTGTCTGTATAGGGAAATCAGGAAGGGTGGAATTAGACAGTAGCTGGATTGATGATTACCTGGGGGCTCGGGAGGGAAGTGTAGAGAAAATGGGAATTCAACATCAGTGGGTACAGAAGAAAGAAGATTTTCCAGAGTTGATTGTGGCAAAGATTGTGCAACCCTTCTTGATATGACTGAACTATGGAATTGTGTGATATGGTAATTGCAGTTCAATATTTTTTTTCAAGTGGGACAATAAATAAGAAAGACTTCAAAATTGTCCAAGGGTGACTGTAGGAGAATTAGGAGTGCTGACAGAAACCACCAGTGGGAGAAAGACGAAGCTTTCTACTCCTGTAAAGAATTACAGCACGGGTGCTCAATACTCGATCGCGATCTACTAGTCGATCACAAATGTAGTGTGGGTAGATCGCATGGCATTAAAAAAATAGATGTAAGCCTCTCATAAATCTCATCATTTAACTGATATACAGCGCAGCCAATCAGATGTAATCTTACATGTCAAAGCATGCGCAAACAGCTGTGCTAAGTGCAGCAAAACTGACAAGCTAAGTTATCGCCAATGTTTAGAACTTGGTTTTTTTCTCTTAAATGTAAGAAAGGGTATTAAAATGAGTGGGGGAGCTGGACTAAGTAAGAAGACAAAGACATATCACTTTCATACAGAATGGGAGATTTTGACACTACAAGCCGACATTCAGCTGAAGTCCAGAGCCATGAATAGTTCTGGAACTTACTCGCAGAGGGAAAGTACCCAAACGTGAGAAAATGTGCTACCTCTTTGACTGCATTATTCGGCTGTACTTATTTATGTGAGTCAGCCTTTCCCCACATAAAGATCGTTAAGTCCAAGTACTGTTCCACCATGACTGATGATCATTTGGAAGTGTGCTTGAGGCTGGCTGTCAGCAGTTACTGTGCGGACTATGCATCCCTGGCTCATTCCATTCAGTGCAAGTCATCAGAGTAAACTCAGGCAATGACAAAAAAAATGTACAGAGTTAATTGTGTTGTGTTGTGCAATAGGGACTCATGCGGTTATGCAAGGTACATAAACATACATTGTACATATAAAGAATTCTCAATGCATTTATGAATACATGTAAATAAATACATAAAAATAAATATGTTTTGCATTTTTGTAGTTGGTAGATCATTTTGACTTGATCATTTTATAAGTACCTCGCATGCTGAAAAAGTGTGAGCACCCCTGACTTACAGTCTTGGAAAATCACAGGGGCGGTTCTACTTTGCTCTATAGGGTTGCTATGAGTCAGAATCAGCTCAACTGCACTGAGTGAAGCAGGAGAACTGATGCATTTGAATGATAGTAATAGCAGAGAAGATTGAAAGTACTGTGGACTGCCAAAAGAACAAACAAACCTGTCTGGGAAGAAGCACAGCCCAAAAGCTGCTGAGTGTAGAAGCATGAATAGTGAAACTTTATCACTTCCTTCTTTGGACATTTTCTCAGGACAGACCAGTCCCTGAAAAAGGACAGAATGCTTGGTAAAGTAAAGAGTTAGAAAAAAGAGAAAAATCCTCAACCAGTTGGATTAATACAGTAACTACAACAATGAGTTAAAAAATAATACTAAATGTGACAATGAATGGTGCAAGGTGGCACAGTGTTTAATCCTGTTACACGTAGTGTTGCTATGAGTAGCTACTAAGTGGATAGCAGCTAGCAACATCAACAACAGCTCACAGTTTTAGTTAGATCATTGGTGACGCATTCACACCAGAATACTTTCCTCTATATGGTCTCG
Organism: Echinops telfairi; assembly: GCF_000313985.2. NCBI lineage: Eukaryota > Metazoa > Chordata > Mammalia > Afrosoricida > Tenrecidae > Echinops > Echinops telfairi. The sequence goes on from NW_022103896.1 coordinate 23,716,565, forward strand.
GGTTAGAGTTGGCTCAAACAGTGCTTTAGGTGGCTAGCTCATGGCTGTCTAAATTCCTTATTCCTCCCTCTAGACCCTCATAGACTTCATTTTCCTGACAGAATTCCATCAGCAGCTTTTCATTTGAAATACAAAAAAATAAACAAAATGGTAGCGGTCAACCATCTACAAAATGAACCTTTGAGATGATTTGCCAATGTATTCCTAATAGAACAAAATTAGCTCAAAATCTAAGTTTCCATAACTAGGTCATAGAGGTTGACCTAATAATAACATTAGCTACTATTTAAAACTCACTACCGTTGAGATGATGCCAACTCATAGTAACTACAGAACAGGGTAGGATTGCCTTTGTGAGTTTCCCAAACTGACTGTTTACAAGAATAGAAATTCTATCTTTCCTTCTCAGAAAGACTGGTTGTTTTGAACTGCTGACCTTTACAACCTCCAGCCAACACGTAACCACTACACCACCAGGCCTTCTTATCCTCCGACATGGCACCTTCATCCATTCTGTCTAATTCTTTTGATAAGCTCTCAGTGAAGGTATCATCAATGTACAGATGATAAAAACATAGGCTACAAGTGACTTAAGGATGTTGTATGGGACTTAAACAGCTAGTAGATGCTTGATTTATGTCTATTTGACTCCATTCCTTCTTCCAATTGTTCTCTAACACTGAATTCTTCCAATAATTGGATGTCCTGGAAATTTATAAATAGGACTATTATCACTGACTCTACTTCACTTCCACTTGCGTTATTTATTGCCTGTTGTATTATGTTCATGTTATTTAAATTTTGCTTTTAGTTTTGAGTTACAGCTTCTGTTACAAAATAGAAGACACACAACTTTGCATAAAATACTCTGAATCTGGAAATATGCCATTAATACAGATTCTTAACAGAGATTATAAATTGACCTTTCTTTGACTGAGGAACAAATTCCTTAAGTCCACTAACTCCTTTTAATTTGGTGATTATAATGCAAATTTTTCAGATCATGCATTTTTTCAGATACTTTTGACCCGGAGAGGCAATTGACATTGATACCAGGTATATGTGATCACTCATTTGTAGCAAAAACTACAAATTAGCTGAAATAAGTTGAGTCACAAAGCTGTGTTGTTCAGTGCCTTTGAAAAGATTTCTACTCATTATGATCCTGTGAACAGCCGAAGAAAACACGGACTCAACTTTTGTACTAGCCTCACAATTGTTGCTATTTTTGAACCCAATGGATAACCAATGGGTCAATCCATTTCAGTGAGAGTCGTCTTCTTCCTTTATAATTAAAAAAAATTTTTTGCTATTGTTGACTCTCTACCCAGCATGATGTACTCTCCATGGACTGGTCTCTCCTGATAATTTGTTCAAAATATGTGACACGAAGAAATCTTGCCACCCTCCCTTCTAAAGGGCATTCTGCACTTCTTCCAAAATAGATTTGTTTTATCTTCTGGCAGTCCATTATACCCGTATGTTCAATATTCATCACCAGTACCATAATTCAATGCCATGAATTCTTCTTCCACCTTCCTTATTTATACTCCAGGTTTTGCACACCTCTGAGTTGTTTGAAAATCATTTCTTGAGTAAAACTCACTTGGTCTTTAAGGTGGTACCTTTGATTTCTTATACTTTAAAGACGTCTTTGCAACAGATTTGCCTACTGCAATCCAAAATTCAATTTCTTGACTGTTGTTTTCATAGGCATTGATTATGGATACAAGTAAAATAAAATCTTTGACAGCATTAATCATTTCTCCATCCATCATGATGCTGCTTATTGGTCTAGTTGTGAGGATTTTTCTTTTCTTTATGTTGAGGTGTAATCCAACCTGAAGGCTATCTACAGTCTTTGATCTTCATCAATAAATGTTTTCAGAACCTCTTAATTTCAGCCAGCAACATTGTGTCAACTTCTGTCATAGGTTGTTAGTGATGCTTCCTCCAATTCTGGGGCTATGTTCTTCATATACTCTACCGACTTGGATCATTTGTTCACTTTACCAATTTAAGAAGGGTGGTGAAAGGATGTAAGCCTGATGCACATCTTTTCTGATTTTAAACCATGCAGGATCATCTGTTGTATTCAGCTGGCTGCCTCTCTCTCACTCTATGGAGAGGTTCTCCATAAGCACAATTAAGTGTCTGGAGTTCCCATTCTTGGCAATATTATCCATAATTTATTATAATTCTTAATTGAATTGAATGCCTTTGCTTAGTCAATAAAATGCAGGTAAGCATCTTTCTGATGGTCTCTTCTTTCAGCCAAGATCCAGCTGTCATCAGGAATGAGATACCTTGTTCCCTAGTCCACAACTCTATAGAAATGTGAAATGACTATTTTTTACCTTTCTCATAAAACATACGGATCTGAGTTGCATACCTATTGTAGGGGATCAGGATAGAAGAAAATGTAAAGAATTCCTTATTCAAACTAGACACCCATCAAAGGAGATAGAAATTTACTACAAAGACTTGTAGATTATCACTGAATTTTAAACATGCAGTTAATTTAGCTGTTCTTTTTTCATCTCCAAAAATAATGGAGTGGAGGTGAACAAAGGAAATGAGTTGGGTCTAAATCAAAACAGTCATAAATCAGTAACAGCTTAAAAGCATGTCCGTTGCTAAAGGCAACATACAACCCTAGATGATGTGGAGAAGATAGACACATCCTGACTCTTAATCTCATTCTAAATTCAGTCTCTGAAGATAAATCTTTAATGATGTCCATGCACTTCCAACTCCACCTGAATCAAGCTAATCTTCAATGCCAAGGGTCAATTGAAAAGACAAAAGAGATTATAGTGCTTTGCCTTTTGCTTTTAATTTAGGGTTTCTTTTCTTTTCTTTTATTGCCTTAGGACCGATTTTGCTACACCTGTAAATCCATTTATACCATTTCAACAATATAAAAACATAAAAGGACTGCCTGAATATTTTAGAAATGAGCAAAATTAAAATAATAACATATATCGATGATCACGTCAGGCTTTCTTTTTTATAGATTCTTTTAGATGAACTTCTCAGTAATTGGATTTGAAATGAGCAACTGCAGGTACAAAGAATTTTCAACTGAGATTGTGAGTCTTTGTTATCACGTCCTGTATCAAGTCAGGCAAGAAGACCAAGTTCACATAAACCTTAGCCTGTTTGCTATTTATCCAAACTCAAAATACATGAACAGGGCTATTGTAATCTCTTCCCAGTGGTGTGTATGCGCTCATGGATGCTTGTTTACCTTTCACTTTAATCATGACATATCTGAGAATTTACTGATACGAAGAACTATCAGAAAAATGGAAGGGGGCATACAATCTGTAAGTGTCACCGGAACAAGCTTTTTTAACAGAAATCTACACTGTAAATGATAAAAAAGAAGAGAAACTCAAACTCACTGTCATTGGGTTGATTCCAACTCATAGCAACCCTGTGGGGGTAGAGTAGCCCTGCCCCTGTGGGTTTCTGAGACTGTGAATCTTCATGTGAGTAGAAAGCCTCATCTTCCTCCAGAGGACCAGCTGTTGGTTTTGAACTGCTGACCTTGCAGTTAGCAGCCCATACCAACTGAAGTACTAGTTGAAAACGAAAAATGTCAATCCAGTTGGATTGAGAAGAAAACAAGCTGACCTCTGGGTGTCTTAATCCTCTGCAGTCACTGCCCTTTTCCCTTTTTCCAGGGAATCTCCTTTGCCTCTAGTCTCAGGTCTTCGTCCTGTTCTTCACTTACTTTTTCCCAAGCACTGGTGAGGTTCTCTTTGTGCAAGCTGAGGAAGCCATCCCTCTCAGATGTCTCCTCATTACTACACCCCCCCCACCCAACTCACTGCCATGGAGTGGACTCTGACTCATGCAGGCTCGTAGGGGTCCCAAGGCTGCACATCTTCATGGAAGCGAATAGCATCGTCTTTCTCCCAAAGAGAAGCTGGTGAGTTTGAACCAACTCAAAGGTATCTAATAGCAGCACACTGTGTGGGGAGTGGGGGTGGGAGGAGGGAGTGCCCATGAATCCTTTATCAGCTATTTAAAAATTTGGAAACCCTATGGGTCAATTTTCCTCTGTCCTATAGAATTACTATGAGTTGGAATCCACTCCAGGGTAATTGGTTTTGGTTGCTATATACTAGAGATGAGCTGAATTGCATTATAAACTCATACTCCTTCCATCAATCTAACTATTCATAGAAATCATTAGCAAGACACACATTTTTGGCCCTGCTGTGAATATCATAGATATAGGATGGAAAGTGTACACATATTACCCTGTAAGCTGCATTAAATAGCAAACAATGGATGCACAGTTAAAGGAATGAAGTCTACGGTATTTTAGCAGGGATGAAACCATGGGCACTATACTTTAAATGACAATAAGTAGTTATGTTTAGGAAAATGTATACAAAAAAAACCTTATTTTCAGGAAGCAGAAAGAAAAGAATAAAGAAGGAAGTAGAGGAGAGAGAGGAAAAAGGAATAGGGTAGAGACATTATTCTTGTTTTTAAGATTAGTCTTAATCGTCAGAAGAATCGTACATGTAATATGAAGCACATGTTTATCCTAAATTTGGTCTGTGTGAGGCAGGCATTACTTATAAGCTAAGATGCCTTTATATGCGGTATGATTTTCACACTCCCAGTCTTCATATCTCCCTACAACTCTGGATTTAGATGTGGGCAGGTGAACACGCAAGCACTTATATGTGTATATACATATGTGCATACACAAGTGAGAACACTCATTTTCTCTGAGAATTTTATTATGTGTTCATTTATTCAACGTTTTATCCTAAACTTTATTCCAATGAATCTAGTAAGTATGTAGTCAAGAATACTGTGGGTCAGTAACTAATAATAATATGAGTTCAGCCCTCTTGGACCGAGCAGCTGACCAATATAAATGACTTACAGATTGGAATCATTTGGAAGACAGTCATTCATGAAAGGCAGGAAGACTTTTCAAAAAGATTACTAAGGCCAAGGAACACTTAGCAGTCAATAGAAAATCAAACTCAATATTTAGAAAGGATTCATGCTCCCGAAGCTCACCAGTTTATAACCATCAAGAAACTCTTTTTGCTCAGAATATGCAAGAGGCAAACAGCAACCTGAAGGACTCATTTCTATCCAGTGCACAAAATGCCTTATAATGGATGCCCAATGAAACAGCTGTGACTACTCCAGCCCCTTGCACGAATTAGATATCACATGTAGAGAGAAATTGTCATCTGCAAAAAAGGCTCCAAGAACCCAGAGATAAAATTGGGGAAGAAAATAAGAAGCTGTTGGCAGAAAGAACAAAAACTTTATTAGAAAAATAAAATATTTGTCAATTGAATAGCTGTTGAGTTGGATGTAGACAGTCGGACTTACTTTACATCTGCCACAATAATTATCAATATGCCTACAAGATTAAAAGTATTTGAAAATGTATAGTTATTTAATTGATGAGTATTTATTAATTCAACAAATACTATATGCGCCTACACTATATTATATACAATACTGCTATAGAGAAACAAAGTGAGCATGAAAATTTGCTTAAGAAGCAAAGTTTAAAACAGATTCACGATGAAAGGAATTTGGGACTTTTACTGGTGGGGAATTAATGATCAACATTATTATGTATTTTTATAATATAAAGGGTCAGATGACCTTAAATTCAACCAACGTTGGTGGGCATTGTTCAGGGATGGCAAAATTATGGCCCTGAGGACAGTTTGACCCCAAAATCAACTATGCCGCTTGAGTGGACTGGGAGCGGTTTCCAATGGAATATATGATCCTTTATAAACCAGTCCTTGTTAAAAATGTATTTAATAATGTTGAAATTCAGCTCTACTCATTTGGAGCATTCTATGTCTGACTCGGGTGTACTTGATTCTGAGATCTGCTTTCAAGAAAGTTACAGACACATTTCCATTAGATTCTGTGTGGGCTCTCCAGTTGCTACATGTCTCTACAACAACATATCGTATCAAGTCCAGAGAGCACCACCCCCTACTCAGCTGACAACTTTACAGCCCAGCCTGAAGGATAAGAATTTGTATCTGTTTCCCAAAGTCTGAGGCTACCCCAAGGACAATAAGTCTTAATCGATATCTATACCAAGGTGAGTAGACTTTACAATGACCCTCCCCCAAACAGTCTGTATTCCATATAAATGCCTTAGTAGCTCTTAGTACCACAGTAAATACATATATTCTGTTACTTTTAGTATGGTCCTACTAAATTTTAGGGTGGTCCCTCCATTCAATCACCGTGACTTCATAGATATCAAGGCTCTGATTCATAGCCAAGAAACTTATAAAGTATTAGAATAAACATTTGCATTTTTTTAGATAGAAAATAAAATGCCATACCACTGGATCAAAACTGGAAACCTAAAAATTCTAGTCTGATATGTTGGAATAACAAGTTTCAAAGTACCTAATGAATGAACAATTTATTTAGAAGAATCTGCACAAAGTTGATTCCTTTGGGCAGAAGTTAAAGATGTCCTAAACAGCAAGCTTTTCCAAACTGTCACATCACTTCCTCATTTCAAATACTAACTGCCTCTTCTCTCTCTAACATTCTACCTCTTGTTTTGGAGTTTTATAATGCACTGCAACATCTCACAGAACTCCTGCATTGGAAACTGACTCATGAACTTTGTGAAGGCTGGCAAATCCCAAATCTGTGAATCGGGTGTCCGGCTGGAGGCTTCCCTTAATTCTCATGGTCTTGGGAGCAAATGAACCTCAAATCAGGAGGCCAGAGACAGACTTCTGGCTCACGGGGCTGCAGAAGCCGGCGAATCAGATCAGATAAATAGACGGCTGACTCAAGTTTCCAGAATCAGAGGTCAAATGATGATGAGGCAGAGGCAAGGACCCGAGCTGTAGAGGAAGCCTTTACCTAAGCACTCAGATATATTGGGGACAGATCTTACCCTCACAAAAATGCCCCTTCCTTGAGCAAAATGGTAAATGAGTGTGGCTGGAATAAGTGGTTTGAATAAGTAAAGGTGGGAATTGAAATAAAAGGTGTGACTTCAGTCACACCCGCAAGTAAAGCATAGACTTAAGATATATATCACTGGAAGCTTGGTTCATTAACATAACAGATAACTCACTTCCAAATGGATCAGCATCACAGGAATAGGGCTTAGGATTCACAACACCTCAGAAAATGAACAATAATTACATCAGGCTATGAAATGGGAGATGATTACACAACTGTCCAAACACGTCATTACTATTAACTGTCAAACTGTTGAATATTATGGTCGAACAAAATAATTGTCAAACTATTGAAAATCGTGGTCGAACACAATTGACATATAACGTTAACCATTCCAGATTCCATATATGTACTTTGTTTTAATTAGCAGCAAGCTGCCCACCATCCTTAGTGGTCTGTAGCACCTTATTTTCATAGTCTCACTCATTTTTGTGTGTGGGAGTCACAAAGACTATAACTGGAAGGATCCTATTAAGTAGTTCACCGCACCCCGCCTGAGTGACCCTCCACCACTGCACCCCTCCTCAGCCAGCACTAGCCACCTGGAGTGCTGTGCTGAAAAGGCTGTTAAGTGCAATAAAGAATGTCATTCCAGATCAGAGGAGGTGTCCTGGGCCTAGCAGCAAGAAGTAGCTGAAGTCTTAGAAATGTTTACTGAACCAGAGCCCAACCCTGCCACTTACTCCCTTGTGGACTTTCCCATCTCTACAACAAGCTGAGCTAAATCAGTGATTCTAACCCCTTGTCTAGGTACAGGCTGCATGGGATTCACAGAGGAGACAGATTTGAAATACATTTTCCCTTGGCTTACTCAGGATTTCTTAAATCAAACTCTCTTTGAGATCTGAACATTTTCATTTTTAACAAGCACAAGGAGCTGCTGATTCTAAACCAGGGTTGACACCCACTGACTTAGATGAGTTATTGGAGGTACTTTGCAGCTCGACAATCATTTTCCATAGTGTCCCTGAAAAGAACAGTAAAAGCATCACTCCCTAAATGAAACACTTCTACTGGAGAATTGATTGCCTTTGGGATGCCAAAGAATCCAGCAATAGGGACTTATCAGAATTAAGATGGAGGGTGGTTTCCAGAATTACCTCAGAGACTCATTCACAAGAGCTAGCCCCACAGAGCCAGACTACGCCTCTGATGTACACAATGGATTCACACGGTGGCGGCCACGATGGGTACAAACCTACCAGTGGTGCAGAGGATGGCGCAGGCTGAGGCAAAATGGCATTCTCTTGTACACAGCCTTGCTGTGAGTCAGAATAAACTGGTTGGCACCTAATGCCACCACCAATATAAGTGTCCATTAAACATACCGCACATTTTATGCTGAAAGGGGGCAAAGTTATGAAAACTGTTCTCATTTGTGAAATATTTTTATTTTCGTGGAAAACGACAAAATGGAAGTAATAAGTAAGATAGGAGGGCAAAAGGTTTGCCCTGATTTTCAAACTTTTAAGACGTTATCAGTGAGGTAAAACTGCAGGACTTTTTGGAAGGATTCAGTGGATGGAACTAATGAGTATTTGAAAAATGCTGAAGAGAGCCGTTGTGTCCACTTCACAATAACAGCAGAGCTTCTAGAATGGATCCCCATTAGCAATTCTTTTATAAGATAACTTAATTCTCTAATTAAGCATGCATTTCTAAATCATACAGACATTTTAAGCAAGAGGCAAATAGTGGAACCAATTCTCTTGGGCTGGGCAGGAAAATTCCTTCTTTCCTGCCGTCGGCCTCCCGTCTATTTCGTTTCCATCTCTCTGTGCTCAGCAAGAATTGGGTAGCGCAAGACCTGCCTGAATCCAGCCACTGCGGCATAAGCAGTCTGTCAAAATTGTGCTGACTACTTAATTTATACAGTGAAAACTTTTTTCAGGGTTGAGTTGGGCAACTCACATCTGTGTGGGGGGAGTAAGTTTGCCTGTCCCATAGTGTGCGTGTGTTTGGGGACTGGATGCATCAGACAATGAGAGAAATATGGTTTTCTTGGACCAAACCAATGGCTGCCAAGCAATGGCCTTTGGGCCAAACACGTTGTTGTACATAAAGCTGTCTTGGCTCACAGCCACATTCCTTCATTTATATCTATGACTTCTTTTATGCCACAGTGCCCGAGTTGAATAGCTATGACAGGGACAATCAGAAGCCAAAACATTTATTATCTGACCCCTGACAGCAAATGTTCGCTGAACACTGAAAGACAATGAATCTGCACAAAGTTGATTGCGACTCTGGGGACGTAGGAGCCAGATTAAGGAATCTGTCTTTGACTTGATTCCCAGGTGACTCCGATGGCCGGAGAAGGTTGGGAACCTAAGATCAAGCCCATACTTGCAGAGAGAAAGGAGTACTTACAAAATGCAGAATTTTACAGATCGGACCCAAATTTTCTACAAATATCAAGGATGAACCAAAGACTGCCTTATGTCTAGTGCACGGCTTGTGCAAAGTGGGTTCTTCCAAAAGCCTGGTGCTGTTAAGAGCATTGGAGATCTGCCAAGTCCCTTCTCTACTCAAAGAAGGGAAAGATCAGTGCTTTCAGCAAAAACCTTTCATTTCTTTATAATTTTAGTTGAAGTTTGGTCTGTTCCTTCTCCATCAAGCTGGCTTCCACAGAAGGGTCTGTAGAATAAGATCTTGAGAGATTAGCAGCCATGAAAAAGTCAGGCCGTGGTTTTTGATTTCTTAAGTCACCTCTATTTAGACACGATGCCATCAGAAAGCATCTGGGATACTCTCAATGAGAGAATTAAGAAAGTTTCCATCAGAGGAAGGTTTGAAATCAAAGGCTTATTTGTTTTCTTTTAAAAATGGATCTTAGGCTCTGATTTTTCCTATTTGCCTCAATGACATTTTTCATTTATTAAAACATGGCATTTAAAATCCAAACATACATAGAATGAACTTGTAGTTATAGTTTTAAATATATATACATTAAGAAGATAAAGGAACATTCTGTACTAAAGGGTGGAACTGTGCTTTAAAGGCCAACATGTGGCTCCTTATGGAAATATAATGAGTTAAAGATGAAATTCCATTTCTAGTTTGCATACATCTTGCAAAAATTCTGCTCACTCAAATGGTAATTGGAGTCATTTTTACAATAAATATTATAATTTTTAATCCTAATATTGTAAGCTATGAAATGTCTTCCATTTCCCTAACATATGTTTTTTGTCCTGTTTTTCAGACCAAGAGACAGAAAATAAACATCTTAATGAACATGATACCAATCCTCCTGAGACACCATACCTATCTTGTGGACATAACATGGACCAGGACTTTAGAAGATTCTCCCTAGAGAGCAAAACCCTGCCTCCCTTCTCAACCCAATGTGGTCTGTAGAAGCATTCAGTCTGGTTTGTTGCTAAATTTCACTAGGCTCCTAGTTAGTTGTAATTTGCAGGTGTACGTGTATTGGTGAAGGGTCAGTGGGTTAATTTTCCCCTTTGGTGCCCAGAGTAAAGAACTCCAAGAAGGCAATGAAGTTGGGGCGGGGTTCTTTCAGACACTGGGACGCTGATCATGAAAATATGGCTCTCTGTTTTTTGGAGGGGATTTTGCTAATCACAAAAACATGAGGAGAAACTCCTGTTAAGAAATTCTATTTACAAAGAAAGATTTTAATGTATCTCCAGAGTGATTAGAGGCATGTTCTGAGGAGAAATGAAACTGTCAGGGAAATACATTTTTCAGACATTGGGTGCTTAACTGGTTACTTGTCCCCAGTGTCACCGGTCACAGTGTGGTCCAACCAAATTTTCATCTGTTTATTTTGTCAGTGTGAACATCCTGACTTCCTACACCCCAGTGAGGGGAGAATACAGCCAAGATCTGGGTAAACTCATCAAAGATGTTTTAACATGACATTCTGTTGGTCATGAGAGACTTCAAGACATGTGTTGATAGGAGTGTCAAAATGTCCAAGAAAATGATTGGGCCACAGAGGAGTAGTCTCTTCCTGCATCATGAACGAACAGGCCAAGCAATCATGTCATCACAGACAGCAGCCTCAGTTGTAAAAGTTTGAAGCAAAGTACCATGGCGATGTCACAAATCAAAGACCGTGGCATTTCACCAGTTCTGCCATTGAAACACAGTGTAAGGGCAAGGAAACTGACTATCTGAATGGGTCTGAACCATTACTCACTACACATCAGATCACACGTATGAGCAATCCAGAGCAGATACTGTACAGGGCTTTGAGAGTAATATATTACAATAAGCAAATTACCAGGGCTTAATGGTTGCACGAATAGTTAAGTGCGGAACTTCTAGATTGGCAGGTCCAAGCCCATCTAAAGAGAGACTGCTGATAATCTGCTTCTGAAAGGTCACAACTTTGAAAACTCACTGGAGGAGTTCTGGTCTGCACACATTTAAAGTGCACACTATTTGAATCTTTTGAGGATGCACAAAATAGAACTTTGCTGTGGTGTAAATCCAAGCACACCAAGGTCTAGAGAACTGGAAACCCACCCTCAGAACCATATAGATCCAGATGGAGGCTGTGTGAGGAAACACTGACTTCACATTGTGTTGTTTTTGGTATTCACAACATATTCTATGAGTTTGCAGTGATCAGGATTTACTTACTCTCATACATGTGGGAATCTTGAGAACTTTTAAAGCCCACATATGATGTCACTTGCTTTTCAAGCTGCCTCTTCCCCACATTAGTCCAAAATTATCTCTTCCTCCTAGAAGCCAGGGAGCATATATTTGATAAGCACTGGTGATGGAAAATGTCATGTTTTATTATATATAATCATATACATGCTTTAATTGACCTACAGAATGTTTTGCCTTCTCCAGGTCAGATGACAATACATTCATCTACAATACATAAACTCTTCTACTATAATTACTATAAAGAAGCAGCATTTTAATGGTGTGAAATGAATACTTAACTATACATTTTTTCTGGCTTCTTGGTTCACTTTTCCCAATGATTCTTCTTAAAGAAAATCATTTCTACTAATTAAAATTGAAGTGTCTACTATTCTAAAATAATAATGTCAAGTATGATAAGAGATTATTTCAAAGTAACTGGGGGGTTGGAGATCATTTTCTGACAACACTAGAGTAGTAAATATAATAAAAATCGTGTATCAGATGAAATAAGGGATTAGGTAATAGGACAGCAGGGGACTCTAACCTGAGATTGGTGTGTGGGAGGTTAACCCATTGTTCTTTTAAATTTCTTTCTCATTGATAATACATTCCTCCAATATAAGTTTCCATATGAATTCATTGAAAAGTCCATTCAAGAGAGTGTGATCTAAAGAACGGTACATTTTATGCAAAGATAAGGCAAATTCCCAAATATGCTTAAAGGAGCTATCTTTGGGGGAGGTTAAAAGTAAACCACATTGGATGGGCCTAACTGGAAGGTAGGCATTGAAATAAAATAGAATGTAATTTTTCAACTCACTAAGACCAGCTTGACCCACTTTCTTATTTTTCTGAACCTATTTGAGATCATAGGAAAGGCTGATTTGCTTCTGACTGTTTCAAATGAGGTTAATGAAAGAGGACAGATTCCTCTCTCCAAAAGGCAGCCCTGGATTGGATGACTGCTAGCATACACACTCCGCAATGACCCATGGCACAGTTATGACCAAGGTTTTTCCGAATACTAAGCTTTTTAAGGGTAACACTTTCACCCCTGAGGACTCTTGCATTTTGGTTTTATTGAACTCTGAATAGTCTGTGTTGCTTTGTGAGATCAGCTCTATCAATGGCCAGTCTTGAGAAAATAGGCATGGAAATCTTGAGAGACTCCACAGTTACAAGACACAGTTTTCACCATATGCTTGAGGGTTTCTTTCTTTTGAAGTGAAAGGAGATAAGATTTGGGGGTCAGAGTGATTATCTAGAAAGAAGGAAGAAGCCATCGCTGGTGAATTGCTGTTCTCAAGAACAGCGTCCCCCCCACACATCTTGCTTCCATTACTGCTCTTTTCCACTGATGCTGACAGCTCAAGTTCAGAGGTTCCTTGCTTCCCTTGTAGTAGATGTTAGTTCAACATTAGCCTCTAAAGGTGGAGCAAGCACAGGAATTAGTGCACAGGGATAGGAGAACTTTGTCAGCCAAAAATAACATATGTCTAATGCTAAGGGCAAGTATATAAATTAAAAATGGAAAGACGGGCAACAGGGAGATCATTGGCTAATAGAGATATCTGTCCAAGCTGATCTTCTCACTGTGATTATGAGTTAAGAAATAAAGAATATTGCTCACCACCCTGCAATCTTCGCTCTGTATCTTTAAGAAAAGCTCAATGTTCTTTTATGAGTTTTGGCTCTGGAAATCTGGCATCTAACTGAGAAGGAGTTTAGGAACAAGGCTTCCTTAATTATTTTTTTTGCTAAAAACATGTATCTAGGAAGAACTGAGAAAACACTACCCCCATTTATTTGAAATTAACTCCAGACAGTTGAAGAAGGCTTAGAAATTATGAGAACATTACTTTTTTCAGTTATGATTGAAACATTACTTTTTTCAATTGATTCACAGCTGAATCAATTACCTGGACTTAAAGGATCAGTTTGAATCTACAACAGTGAATGATGATAAATCTTTGATTAGGTGAGGCATTTAAGCTCACTGGTGATTGACACTTAAGAATGCAACAGAAATTATTAGATATGACTAGCTGAAGTTTGATGATCACAGTTCACATTTATACTCAGACATTGAAAGGGCTCAAAAGGCTACGTCAAGTTTCCCCATTTCCTCAATATGTTCTAAGAGCTTTTTGTGCTGAATTCCTAGGTATTGTTGGAACGCTTGTCTGAACTGTACACCGTTTATATTGTAGGATAGTCATCAGGGTAAAGGTTAAACTTTTTTTCACTTAGTCATAGAAAATATGTATATTACAAAATAATCATTTATAAATTATCAAGTTTTTATGAGAGAGGGGGCAGTGGAGAAGGAGGGGGAAAAATGAGGAGCCGATGCCAGGGCCTTAGGTGGAGAGCAAATGTTTTGAGAATGATGAGGGCAATGAATGTACAAATGTGCTTTACACAATTGATGTATGTATGGATTGTGATAAGAGTTGTATGAGCCCCTAATAAAATGATTTAAATAAATAAAAAAGAATAGATAAACCAAACAAAAATATGTATTTGGTCTGAAAAATTATATTTCCTTCTTAGCTAACTATGGAATTCTAGGGGGTGGGATCCTACTGGGTTTGCTGGGTAAGACACGTGAGGCTGCATGGTTATGGGACGCTGACCACCTTGTCTAAGACTTGTCTAGACTGCTGACCACCTTGTCTAAGATGGAAGGAGGAAAGAATGGTGACAATAGGCCTCTGAGGAGGAGAGCATTAGAGAAGAGGCTCAAAGATCCAATAGTGTGTTGGCTTTGTCGGTACAAAGTGTGTCTGTACAACCCATGAGGAACTCCCAGAGGCAGCAACGTAAACCCATCCACCTAGAGAGGTCCACATTTGTTTTGAAACCACTTTCATTGGCATTGGGAAAACCTTTTTGACCATCTTCAATTTTGCTGCAAAACAGGAATGCACACAGCTTGCTTCCTTATGGAAAGTAAGAGCTGATTGTAAGTTCAGTTGGAACAGGTGAGATACGCCTGAGGCAGAGAATTCAATTGGTGGAAAAACAGTAATTCTAAGTCATATTAACATAAAAAACAAAGCAGGACACACACACACACACACACACACACACGCGCGCGCGCGCATCACTGTGATTGAGTCCATTCTGAATCATAGTGACCCTATAGGACTGAATAGGACTGCCCCTGGGTCACATTAGTGACTAGAATTTCAAAGAAATCTTGAGGACAGGATTTGATCCTCCATTTGCATATGGGATCAGAGGTTTATGTAAAACTTAAGTAAAGTCCAAGTACTAGAGTAGCCTCAGCTGCGATTTGTGTTATTTAAAGCAATATACTTCTCTATTTTTCTCTAATGTCCTGGGGCCATTCAAGAGCCCTCCTTCAGGTTGAATAGAGGTTACATGAAATATTATTACTATTTAATTCACAGTGAGGAATGTAAGAGCTAATGGAAATAAATAAGTATAATACAATAATCAGAAGATTTATCAGTGTAATCTCTAGGAAATTAGTAATTTACCATAATTTAGTACTAAGCCAATAAATTAATCTTTGGATCTCATTTGGACATTCCACCATGACTGTAAGAATGTGCCTCCCTAGGGAGCATCGAGTATATATTAATGGTGGTGGAATAAGTTGGAAAAGGATATCAATAATGATTGTGCAACACCAAGAGTATTATCAATAGGCCTGAATTATACATGTAGACGTTGCTGAGTTGGAGATTTGGTGGGGGTGGTATATTTTTGCCACAATTAAAAAAGATAATTAAACTAATAACAATCAGTACAAGGAGGAAGAAAATGCTCTAAAATTGATTGTGATAATGATTGTACAATTCGTCTTGTTATGATTAAACTATTAAATTTATGATATGTGGATGAAGAACCAAAAAATCTATTGAAAAGAAAAAAATAGGCCTCCCTAAATGTTTTCATAGTATCTTAAATTTCTTTTAAATGACCTAAAAACCTTGTTGCTGTCAATTTTTAAAAAGGGGTTAATAGAACATAAATGCTAAGTAAAAAGGGTCAGCATTCTCAGCAAAATACATTGCATGGATGTCTTTTTCTTGCTAAGAGATGATAACCTCACGTAATATACCTGTCTCCCACCACATCACTGCCTAAGGTTCTTTCTAGGATGACACTGCCTGGAACCACAAGCCTTTCTTCATCTTTGCTCCTTAAGAAGACTTTCAGGGTGCTGGGAAATATTTGTTCCTAACAATGTCTGTGCTGGTAGGGTCAGAGACCCACAAGTATTTTTCTGGTATTATCTTTCAGCCAAGATCCATGTGACACCATCAATGATCTCTCTTGTTCCACATCCTCTTCTGAATCCAGCCTGAACCTCTGACAGCTCCCTGTTGGTGTGCTACTGAAACTGTTGTTTGGATTATTTTCAGCAAAATTTAAGAATGGCATACAGAAAGAAGGAAAGTGTGCCTTGGTGATTTAATTCTAAAACAATCCTGATTGATTTATAACCCAGAATTAGGTAAATATTTTGCCTGAGTGTGGGAGATGGACTAAGGCAATCCTTCACATTGACTTCATTTCTTTTCCTTTTTAATCATTTTACTGGGGGCTCTTACAACTCTTATCACAATCCATGCATCCATTGTGTCAAGTATATTTGTACATAGGTTGTCGTCATTTTCAAAAAATTTCTTTCTACTGAGGCCTTGGTATAGGCTCCTAATTTTTTCCCCTCCCTGCCTCATGAACCCTTGATAATTCATAAATTATTATTTGTTTCATATCTTACACCAACCCTTATCTCCTTTCACCACTTTTCTGTTGTGTCGATCACTTCCCCCCTACCTTCCTGGTACTGCTACTCTCATTATTGGTCCTGAGAGGTTTACCTGACCTGCATTCCTTGTGTTGCGAGCTCTTATCTGTACCAGTGTACATGCTCTAGTTTAGCCAATTTGTAAGGTAGAATTGGGGTCATTATAGTTGGGGAGTAGGGAGAAGCATTAAAGAGCTAGAGGAACAGCATATGTTTTGTTGGTGCTATACTGCACCCTGACTGGCTCATCTCTTCCTTGTGACTCTTCTGTGTGGAATGTCAAATTGTCTACAGATGAGCTTTGGGTCTCCACTCTGCTCTCCCCCTCATTCACATTGGTATGAGTTTTGGTTCTAGGTCTTTATGCCTGAAACCTGATCCCACTGATACCTCATGATCACACAGGCTGGTGTGCTTCTTCCATGTGGGCTCTGTTGCTTCCAAGCTAGATGGCCACTTGTTTATTTTCAAGATTGTAAGGCCCAAGATCCTATAGCTTTTGATAGACAAGCACCATCAACTTTCTTTATCACAATTGCTTATGCACTCATTTTGTCTTCAGCGATCGTGTGGGGAAGGTGAGCATCACAGAATGCCAGGTTATTAGAACAAAATATTGTTGCATTGAGGGAGGAATTGAGTAGAGGGCCAATGTTCATCTGCTACCTTAACACTTAACTTATAAATATATGTATATAGATCTATTTCTCTATCATTATATATAGATATATTTACATATGTGCATGCCTGTATTTAGACCTCTCTAGATATTCTTTGCTTCCTAGTTCTTTCCTCTATTTCCTTCAACCTTTCTCTTGTCCCACTGTCATGTTCAACCTGACCTTAATTCATCTTTCCTAATTCTTCTTGGCTACATTGCACTTGATCAAGCCCCACCAGGCATCCTACACCTTCCTTGCCATTGATTTTAGATCACTTGCTGTTCCCTTGTTCTAGGGTTTGTTGCCTCCCCCTTTCCTGTGTCCCCCCTGGAATCATCAGTCCTGTTGTTTTCCCTTTCAGATTGTTTATCTTGCCTATCTTATCTAGATAGACATGCAAAAACAATAATAAACACCAAAGCAAAACAAAACAACCCAAAAACCAAAACCAACAACAAAAAAGAGAAGCCTATAAATACTTCCAGGTCTTTTTGTTGATTTTTATGAGTGTTTTCCAGTCGAGTCTGATGAGGTGCCATGCCTTGGCCCCCAGAGTCTATTTTTGGGATTCATTGCTTTGCTCCCTTTGGGATTCATTGCTTTGCTCCCTTTGCTGCTCTTTTGCATGCTCTTAGTGTTTCACCCCAGTGTGGTGGGGTCAGAGCAGTCACAATTCCTGCTTTGTGTCTCCAGTGTTGTCCCCTGTAGTGCTATGGGTCAGTGAGGGATGTTGTGTCTTATGGTGGGGCTGGCCCTATCGTCCTCTCTGTACATTCACTGCTCCAAGCAGGAATATTGCAGGAATATCCTCGGTGAGCCAGGTTGTGTTCCGTTCTCTCTTTCTCTCTTCTTCCCTCTTAGTTTGCTCCTGTGTGCTCTGATCAGATGTGTCCTTCTCCCCCAGCTGCAGCTTCATGGGCTTCTATTTAGTTAACATTTAAGGATTCTTGAAGAGAAATTTTTATAACAATTATCATAATTACAATTAACTTTTATATAACTAATTATGAATTTGTTGTTTAATGATTACCTTCTACACTGGTAGATTATGAAAATTGGACATAAATATCTGTTGAATGAATAAATGAATGATTGTTTGAATGAAAACTTTCTCATATATCAAAATTCTTCAAGTAAGAGAAAAGCTGTTAGTGACAAGTTGTTATTAATGGCTAGAACTTAACTAATGAAGAAAGTTATACAAATTCTAGAAATGAATCCATTTTATTTCCACAATTTAGAAAATTGGAAGGTTTTTGTTTATTATATTTGAGTGTTTTTATTGGTAAACACTAGAGCATCCTTTCAGAATGCTTAGCCATTTAAACATTTTTAGTTTTGTATTTTTGTCCTAAGCTATTTGTTTTTCAGTGAGTATCTAACACTATACATTGAAACAGTTTTCAGTTTTTAGACGAAGAAACATTTTTCACTTAATTTGTATTATGATGGGTTGTGGCAAAGTTTACTATTTTGCTTAATAATTACCTTTAATAGTACAATATATTTATGCTACTGTGATCAATTTTCTACCCAAAACAATTGCAATTAAAATTCAATCTAGAAAACATTTATAAAACAATTAGGTCACTCCAGTACTGAGAAATATGTTCAGAATTTCTGTAAAAGAATGGAATGAGAATATGAGTTCAGAGGAAAAAAGCATGTTAGATCACTATAATTAAATTATCTTTATATGATTATGAGTGATTAGAACTTTTAATAATTAAAAAGCTAAAAAAATTAAGTTATTTTAAGAAAAATGCTATGGTAGGAATATAAAAGGAAATTACTGATAAGAAGTGGCAGGTTGCCAACACAACCGCTGAAGACAAAGCCGGTGAATAAGCAAATGTGGTGAAGAAAGCTGATGGCGCCCGGCTATCAAAAGATATAGTGTCTGAGGTCTTAAAAGCTTGAAGGTAAACAAG
>NW_022103896.1:23735987-23737163 GCF_000313985.2 Echinops telfairi
CCACCATCACTATCATGATTCCAATTCTACTTTGCAAGTCTGGCTAGACCAGACAATGTACACTAAGGTGACCATATTTTAACATTGGTAAAGCAGGACACCATTGACCGGGGCGGGGAGGGGGGGGTTCGTAATTAAATATTTGGTCTATATGGACCAAATAGACCATTCCCTCGCTTGTTGTGCATTCTTTCCAAAAATCTGGACTTTTTAAAAATGCCATGGGATGTTTTAAATTGGGACTGTCCCGCCAAAAGTGGCACGTCTGGTCACCTTAATGTACACTGGTACAGATAGGAACTGGAAACACAGGGAATCCAGGGCAGATGATCTCTTCAGGAACAGTGTGTGAGTGGTGATACTGGGAGGATAGAGGGAGCATGGGTTGGAAAGAGGGAACGGATTACAAGGATCTACATGTGACCTCCTCCCTGGGGGAAAAACAACAGAAAAGTGGGTGAAGGGAGATGTCAGACAGGGCAAGATATGACAAAATAATAATTTATAAATTATCAATGGTTCATGAGGGAGTGGGGAGCAGAGAGGGAGGGGAATAAGTGAGGAGCTGATGCCTCGGGCTTAAGTGGTGAGCAAATGTTTTGAGAATGATGAGGCAATGAATGTAAAAATGTGCTTTACACAATTGATGTATGTATGGATTGTGATAAGAGTTGTATGAGCCCCTAATAAAATGATTTTTTTAAAGTGGCAGGAAGTGCCTAGGAACAGCTAATTCTGAAACATTCATAAGATAGATTGGAATAATGAATCCAGTTGTGCATTCGGCACCTGTGTTTTAGTCTATTCTAGGGTCTAGGTATAAAAATCCGTTTTGAAAATAGTGGCAATAAACTTGATATGACTGTATTTCAAGAGAAACTAGAATGCTAGATATTCATACAGTGAAACCTAAAGTGAAAAGCCAAAATCTACCAATTAAAACTGATTCTTAAGGTTAAAATCAAGATAGCAAGAAGTAGAAATTAAAATCAAGTACTACTATGTAGATCTTGTCTGAAAGCAGACAATACCAGAAAGATTATTACTTGTATTTTATTGATTATACAAAGGAATTCCACTGCGTAGATAATGACAAACTATGGATAATTGAGAAAATTATCCATAGGTCTATCTATTGAGAAAAATGAGAAATTCAGAAAACTTCATTGCTCTCAT
>NW_022103896.1:23738248-23739869 GCF_000313985.2 Echinops telfairi
AATAGACAACATCATGATAAATGGAGACAATACTGAAGGGATCAAGGATTTAATTTTTCTTAGATCGACAATCAACCCACATGGAAGCAGCTATCAAGCACTCTGAAGACTAAGGTGTCCCTGGTCCAGTCACCTCGTATTTTCATGAAATTGGACAATGAACAAGAAGGATCAGGGTATAATTGGTGTCCTTGAATTGTGGGATTAGGGAAGAATATTGACACTACCATAGACTTCCAGAAGAATGTCCCAATCTGTCTTGGAGGAATGCTTCTAGAATGAAGGGTGATAAAGCTCCATCTCACATACTGAGGACATGTTATTAGGAAACACCAGTCTTGGAAAAGGACAGCATACTTGATAAAGTTGAAGGTCAGCAAAAAACAGGAAGACCTTCAAGGAGATGGATTGACACAGTGGCTGCAATAATTGACTCAAACATAACAGTTATGAGGATGTCACTGGGCAGTGTTTCCTTCTTAAAACAATACCTAACAACAACACAGTCAGGCTTAGCCAAAAACTTTCCTCAACTGTAATTTTCAAAGTAGATGGCATTGTTAGGGAATGCACTGTCATCACGTTGCTTACTTGTACAGTATCTCCACTCTCCACCCCTAAAATGGAGACACAAAGGAATATCGAGTTCATTAGTTGCAAGATGCTTAAAACAATGCCTGGCACCTGTCAAGGATGATTTAAGTGTTTATTAAACAAAAAATAAATGGCACCATCACTCACAGTTGTACTTTTGTTCAACAATGTTGGTGCATTTCCACTCAAACAAATTGTCTCCGTTGGCAGCAAGAACATGGTCATATGCCAAAGCATGAGTTGACCTATGTGGCCTATTCTCTAAAAATTCCATAATGTTTCTTGTTTATGTGTGTTGACAAGCCATGAACAATGAAAAGCTTGCCTTTTTCTTGTCTTTCATGTCAACAACATGACCTACTCCTTCTGGGAAGACACTGTGTTCCAAGGACAGTGACAAGGAATGGTAAAAGTCTCAAAAAGAGACTGAAGTGAGTTATTTGCAATTTATCACTATACGAACACCTCAAGTTTAACATAAAGGTGAAGCCATTGCGTGATCTAATAGAGCAGTCAGGTTTTTTTAGAAAAACAAATAGTTTTCACCATTGCAGAGTTTGGAAGTGTTTATTTCTTTTAAACTATTGTGAATACTATATGGCATGTGATCTGACCAAAATGAATAATAGTCTTCTGAAATTTAAAATAGTTTCTTTACTGGCATTATTGCCTACACTTCCATTAAAATAATTATTTTCCTTCCCCATGTCAAACAAAAGTTACGAAAACTCAGAAAATACTATGGCTTATTAAGTGATCTATCATTCTATAATTGAATTTGTTTATACATTTATGTATAAACAAATGAATCCAGTCTTTAAGGTACATATCAAGCCAGAAATATGTGAATCCTGTCTCCCGAGAAATTCTTAGAACAATCAGACAGTTTCAAATACTATTGATTGATGAGAGAAGACTTAAATTTACAAACTCCTTTGAAGGAAACCTAATGAAATAATGTATTATTTAAAAGCACATTATTGCTTTTGTCTCTCTTGTATCTCCACATCCTGCAACACAGATGCAT
>NW_022103896.1:23740900-23742660 GCF_000313985.2 Echinops telfairi
GAGAGCTCCAACAGCCACCTAGTCCAATATGATACCCTCGCTATGAGTCAGAATCAGTGCGACAACAGTGAGGTTTTTTTCAGTTTAGACACTACCACTTAGTAACTATGGATCGGATTTAGATGTATGAACTTAATATTGATGCAGATCAAAAAGTTATTCAATTATCAGTAACTACAGTTATTTTAATCTAATACCTATGTTTTATTAAAAACGGCCATGAATTTTGCCTTTTGAATATTAAAAAATATGTAGTTGTGCAATTGAAATAATAAACTTGAATATCCATGAATGAAATGGAATAATCAATTAGTTAAAATTAAGACAATGTGGCATGACTTTTCAATATGGTAACTCATTTTTCAAGTAGAAAAGAGGTCATATGCTACTTCAAATGCTAGGTATTTATTCTTTTCAATAAAACAGACCCATTCTTGGTTATTAAATCTTTCCTAACATATAACTCTATATATTCAGTGAAAAATAACTCAAGCATTTTTAAAAGCTAGAACTATAACCAAGAATATTCAAAATTAGACTTTTAGGGTTTGTGTGAGCAGGGATGTGTATATGCTAACACTTACTCCTTGTTCAGTAATAGGAAGCTATTTTTATTGAAAAACTTTTTTTTGTACTTCCCGTGAATCTAACATGCTAATGTATCCATCCTCAGCTGCATGGAATGGCCCATCAAGGTCCTCCAACTAACGACCCATGGGAACGTAGATAGAAAGAGCTTCTCAAGAGTCCCAGAGCAATGCAAATGGTTAAGCACATGACCACTAGCTGAAAGGTTGAGGGTTTGAACCCATAGACAGGCAAACGCAGCCTTGAAACCCATAGAGAGTATTTCTACACTATACCCATGGAGTCTCCGTGGTTCAGAAAGCAGTGGACAGCAACAAGAACTATCTCCTCTGTGCTGGGCTATCCTGGCCCTCAAGGCGACCCCCCTCACAGTGACCCTATGGGACAAAGAAGAATTGCCTCCTAGCGTTTCCAAGGCTGCAATCTTTGGTGAAGCAGACCATCACAGCTTTCTTCCAGAGATGACCTGGTGGCTTTGAACCACTGACCCTTCCGTCAGCACCACCAGCATTCCTTTTGCTAGAATAATGACCTATAATAAAAATTGTCTGTAGCCACCTGTGGTGAAATTTCCAATATCCAAGTGGGAGCTCTGGTGGGAAAATGGCAAAGCACTTCCTGCTGACCCAAAAGTCTGTGACTTGAACCCACCATAAAGATTTAAACCTTGGAAACTCGATGGGGAAGTTCCAATCTGTCCTCTGTTTGCTACTAGTCCAAAGGATGGTAACATGTTTAGGTTTGGGGTACCTAAGAGTAAAGTTAACTTGAAATGGGATACAGCCCAAAAGATATTTAAGATAGGTGATGAGGTAGGTAATAGTGTTCCCATTCAGCAGCAAAGACTTACATTTGAGGAATCAAATTGATTCCAACTCATAGCTATCCTGTAGGATAGGGTAGAACTGTCCCTGTGAGTTTCTGAGACCAACTCTTCATGGGAGCGGAAATCCCTGTCTTTCCTCCCAGTTTACATTGAGTGTTTAAGAGTTTGACATGCAGTTGATTAGATCTCTTGTATTAGGACAGGTTGACTAGAGAAACAAATCCAGAGACACTCATATATATGTAAGAAAGAACTTTATATCAAAAAGAAATTGAATATCACAAAAACATCCCAGCTCAGTCTAAATCAAGTCCATAAGTCTGATATTAGCTCATAAGTCTGATAC
>NW_022103896.1:23743735-23745352 GCF_000313985.2 Echinops telfairi
GTATATGGGTCCACAATGTATTAGACACTTAATAAATGTACTAAATGTGGACATATACTTTATTTTAGAAGTAACTTTTCACAACATCATAGATTGTTTACTAAACTCTAATCCAGTAGTTCTCAACCTTCCTAATGCTGTGACCCTTTAATACAATTCCTCATGTTGTGGTGATCCCTCACCATAAAATTATTTTTGTTGCTACTTCATAGCTGTAATTTTGCTACTGTTATGAATTGGGCAACCCATGTGAAAGTGTTGTTCGACCCTTTGTGGGTCACAACCCACAAATTGAGAACCGCTGGTCTAATCAATGATAGATCCTATTAAATTTAGGCCTTAAATAAGCAGAGCCCACAGTAAAGGTAGTGGTGGGGAATCTACAATTAGGGAAAAAGGAGATCATTCAGCTTTATTCAATTGAACTTCAACTCCATTATCTTCAATCAGAAACTGAACGAAGTAAGAAAACTCTTTAGACTACCAATTCCTGATTCAGCAACACTGAGGAATTTATTGATGGCTGTTCTTGGCTTCGGTCCTTCCTTCTCTGCCACAGAGATCCTATTAATGGAAATTGCACATAAGTTTTCTTGACTTTGTTTCTACAGACTTATTCCTATGTCAGCGGGTAAGAATGACAGCTGCTTTTGAATTGAAAACAGCATTAAGAAAATACCATTCCTTGTTCCATAGATTCTAATAGAAAATGTGTATTAATGGTTGGAAAAAGAAATGTCAGAGATAATGCACGCACTTCTTTTTAGTGGACTGACAAGAATCATGATCTAGCCACGGTACCTACTGTTTTGGCTAAAAATTCAGGAGGCAATTCAGTGTGGGAGTGAAAGTTTTCTTGATAATTATGTGTGATAAATAGGCTTATTGTGCCAACCTGGCCAATAGGAACATGTGGGATTGATAATGTTGCAATTTGATTGGAGGACAAAGAGATAAATAGCTCGGCAAGCCCTGCCTCTCTCTCTCTCTTGCTCTTTGGTGATCAGACCAGCAAGATCTCTCTCTTGCTCTCTGGTGTGGCTGTTTCAACTAGTTCTCTGCCCCAATTTGTGAGCTACACTACCTGTGAGACAGTCAACCCATGGATCATGTTGCTAGAGCTTTAGGTTCCTTTGAGACCTGCTTTGCTACACTGCTGGCATATACATTGCTTAAGCTTCAGGTTGTCGGATCCTGTTGTCTTGGATTGATTGAG
Organism: Echinops telfairi; assembly: GCF_000313985.2. Classification (NCBI taxonomy): domain Eukaryota; kingdom Metazoa; phylum Chordata; class Mammalia; order Afrosoricida; family Tenrecidae; genus Echinops; species Echinops telfairi. The sequence continues at coordinate 23,744,952 of NW_022103896.1, forward strand.
TTCCATATCCCCTCCAGGTCTGCTTCACTAAGCTCCTGAGCTGCTGACTGTTGGTGACCTGCCCTGCTGTTTTCTGCCTGTGGCCAAACTACCTGCATTGCCTTAAGGAAGACTCAGCTGTCTGCTTCCTTGACCTTGGACCCAGAAGCCCTGGTGAGTTGATGGACTTCCAGTATGTTAATTGTTCCACATGAGTGAATTGAACTGAGCCCTCTGCACTGCTGTGTGGACTAATTAGCTGTTATATTCCTTCGTGGTGTGTGTGTAGATAGATGATAGATAGATAGATAGATGATAGATAGATAGATGATAGATTAGATAGATAGATAGATAGATAGATAGATAGATAGATAGATAGATAGATAAAATCATAAGTGTCCTGGTTTTGTTTCTATAGAGAA
>NW_022103896.1:23746773-23787050 GCF_000313985.2 Echinops telfairi
AATACATTAGAATTGTGTGGTGCTGGAGAAGAATATGCAAGTACTATAATCTGCCATAGAAAAAAATAAATCCCCTGGAAGAAATACAGCCAGAATGCTCCTCACAGGCAAGGACGGTAAGATGTTGTCTCACGTACTTTAGACATATTAGGACAAACCCAAGAAAATAAAACTCACTGATGTAGAGTCGATGCCTTCTCATACTGTCCCTGGGGATGGCAGAGATGCCCTGTGTATTTCTGAGGCTCTATAGAAGCACAAAGCCTTGTCTTTCTCCTGCAGGGTGACTGATGGTTTTGAACTATGGAACTTACAGTTAGAAGCTCAATGCTTAACCACTATCGCCAGGAGCAGTGAGAAGGAGGAAGGTCCTCAACAAGATGGACTGAAAGAGTGGTTGCAACAATGACCTCAACTATAACAACAATGTTATGATAGTGCAGCACCAGGCAGTATTTCATTCATTTGTGCATCGGGTGGCCATGAGTCGGAATTGAATCAATGGCATCTAACAACAACAACAACAATAACAGCAGTCAATCTACAAGGAAGTATAGTTAATACAACTCTTATTCAAATTTAATCACCAACCACTAACGCTAATGGTGAGGAATTTCAAAAATTCTACAAATTTATGCACGATGAAAGTGATTAAGCATGTAATCAAAACGCATAGATAATACTGGAGGCTGGAATGCAATAGTTGGAGACAAAGAAGAAGTGACAGTAGTTGGAAAATATTACCTTGATTATAGAGATGAAGATTGAGATCACAGGATAAAATTTTACAAGGTCATTGAACCTGACTGAAGACATGGTATTCTCCATTGCTTCATACGTGAATGAAAGCTAGACAATGAATAAGGAAGAGCTCCTAAAACTGTTGCATTTGAATTGTGGTGTCAAAGAATATTAAAACTGCCATAGACCACCTGAAGAACCACTGAACAAAGCTGTCTCAGACAAGGAATAACTAAAATTCTCTTCGGAAGCAAGGATGGCGAGATTTTGTCTCATGTACTTGGGATATATTATCAAGAAAGACTAGTCCCTGGAAAAGGCCACCATGCTTGGTAAAGTAGAGGGTCAGAGAAAAAGAGAGATTTGTGATGTAGCTCCAACTTTTGAGGTTGAACAACAACAATCACCTGCACTGTGTGACCAATGTGAAACTGGGTTCAAAAATCAAGAAGAGAACCCTGTCCTAAGCATGAGGCTAAACTGGCAGTAAGAGTGATTTGAGACTAAGAGTAACCGTGTTAAATTGGCATTTAAAAAAAATAATTTTATTAGGGGCTCATACAACTCTGTGCAGTCCCTTAATACAAGAGCACCTTGCTCAGCTAAACGGTCATTTCATGATACCCACCTTCCCAACACGATCGCTGAAGACAGACGTGTGCATAAATTGGCATTTCTTTAATCCAGTTTTCCTAGAGTGAAAAGTGGTCCCCGAGTTAGAGAGGGTAAGAGGGCCGATTTGTATCTCCAGGTGATGGTTAAGTAGTTCGAAATCCAGAGGGAGCTTGGCAGTGCTGGCCTCGGCATTTCAGGATGGACAAGTTATTATATATGAGGCTACAATCTAAGCCAGGGTTAGAATAGAGCCAAAACTAGAGCTCAGGGTTGCCTTGAAGGTCATTATCTAATTTTCTGCACCCAGTAATAAAACCTGGGACTGGTATGGTTCTAATCTGCTTGTGAATTAACCGAGATTAAAATGATGCAGGGGACTCTCTTGGCATTGATGGCTAGCTAGCTCACACAACACACCCATAAGATGAAGCCCTTTAGCCCTTCCATGTGGTGTGCAGGAAACTGGCGTGTAGGTGCGGTGTTTAATTTGCCAATTCTTACTGGCCTTCTTGATTGATCCACCATGTAATCCTTTGACTACTTAGACCACATATCATCATTGTCATTGGTGCTTTTAGGCCTTGGTCCATGATAAACATCTTTGGCTCTTTGAATGATATTCTTTCTTCCACCTTTCCAAAGCTGTATGGAATTGGATGAAAATCTACACAGAACCTTTGCAATCCTTGCTTCCGTGTTTGCGGAACAAAGTCATCCGTAAAAGCATATCAGAATGAGGCACAAAGACATTTTATGCCATAGAAAATTATTCTATCTGGACTTAGCAGGTGGTGGTGGTGGATCAAATAAATTTTTTCACCCTTAACCATTTCCATATTAGAAGATCATAAAAGCAGTTTATGCTATCACTGGTTTAGGAACAAGTACATTTCTGAGCAGAAACAATAAGACTACCTTCTAGCAGTGCTGTGAAAAATGGTGTCTTGAAGAATAAATGGACAATAAAATTCCATTTTTAGTGTAGCTGGTACTGATTGTTAGGGTAAAATAGCAATGACTGCAACAGGTTGAAAGAGAGAAGTTTACATTATTTGCATTAAAGTTTAAGCATGACCTTTCTGACAGTGAACGTAAGAGCATGAGCTAGTCCCCTGTTGCTGTGGTAGGAGATTGCAGGGTGCCCTCAATGCCTAATCACACTATGTGAAGGAAAAGGACAACCTGGCACCAATAAATCCTGTATTTAAGTTCCTCTGTGGTCTCAGAAAGAAACCCTGGTGGCACAGAGGCTTAGGTGTTGGGCTGGTTACTGCCAGATCAGAGGCTCAAACCCACAAGGAGCTCTGAAGGAAAAATAGGAAGCTACCTACTCATGTGAAGATTTCCTGGCTTGGAACCCCTAAGGAGCAGGACTGCTTCGTCCTCCAAAGGGCTGCTGTGAGTTGGAATTGACCTCCTAGCTATGAGTTTCTGGTTGCTGGCACGTGCACTGGTCTGTGTGTGTGTAAACTTCAGGTGAAAAAACTTAGGCTGACTGAGCAAAATTCCTTCAGCTGAAAAACAGATACCATCAAAGCTGATTAAAGGGATATGTATTGGTAAGGAGTAATGTATTTAAAATTTCCTAGTCAAACATCTGGCATATAGTGTGCATGATAAATCAGTCTGTTTATGTTTATGGTTTAGGGGAGGCAATGTAAAGTTATGTTCAAAAGCATGGGATTTAGAATCAAACAGGTGGGCTTAAATTCTGTTTCCTGCCTCACCACATTAAAGAAATTTATTATGCAAGTTGCACAGTTTCTTAAACCCCAATGACTGAATATACAAAATGGGGAATAATAACAAGTAACACGTAACTCATTGAGTTGTGTGAGTCTAAAATGAGTACATTTCTGTAAGTGGTAAGCACAGTATCTACCATAGAATTAAGCACTCAACGAAGAGTGCCTACTCTAGTGATAAAGGAGCTCTAGGGAGCAATGGTTAAACACAAGCCTGCTGACCTAAAGGCTGGCAGCTCAAATCCCCAGCAGCTGCTATGAACCTCATTTTCTTTATCTGTAAAATGGGAGACTTGTGCTTACCCCATTGGCTAGTTAAAACAATGACCTAAGACCATTTAGAGAGTTCAACACAGTGCTTGGCACACGGTTGGCACCCAGGGGAAAGAAACTGTTCTAATTACTGTCTGACCTGAATTCATTCTAGAAAGAACCACCACCCTGGAAAAGCTTTCAGAAAATATAATTGTTAGGGTTTCATAAAAAAAGGATGGCTTAAAATAGAACATACTTTTCTCTTAAACTGCTACTGTCATAAAGCATGTTATATGTTTTTTTAGCTCGTCACTGTTTTAAACTTATATTTAGGTCTCCTTTTTTTTTCTTTTGCATGTCACTTTACTTTTGACTCTAAGCAACCTAAAATTGAAACTCAATCTCAATGTGAAGTTTACCCTCTAATCAAAGTGCCAGTTTTCTTCAAAAATTCTTGGTGAGTGAAGTTGAAAAATCACAAAAGATTAGAACCCTTTTTATCTTTTAAAATAGTAATGGAGCACGCTGAAAAGAGTTTTTTAAAAGACAACATTGAGATTTAAATTATCAAAAATGTAAAGATGCTTTTTTCTAAAGCTCTAACCACCAAAGCCCCAGGCCAATCGAGACACAGGAAGATGCAGCCTGCCAAGCTGGCCAGTTGGTATGACTGTGGAAGAGTTAAAGAAGAATCACCCCCAAGCCATGGTAGCTCTTAGAAGGGGGCCTGCCCTTCACAATTTAAGTGCTTTGAAGCCGCGTTTCCTTCAAGCAATGAGAAGTCTTTGTGGTGATGGGAAACATACATTTATAATTATAGAAAAACTTAGCATACACTAGACATGGTAGAAAAGAATGCAAAGATCTGAAGGGAAGCCTGGATAGATACCCAGCCGCGCTCCCATGGCGTCTTCCTGAAACTGGGGGTATTTCAGTTTGCACCTAATTGAAATAGCCAGGAGGCAGCTTTCTTTCCTGGCTCTTCTCTTTCCAGCCCCCACTTGGCCCTGGCCCTGGCCCAGCCCAGCCAGAAGGGTACCAGTGGGTGCTGTTAGTAAATTCCATTGCCAAAATAACATGGAATCAGGAAATTATTTCAAAATGACTTACTTATTCAGCATCTGAGGATGTAAGCCTACTGGAATTGAATGACGTCAGTCATATTTTTAACTATTTTGGAGCAAAGCTCGTGTGCATTACCTCTTGCTACCTGACTCTACTTTTTATTACACTCACATCTCAATTTCTTTGCATCATACATGCAAATATCCTAAGGTCTGGAGCAAACAATACATTTGAGTGGTAAAGGAAAGAATTACCCAAAGTATCTGAAGTCAATTTCTTGTGCTCGGGCTCCGTGGAGTTGGGTTCAGCGCATAGCCACCGGAGGGACAACGGAACAAAATACGTCCTCGCCCCGTGCCATCCTCACAGTCATTATGTCTGCGCCCATGGTGGCAGCCTCTGGGTACATCCATCTTGGCCACGGGCTTCCTCTTTTTGCTGTCCCTCTCCTTTACCAAGCATGGTGCCACTCTGCAGACTGGTCTCTCCTGATAGCACGTTCAAAGGATGTCAGACCAAGTCTTACTATCCTGACTTCTAAAGAGCCTTCTGGCTCTATTTATTCCAAGACAGGATGGTTTGTTCTTTGGTCAGCCATGGTCCTTTCGGCGGCGTTCTTCACCGGCACCATCAGAAGAAAGAGTACCAGTAAATTAATTAATTTTGACAAATGGTATATATCTCCATGCATTTCATAATACTTATAACAACTCGATATTGTATTTGGAATCGTATTTGGGTCATATAAGAGCCCTGCTGGTGTAGTGGTTGCACAGACTGTGATCCTCAGGGTCGGCAGTTCAAAACCACCAGCTCCCAGGGAAAAAAACTGGACTCTCTACTCCCATAAACTGTACAGTCTTGGAAACTCACAGGGGCAGTTCTACCCTGCCCTATAGAGTTGCTGTGAATCAGCATAGACTCAATGATCGTGAGGGGTTTGCTTGTTTTGTAATTGGACAATATAGAAATGACAACTCAAGCAATAAAGAGTAACGTATTCACCATAGCCTTTAAGCCTAAAACAGAGAAAAAGAACCCTGTAACTTTGTACAACATGATGGGAAGCCCACGGGGAAAAAATTGAAACCTCAGAACATTGTCCACAAGTGTCCTATTGGATATCATGCTGTAGAAAAACACACTACAGATAGGGTGTATGATATCTCTAAAGCCTTCCTTTCTAAGTTAATAGTAATCTCCAACATAATAAAAAGAACAACAGATCTCACAGTTTCTTTTCATAAAACTGGTCTTCATTTCCGTGTGACGTAAGGGAAAGCACGGGTGGCAGCGTGAGCTGGGGGTGGGTCTGACAGCCTGGATTATGGCTCCTTGTTCCATGTCTTCTAGAAACTACTTGACCTTTCTGAGTCTTGTAAGCTCCAATGTATAATAAATAGAAGCACCACAGAAAAACATATCAGGAACTGAAATATAATCTATAAATCAAATCTTGCTTCAGTTCTGGAACATGGCTGATAATAAATGTGACTTCTCTCCTTTAATCCCTCACTCAAGACATCTGTCTTTGGTTGTTTGGATATACTATAAAGAGGAAGGAGATGACCTGCACCATGAGGGCCAGTCTAGGTCCTTTGAATAGCCATTCTGTAGCCATTGGATTTTTAACCGCATCTTTTCTTTTATGTGTGCACGTATGTATAAGTGTAGAGTCTGTGTAAACAGCTCTCTGTTCCTGAATTTATTCTTGCTGGCCAGGAATAAGATTAGTTTGGGCAAGAGCAGACTCAATTTCATGCATAAGTTGTTCTAAAGTTCAGTAGGTGACTCATTATTTAATCCCTGCTTAATCGTCTACCTAGGTCACGGGAGGTAGAACTCAAAAATAATGAAGCAAGTGATTCATTGAATTGACAACATTATTGTATTCGTATATTTCCATTTCAGTTTGATGAAGGAGATGACTCGAAATCATGACTAGATTCTCTCCTTGACACCACCACTGATTTATTTCAGGACTATAACCAAGCTATGTCACTTTCTTGTCTTCAAAATAGAAATTAGAGAAGAGTTGTCCTCTTCCACACATCCATTTTTCATGTATAAATTCCAATTATTTGTGGAGACCCCTGATACCAATCCAAAGCAATACTTCAAGCATTTCAGTGGCCTGTGGAAACCACCCGTTCCTCTCCCTGCAGTGACGTGGTCCCATATGCTGTTCCAGAAGTATGTCGACTGCGTCTCTATCTGAAAATAGAGGGAAAACGAAGAAAAAGGAGTGGGGAGGGCCATGCTGATACGTAGACATAAGCTTGGGGAGATGAAGACTAGGAAAACAGCCTTAATTACTGATATGCTTTCAGATTGCCCGCGAGGCATGTATGGTTCAGGACTATTAGCTGTAAGGATGGCACGGCCTTGGAGGTAAGCCTTGTTGATCTGCTGAGCTGTCCCAGCTGCACACGCTTATGGAGTCCAGTTGGTCTCTGCCCACTAGGCAGTGGGCTGGGAAGCAGCTAACAACGTCTTTTGATTTAGTCGCTGGGAAGTGTGCTGCTGCCAGAAGTCTCTGAAAATCACTGGTGATGTTCTGTGGTGTTAGGAAGAGCTGAAAGCAAGACTTGACAACAAGACCTGCACTATAAAATCTCCATCCCATTCTCCAGATGACCATGAACCCTGATGACGAAAGACATGGGCAGCAATGGTTCACATTACTAATAGTGATTGTTCCGTTGGACTTAAATTCTGACAATAGGAACACAGCCAATCCCCAATTACCTATTGATGACATGCAGCGTAAATAACCTTCGTGAAGGGGGGCAGGAAATCACAACATAGCTATATTAATTATAGATGGGAGCTCCTTGAAAATAAACATCAGTCATAATTAAGGACCAAGGAAATACATCTTATTAAGTGCTCCATCCTGGTGGAGGATTTGAACTCCTCTTTTCACCAAAAGGCAACATAGAACAGGAAATAACCTTCAATATCTCGATCCTAAAGAGCTGTTGTTCCCCACATGAATGACAATATACAGAAATCCAAAGTCTCAGCCTTCAAAACGTCACTCTCACATAGTTATCTCAGTTCTCGTAGCCAGGGATGGTAAATGTCAGTCTGATGAATCCGTTTAAAGTTCCTCCGTTCTCCGCTGGCCTATCATTTCTCCAACTCCACCCCACTGAGACCTTACATTAGTGGACTTTAGCTGCAGCCTCCTGTACTTTTCTCCTTCTTTCAGCCAGAGGCACAACATGAAGGCTAAAACTACATCTGCATATTTTCTGCACCAAGTTAAGTAAAACCAACTGGAGACACATGCTCTTGTATCACACTCTCAGAGAGAGTACTCAATAATAATGGACAAGTTGATGGCAACTAATAGCAACAACATAAATCAACAACCACTGCCATTTGTTTTGGAATTCCTAGTCTACTTGGCACAAACAGTTAAGTGCTTTAGCTATTAATCAAAAGGTTGTTTGTTTGAACCTACTTACAGGCAACTTGGAAATTACTAAAACTTAAAAACCATATGAAGCAGTTTTACTGTGCACACTTGAGACCACCTTCTGAATCTACTGGATGACACTGGGCAACACCACTTCCAGTTATTCAGCACTTACTGTGTGCCCAAAGGAGACTGGGTGGCACCATCATGTAAGCATTAGAGGGTCTGAGAGTCTAACCTACCAGCCTCAGAAACCTTATGTAGAGTCACTAGGAGTCCATGGCAATGAATGAGTTGGGTTATATGTTCTACACTTTTCTAAAATGGCACATAAGTGTCCATTTTAATCCCCAAAATTCCTCTACAGGCTTTCTCCATGTTGTCCCTTTATTTCATTATTTCAATGAGAAAATGGGAATTCGAGTTCAAGTGGGTTGTCTAAAGTCAGTTCATTGATAAAAGGCAGAATCAAGATTAAAACCAATGCTTGACACCAAATCACTGTCAGGCAAACACTGTCATCACAGTTCAGTGTTTCAAATCACCTGTTACTATTTTTTTTTAATCTTTGGAAATCGATGCTAGAGAATCTCTAGGGACAGTTAAAGTCTTCTTAATAGAGGTTTCCCTCTTGAGCCTAATTACCCTTAAGCTATCTTATATTTCAAATTGTTATGTTGTTCAGGGCCCTTTCATTATAATGACAGCAGCCCAACTGAACAAATCGAACTGAGAAAACAAAAACAAATAAGTAACCGGCGAGCGCCCCAGACTTGCTGCTCAGTCACTCCTTGGCTTCTTATTGGCTCATCCATGTAGTCTCACAATCCTCATTGTCAATGAAACGGCTGGGGCGCCTGCTCTCGGCCTCCATTGCAAAGGAGACAAAAAGCACAAAGAGCCTGTCCAATGTCTTCTTCCACAAGATCAGCAGTTCTAAACCCCCAGTTGCTCAATACAGGAGAGAAAAGGCTTTCTACTTCTTCAACGACTCAATCTTGGAAGTCCATCGGCGTAGTTCTGTTGGGCCCCACAGGATCATTAGGAGTTGAACCGAGTTGATGGCAGTGAGTTTGTTTTTCCCTCTGATAGTTGATTTCCTACTCAGATTGGCTACTTTTTTATTACCGAAAGCGTGTCCACTACAAGGGGGCTGCCTTTCTTCCTTTCAAGTTCAAACTCAAACTCTTTGTCATTGAGCCAATTAAACAATGTGATGGTAACACTGGCCGTAATCTCTAGGTCTGACATCTGGATCAATCAATTATAGTCTTAGGTAGGAGCTCGCATCAGCACCACATGGAATGTGGGGACACCCGCCTTAGTGAGGGTGAGTTGGGTACTAGGAGGTAAACAATAGCTCATTATTACAGTCTCATCTGGAAGTATGCTGGTAAATTATACATTTTCAGATACTGCTAATAAAAGAAAAAAGAAAGGAAAAATATTTTTATACTTTTAAAGATGTAAGATTCATTGCTGCTATTGTTGTCTATAGGCATTCAGGGCTGGGGGTGGGGGTGGGGGTGGAGGGTAATCACATAGCTGATGTTATATTTCTTGGAGTCAAATAAGTAGCCTTATGCTATTACCCAGCCATGACCAGTGAAGGACCATGCATTAAACCCTCACTTCACATCGAAAGAAGAGAAGGGAAATCATAGAAGAAAAAAGAAAGTGAGGAAAAGGAAGAAAATTTAAAATGACAGAGAAAGGTTAAAAGACAAATCTTATTTGGCAAGAAGTAAAATCACAATAAAGATAAAAATGTACATAGATGCAAAACTTTACTCTATGCCTGCTCTTGTTGATTAGATATTATGCAATAATAATTTTTTTTGAAGTTTAAATCCCTGTTATTTGATAGCCCTTTGAGCTCTTCCACAAGAGTGTGGAGTGAGTGTTCCATCGGAGGACCTAGGCAGAGACTTGCATTCTCTCTTAGTTCTAGCGCCTCACGTGGCACGCTGCTTTGAAAGGCCAACCAGAACCCGTCTCTGTGCAAGGGTTGTCTTTATACTTTCTCTGTACTCATTCTTTGGGGTACAACATAAGAAATGTCACTTTGTGAAAGTGATATTTTTAAAAAATGCAAAGTTATCTGAACCTATATAAAACACGTACACACACACACACACACACACAGACGTCTTGGGCTGGGCCTTTGGTTTGAGGTTTGAATGAAAGCTTAGGCTATTTTTATTTTATCGGCACCAGTTTTCCATCAGTAATTATACTGTTTCTATATCTTTGCTTTTCAAAGGAGGGCATTATCATGGGTTTGGACACAGTAAGAACAAACTAGTCACGCTTCCTGCCCGCATGTCAAAATGAATGTCTGCAAAGCACGTCTACAACGCCCAGGCCCTTTTGCATTGTGAACATTTGGTTCCGTTTGGTCGGGTTCATTCCTTAGTTTCTGCAGTCATATTCATATACCAGGAAACACCAGTAAGCTTATCAATATCTCCCAAACACTAATAGAATGTATGTGTTTTCACAGGAAAATGTTATTGATTTACTTCAAAGTTGCGATTTCTGGATTCTTCCTTGATGAATTAACTCAATATATCAATCATAAAAACTTACACCCATAACTCTTTCTAAGTGAGACAGCTCTACATGAAATTTCCACGAAAGGGGAAATCTTACATTAGTTATGGTATGCTCTCTTCTAACTTTCTCCCACAGTTATTAGGAGAAGAATAGGTATCTGAGACCAAACCAGTTAATCTGTAGACAAGCCATCCATACATCCATGTTCTGCTACAGAGGATGATAATATCAATTGGTTCATTTTCTTAGGAACTTGAGTTGGGGAAAGTGAAAGGAATAAAAGAGTTAACACGGTAGCAGAATCTTCTAGAATCAAATCAGAGTCATTTCAATCCTTAGAATAATAATATACCTATTAACATTATTGACTTCCAATCTAGCACCTACTTTATCAAGATTATCTCATTTTGTTAAATTAAAATACTGACAGTGTGTTTATCTGTAAGTTATGAAAGCAGCCCCGTCGATACAAAGGGCTAAGCCTTGAACTGCTAACCACGCAGTCACTAGTTCAGACCCGCCAGTTCCTCCAGGAGAAAAAACTGTGCCCATTTGCTTCCCTAGAGATTTACAGTCCCGTCAGCCTAATGGAAGCCTACCAGGTCCTATCGGGTTGTTGTCAGTGAGACTACGTGATGTCAGAGGGCTTGGTTTATTTCATTTTGCTTTTATACGGTATGAACCTGAATATTTAAAGAGATGAAGTACATTCCTTGTGTCCAAAAAGTTGACTACGTGTGACCTTGAACTCAAATCCAGATCTATATCATTTTCTAACCCATGTTCTTTATCATTCAGCTGTATTATACACTGAAATGATATGAAGCAGACACAAAGAGGAGCAGAAGCGACATAAAGAAGATGCACACGATTGTGATAAGAGGTGTATGAACCCCTAAGAAAAGGACTAAAAAAAACAAAGGAAAATGCACACAATACAGGAAAATATTGTGTCTGTTGGTTCTGAGAAGAAATTAAGGCACAAGGTCCAAAGCGATGATTGTTAATAGATGCCATTGAGTCAGTTCTAAGTCTGAGCAACCAGTGTACAAACAGAACAGAGCACTGCCCAGTCCTCAGCCCTCACAACCTGTCAGCCCGCTGTTGTAGCTGCGGGGCCGGCCCGTCTCCCTGGACGTTTCTTTCTCTCACTTTGTCGGCCCCTCTACAGTACCAAGCATGATGCTCCTCTGCCGGGACTGGTCCACCCATCAGAGTCAGGCCAACAAGATCTGTGGTTTGGGCTTCTAAGTAGCTGTCCAGGAGTACCTCTTCCAAAACAGATCTGTTCATTCTTCTAGTGATCTATAGTACATCTAATATTCTTCACCAGCCGCCACAAAGCAAATGCATGAAATTCTTCTCCAGTGTTCTTTATTCACTGTCCAGCCTTTTCCTGTGTGTGAGGAGACCCAAAGTACCAAGGCTGGTGTTAGGCATGCCAGAGTGATATTTTTTGCTTTAACCCTTCCAAGAAGTCTTTCACAGCAGATTTGTCCGATGCAATACATGAGGTGCCTTCACGAAGGGTGGGCCGTTCAAACCCAGCAGCTGAAAGAGGAGACTGCCTGCTTCCACGAACACTTACAGCCACTGAAGCCTCAGATGGGGTTGCCATGAGTGAGAATCCACTCAATCGCAGTGGGTGTGGCTTTGACTTACTTCAGTGGGCACGGACCACGGATCCACATAAAATGTAGTTTTTGACAACTTCATTCTTAATCTGTCTATCGTAATGTCATGCACTCCGATTGTAAGAAATTTTGTTTTCTTTCATTGAAGTGCACACTACACAGTGTAGTCTTTGATCCTCATTAATAAATGCTTCAATTCCTTTTTGCTTTCAACAAGAAAGATTGTGCCTCACAAGTTATGAATGAACCCACCCCCATCCTGATGTCTCGTTCAGCTTCATATAGTCCATCTTCCCGGATTGCTGCTCAACATACAGATTGAATAGATACACTGGCAGGAGATAATAGGGATGCACATCATTTCTGATTTTAAAACACTCACTGCCCCTTTGTTCTGCTCAAACAATGTCTGCTTGGTCTATGTATAGGTTCTGCAGGAGCACAATGAAGTTTTCTAGAACTGCCCCCCATTCTTTGCCATTGTTATCCATAGGGTGTTAGGATCCACACAATCATACATGTCTATAAATAATACAAAATATGACTCTACTACAATATTACTACATGGCTAACTTAACCGATTTGAAAACAAAACACAGTTTCAGCGAATGATAGGAACTGATGACATTTCCTTACTACTTACTTTGAAAATTGCACCAAACTTGCTCTGGAGATGATAGGACCTCAAAACACTCCTATCCAAGATCTTGTTAGCATTTCACGGGGTGGAGCATTTGATCAGGACGGATAAGCTAATTTGTGGTAGGGAAGAATTTTCACGCAACCATGTACTGGAGAACAATTTAAAAGCTTATTTTTTACTCTATACAGCATGCCCAGTATGACCCTTGGAAAATGTTCCCCCAAACTAACTGAATGTTTCAAAGTGCAGAGTGCCTGTATTAACTATGCATCCCTACTATAGCAAACCTGAAATGTATTGTCTCACAGTCTAGGAGGATAGATGGCTAAGGTCAGACACCAAATCTGGGGGAAAGTTTTGTCTCTCTGCTCACTCCGGGGAAAGGGCCTTGTTTCCTTTCCACATCTGTGGGCCTGGCGTGTCAGGGAGACTTCCATATGCCTGGCTCTTCAGATTCTAGAATCTTTACTGGTCCCAGACCTTGAAGCTAAGGAACATGCTCCCTTCCAGGTGCTTTGATCTTGGTGGTATAAAGCCTCTCTTTCTCTGGTTGATTCTCTCTACTTTTACCCCTTGTAAGATATAAGGTGATGGATGTAGGCCTATCCCGAGGAAACTCCTCTTGCCTTGATCAGCGCTGTGATCTGAATGAGGGTGCTACAATCACCCCTAATGGTGCCTCATTAACCTAACAGATATCACATAGCCTTCTTTCAGGTAATCAAACGTTGTCTCGTTAACCAGGCAGAAATTGATTGATAACATATAGAAAACTTACATCAGATCGAACAATGAAGGACCACCACACCACAGTTGGAATCACGGCCTAGACCTAGACAATTTGACACTGTGGTCAGGATGGAGGGGAGGATACCATGCAATCTGTGACAAGGCCTGCACGTAGACCAATATTTGACTTACGTAGACCATTGCCTTCGGGTTCAAGGTTCAAAGGGTCCCCTAGGGCAAGCACATGGTCTGCGTGAATCCTTCCAAGTCCTCGGGCTCCTAAACATGGATTGCAGGAGAACTAAAACTGTTCCTCACTACTAATTACTGCTTTTTGAACTACTTGAAGTTGGAAAATTCAGCAAGCATGGCTTCTATTCTGTACTCTGGGGGAAGGGTACTTTCCCGGCTGTTACTTGGTCCCTTGCAATTGCCCCTGTGAGGGAATCTTAAAGAAAAACTTGCTCAACTTTGCATTACCAGGAGTGAGAATGTTCAGGCTTCCCAACTGAAAGAAGCCAATTCAAGGAATTACTCCTTTAATAATTTCTGCTCATCCCCACCTACCGATGGCTCTGTACAGCATTCCCGCCATCCTATTTTCTCTCTTGAGGAAGAAGAGCGATGTCCTGCTCCTTCTGTAAGCAGAGCACTTCGGGCTGCTCCAATCTGTTTGTGCAATTGAATCATTCAAGCAGTGCTGCTTTTCTGTGTAAACACATTTGTGTTGTCCAAAAAATGCCAGCGCTTCTGCTAGAAGGAAAGTTGATTGGAGGAACAAAATCACCCAGAATCAGGTCGGACTTGCAGGAAGCGGAACTTTTCACAGAACTTGCATAGAGAGGACCAGGAAATTTCCAGAAGAAAATTTGGATTGCTTGACATTTGGAAAATCATACTTTAATAAGCACAAGACAGTGTTAAGGCTCCTTAACCATTATTTTCAGAATCATGAAGTAGAAGTCATCGTACAGATGTTCGATGGATGTGTTGAGGGCCAGCCTGAGTAAATGCTTTTCCTGGGAGCACGTTGTGATAAGCAGATGAAGCAAGGAAAATATCACAAGCATTTTTTAAAAAGATCATTGATTCAATTTTCCCTTAATGTTTATTTTGTTTTATGAAACAACACCAACAATTATCATCACTATTTTTATAATGTTCTGATTTGGCAAAATGAAAATGGCTAATGCAAGAGGTTTCACAATTGAATTGTCAATCACAATTGACTTGTGAATTACAATTGATTGACTATGTGGTCTGTAATTTTTATTTATTTGAAGTTTTTCTTAGGTATCTAGAGGCTAGAACTCATTGGTACAGAAGATAATTTTTATAGAGCAGGTGATGGAAATTTTTAGAGACTGGAAAGGAAATATGTAGATAAAGGGGGACAATGATTTATCCTGCATTTACTCTCTGGAAAGAAGGAAAACTGTTCAAGTGGGGAAGAGAGACCATTGAAAAGTCAGTGTACATAAGAGCTTTTACACTTGCAAGCTTAAAAAAATACACTCCGAAATTTTGGTTATGTAACTAGTATGAGCTGCTAGATTATTTGAGGTTTTCTCATCATTGACTGTGTTCGCATTCATCTACTTTCCATGTGAATAAATGGGTAATCGATAAGGTGGCCCCCATAGAGTAAACTTGCACAGTCATTTTCATTAAAAAGACAGAGCTAATCTTTCCGCAGTATCTCATTGGCAGAACAGAGAAATATTGCAACTCACCACAATAAAGTAAATATTTCTACAAGATAAATATCCATTTAAAAATGAAAACTGCTGAACCGTGGAAAGTGGAAGCCACTAAACGTTTGATACATGTTTCTGCCAGGTTCTAGTCAAACCACAGCATTGTCCTGTCAAGTTGTGGGCGTCCAGTAAAATCTGAGCGCGGAGGCCTGCTCCTGGGACACAGGGGTGTCTACAAACAGGATTACGTTTCAAAAGCAGTCCTGTCTGCTGTGTGATTTGTTCCCAAAGCAGAGGCAACACAACAGGACTTTTTCTCTTGTGTCAGGAGCTGTTGGGTTTCCCTTGTTTTTATTTTACTTTTATTTTTTATTTACTTTTATTTTGCTCATGTACCCCTCTCTCCCTTTCTTTTTCGTATGCCTTTCCCTTCGCCATCATACACCTGGCCTTGCCAACCGCACTTCCTCCAGCAGAGAGAATAAAGGAAATGTGCGCTTTTGTCACAATCGTTCACAAAACACTGTCGTTAGCGTGTGACACCTTTTCACACGTGAGGAAATAATTCATAATTGCATTGGAAAGACTAACAGTTACAGTCTTGGAGATAGAAGTTCAGCCAATAAACTTCAAGTCAGAACATCATTTCCAATACAATATAACTTAATAAATGATGCAGGCAAGACTGCGGGAAGGTGGAACAAGTATGACGTATAGGATATGTGTATAAAAATACAGTAAGTCTTAAGATAATTCAATCAGGGTAGACCTATAATTTATTTCCTTATGGTCCATAAAGCAGGAGAATTCTGTCCAAATGGCAGTGAATATTATTGAGTAAAAAGAAGAAAATCAGAAAAATCGTGTTTAACTTTCAGAGAGACCAAGTTTAAAGGCCTGAAATTGTTTATATACAAATAAATGCCAGAACTGATGAACTTTTATTTGAAATGAATGAGGAAGACATTTTGTTTATTCTTTATTTATTATGATGTGGACTTAATAAAACTGAATTTTATTTAATATCCTCTAATTTGGACGTTACCGAATCAGGTTAGCCTTCACCTTCATTAGTCAAAAATAATGAAGTTTTACTACATAAAATAATGTAATCACCAAAAGAATGAGTGTTACTTTAACTTACACATATCTGCTATTCACTTATAAAACTTTATAGATGCAAAGTTTAAAGTAGATTTTGAAAACATTTATACACTTCTCAAAAATAAGACACCATTTGTCTGAATATGTTTGAAGTATACTTGACCTTAGGAGAGTTGGAACAATAAAAAAAAGTGAAGCATGTCTGTGTGTGTGTGTGTGTGTGTGTGTGTGTGTGTGATTCCTTCTTTAAAAAAGTTCCAGGTAAGATCTCCTCATGTCATTCTCTATCCTGAACAGCCTCCCATTACACAATCTGAGAGCCAGACTATTGGATTATATCTTTATAAAATACAATAGACAAAGTCACTCCATGTCCCTAATGAAAGCTTAGAGAGGGGTCAATCAACAACCCTATGAATTATATTGATAAATGAATAGGAGAAATACCTCTTTTGTGTCTCTGTCACCCAACAGAAAAAGAGCAGAACACTCATTAAAATAATTTTTTAATATATGGGAGGTGATTTCTAGCAGAGATCGAATTAAGTGGCAAGAGCACTTTATAAGCCTTTAAAGATTTAGCTCTGGGGAAGATATGTCATAAAATAGGATGTTTTCTTTTTAGTTGTTATTCCCAGAAAAGCCTGTTCATACAGTGTGAACAATGAGAGTCACAGCAGAAGGATTTTCATATTGGTCACTGAGGCAACATTTGAGACCAGTGACTGTCTTTTGTCACATCGGAGAGGGAAGGAAGATACTACTGTTGGTCTTCCTTCTGATAGGATGTAAGCACCTTTCGAAGAGGAACCAGATGGCCACCTTACGCAGGGATGGCTTTTGACTCTGCACTCTTGTTGCTTTTAGGAAATATTTTTCTTGGTTTCACAATGCATAAAACTGAGAAAGAGATGAGTTGGTGAAGAGTTCATTGCTCCAGAGACATAGCCCTAATTTTCAAAAATCAGAGCTAGAATAATGAATACTAAAAATGTTTTCTTTACAGCTGTCTAAATTATGTAACCAAATCTTATTGTCAGATTGTCACACTAGAGTTGTTATGATGTTAGAAGCCGTACTGCCAGCGTTCCAAATACCAGCAGGTTTCAGAAGCATTTCTAGACTGAGACAAATAGGGAAAAGCAAATCATCTGGGAAGCTGCTCTCTGTGAAGAAGGGCTCAGCCTCGGGAATGCAGAGACTGATGAAAACCTGTGACATCCGGAGGACACAATCTTGCTAAAATCTTGAAGCACTTACTGATGAACAGTGAGGATGACAGCCTACAGGTTGGATCATCCCGGAACATAAAGGAAATAAAAATCCTCACAACCAGACTAATAATAAACAGAGAACGCATTAATGTTGTGAAGGAGTTTGATTTCCCTGGATCCATGATCAACATGCATGGAAGCAACAGTCATGAGATAATCCCACATATTGTATTGAGAAAATCTACTGCAAAAAGACCTCTGTAAGTAATAAAATGCAAACATGTCCCCCGTTAACAACTAAGTGGATAGCTCCCCCTCCCCTGAAGAATTCATTTCAGTAGACAGGGAGAGGAACATGTCTGATCAGAGCACACAGGAGCAAACAAAGGGGGAGAGAAAAAGAGTGGAGCACATCCTGGCCCACCAAGCCCTGAGGACGATATTTCTGCTCAGAGCAGCCAATGCACAGAGAGGACCATAGGGCCAGCCCCACCATGACACAAGACATCCTTCACTTACCCATAGCACTACGGGGACAACGTTAGAGACACACTGCTGGGATTGTGCCCGACCTGACCTTACCACACCGAGGCAAAACACTAAGGGCAATACAACAGAACATCAAGGGGAACAGAGCAATGAACTCCCCAGGGAATACCAAAAATAGGGCCCAAGGGGCCTGTGGGCCCAAGGCATGGTACCTCATCAGACACGACTGGAAAACATTCATAAAAGTCAACAAATAGACCTTGAACTATATATAGGCTTTTCTGTTTGGGTCCTTAGCTTTTGTTTATTTGTTTGTTATTATTGTTGTTACAGTTATTGTTTTATTTTCCATTGTTGCTTTATTTTGTTCAGTGTTGTGTTTGTGCATATTATTATCTCTGCATGTCAACCTAGATAAGATAGGAGGGATTAAACAAGCCAGAGGAGAAAAGAATGGGACAGATGTGAGTTCCATGAGAGTGGGGGAGGTGGGAAAAGGAAGTGGGTGTTAACAGACCCAGGGACAAGGGAACAACAAGTGATTGAAAATCAATGGCGAGGAGGGTGTAGGAGGTCTGGTAGGGCTTGATCAAGGGCAATGTAATGAGAGGAATTACTGAAACCCAAATGAAGGCTGAACATGATAGTGTGAGGAGGAGAGTTAAAGGAAAAAGAGGAAAGAACTAGGAAGCAACAGGCATTTATAGAGGTCTAAATAGAGACGTGAACATATGTAAATATATTTATATATGACAATGGGGAAATAGATCTATGTACATATATTTATAGGTTTGGTATTAAGGAAGCAGGTGGACATTGGGCCTCTATTCAAGTACTCCCTCAACACAAGAACACTTTGTTGTAATAATCCAGCTTTCTGAGATGCTCACTTTCCTGACAGGATCACTGAAGACAAATGGATGCATAAGCAAATGTGATGAAGAAAGCTGATGGTGCCTGGCTATCAAAAGATATAACATCTGGGGTCTTAAAGGCTTGAAGATAAACAAGCAGCCATATAGCCGAGAAGCAACAAAGCCCACATGGAAGAAGCACACTAGCCTGTGTGATCATGAGGTGTCAATGGGATCAGGTATCAGGCATCAAAGACCCAGAACAAAAAATCATGTCAATGTGAATTGGTGGAGGTGGGGGGGTAGTTCGGAGTGGAGGCCCAAAGCTAATCTGCAGGTAATTGGACATCTCCTTACAGAAGGGTAACCGGGAGAAGACAGGCCAGTCAGGGTGCAGTATAGCACTGATGAAACATAGACCTTTCCTCTGGTTCTTTAATGCTTCCTACCCCCCACTATCATGACACTAATTCTACCTTACAAATCTGGCTAGACCAGGGCATATCCATGGGTACAGATAAGAGCTGGAAATACCGGGAATCCAGGACAGATAAACTCCTCAGGACCAATATTGAGAGTAGCCATACCAGGAGGGTAAGGGTAAGGTGGAGGGAGAAAGGGGGAACCAATCACAATGACCTATCTATAACCCCCTCCCAGGGGGTTGGATAACAGATATCGGGTAGAGGGAGACATCGGACAGTGTAAGTCATGGAAAAATAATAATTTATAAATGATCAAGGGTTCATGAGGGAAAGAGGGAGGGGAACAAATGAGGAGCTGATACCAAGGGCTCAAGTAGTAAGAAAATGTTTTGAAAATGATGATGGCAACAAAGGTACAAATGTGCTTGACACAATGGATTTATATGGATTGTGATGATAGTTGTACGAGCCCCCAATAAAATGATTTTTTTAAAGCAAGAATTAAATGATGTTATTGCGGAGGGGGTGTGTGTGTGAATTATTTTCTTTACTATCCCTAAATTACAAGGACACTCACAAGTGAACCATGCACAGTTTCAAGCTAATGGAATCCCTAATAGGTGAAAACCACTCAACAGAAAAAAAAATGCAGACGTCACTTTGAGGACTTGTGGACTTGACTCAAGCCGTGGTATTGTCGCTCGCTTCATATGCATGCAAAAGCTGGACCCCAAATAAGGAACAGCAAAGAAATACAGATGCATTTGAACTGTGTTGGTGACGAGCCTGAGATGAACTGAGAAGTGCTGGAAAAGTGAACTCGGGCCATCTGTCCTGGAGGAAGTGCATCTGGAATAGACCGTGGAAGAGGACCTGGGGAGACCTTCGTGCATTTGCTGTGGAGGGACCAGCCCTGGGAGGGGACATTATGCTGGATCACGTAGGAGCTGTGAAAACGAAGGCCCTCCTTGAGGACTCACACCGTGGCTGCAAACAACAGGCGCAAACCTCTGAACAGATGCCAGAATGCTGTAGACCAGACCAGCCAGGGTTTTCCTCTGTTGCGCAAGGGGTCGCTATGAACTGGAGCCAACTCGAGAACGCCCAAGAACAACAAATCGTGGACAACGTCCTAGCAATCCTTAAAGGTTAAGCTTACCTTGTTATCCAATTGGAAAGGAGAATTCAACTTGATACCTTACTATCAGATGAAAAAGCAGAGTGACTACGTGGTGCGTAGTCATCTCTGAATGTCTAATTCATACATGTCATATGTAATACTCAGAAGATATGTACTAAGCTTAGAGAATTCATAGGGAGTCCCTGGTTTGGATGGGAAGGAAATGAGGAGTGCTTGAGTTGATGAGGAAGGACAAGGAGGGGAGACCAAGAAATTTGTCCTAGGACACCCTTTGGGAGCAAGTATGAACGACAGGCTGCTCTCGGCTTGCTCGCCGGCGAATCCAGCAAGACAGAGAGCGCAGTATTAACTGGCTCCAGCAGGCAGGCATGCTTTGTGCAGGAACAAGACCCTTCGTTACAGTAACCCCTGGTTGCTGATTTTTGCAGGTTCTTCTGGTCTTCATGAATTTTCACAAATTCGATATAATGGTGCGAAGATTAAAATGAATCGTGAATGGGGTCGGGGGGAACAACCAAAACCTGAAACTGAATCAAGTACCATTGGAGTCAGGGTATGAGAAAATAAAGGGCTTTACTTTTAGTGGCTGGAAGAATTTTCAAGAACCCAGGCCTTGAGTAGATAGATACCCACCTCCTCCACGGGCAGAATTTACAAACCTTTAAGTCTCAGACAACCTGATGATGTTGATTCTAGTTTTTTGGTTTTGCTTTGTTTGTAATTAAAGATATGTTCAACAGAGCTTCCCACTATATGATCCTCTATAGCGGAAGGAAAATTCCAGAATGGCAGAACTCTGAATAAAAATAATTAGCAAAGTCAGGATAGAAAAGTCAAATGGAAATCTTTATATTTCTTTTTTTTTTTTTAAACTCCCAGTAAAACTTTTATTCATTGTATTTTTCTTTTGAATGGGAGGCTCATTTCTTCATGACTTTCAGGGTAATTTGTGCTCAGGAAAATTGTAAACCTGAAAAATAAATTTAAAGTAACTTATTATATAGTGTTTGATTCCAATAAGCAATCATTTCCCAACCTGATCTATAAATCACAAACCTTGCTTCAAATTTTAGCTGAAATTCCCTTTAATTGCTCAATTTCATGGCAATATTTGTGAATTTGTTTGTTTTTTTTCCTGGTTTTTTTTTAATTGGGGCTCATACAATACATCACAATACATAGATCAATTGTGTAAAGCACATCTATACATTTGTTGCCCTCATCATTCCCAAAATTCGCTAGCCTCTAATTTTCCTTTTTTCCCCCCTCCCCTTCCCTTCCTCCTCCCCTCTCCCCCATGCACCCCTAATAATTTATAAATTATTATTGTATCTTATATTACACTGTCCGGCGTCTCCCTTCACCCACCCCGCTGCTGCCTGTCCCCCAGAGAGGAGGCCACACGTAGCTCCCTGTGATCCATTCCCCCCTACTACATCCCCTTTCCCTCCTGGTATCGCCACTGTCACCCCTGGTCCTGAGAGGTTCCTCTGTCCTAGATTCCCTGCGTTCCCAATTCCCGTCTGTACCGCTGTGCATCATCTAGTCCAACCAGGTCTGCAAGGCAAAATTGGGGTCCTGGTAGTTGGGGGGAGGAAGCGTTCAAGAACCAGAGGAAAGTTGTGGGCTTCGTTATTGCTATACTGGACCCTAAGTGACTCGTCTCCCCACTACCCCTCTGCAAGGTATGTCCAGTTGTCTAGAGATGGGCATTGGGTCTCCATCACACGGCCCCCTCATTGACGAGGATATGATTCCCCCTCCCCACCTTTGGTGTTTAAAGCCTGGTCCCTTTGGCCCTTCATGATCACACATGTTGGTGTGCTGCTTCCATGTGGGCTTTGTTGCTTCTGGGCTAGTTAATAGTTTCTTTGCAAATAAAAGTAGCATATATTTTACACCTTTCAACAAAAAGGTAAATAATGCTTTTTTTTTAAAAAAAAAGAAGAAATTAGTTCTGATTGCTTCCTGTGCAAAGTCAGATACCTGGTACCCAAAATATACTCCCCACCTATCACCGGGCAATGTTGTATAGAGTTTTCCTGGGGAGTATCTGGCTAGCAGGATCTAGGTTTACAAGCTCCATTACTAAAGTGATGGAGGGATGTCATTTCCAGTGCCTGAGCCTTATTTTTCCATTCTTCTCTTCAACCTCTGGCCGAACACACAGAAATAGGTTAACTTTAGCAAGCTTCCATGGCAGGTGAAGGAGTTCAAGTTGAAGTAAGACTTGGAGGAGAGCCACCTGTGGACTAGGAGCAGGTACATTGTACTTTGTGTAAGCAGTACATTAACTTCAACAATATCACTTTGCTTGCAATAGTGTCTAATTTTATCTCAATCAGTGTCTAATTTTATTGGAAACTATATTTGACTTGACGAATTGAAAGCGAACACTGAAAAGCCATTGTCCCTAAAATCAGAAAGGATTTTCCCACTGGCACAGCGACATTTCCTGACCCTGGTGGCCCACTTTCTATTTCTCTGAATTCAGCATGACTTAACACTCTATCTATTTCCATACACCAAATCAGATATTTTGTCTTGTTGAAATGTCAAAAATTGTTCATAATTTGTATTTAGTAGTAGCAAGATAGAGTGTATGGAGAAAACTGTTGGTTGTATAATCTTATTAATATTTCTTCTCTATCATTGACCCTTTGACTTTTTGTTTTCTCTAAAGTTGCTATAATGAAACTGGACCCCCAAAAAGGAAAAGAGGTGCTACTGTGTAATGATATCAATACCCAACATCAGCTATGTTAACATGTCCAGCTACTAAAGATATAGAAGCCAATACTTAGGAAAATGGCTCTGCTTTCCATCAACATGTTGCTTTATTTTCACAAAGATTATAGTAAGAATAATCTGATTTTATGGACTACAGCAGATTATTTTATTCTTGAAGTGACTGCAGTCGGCTATGGGAATGGAAAATTTTTGGAGTAGAGGGAGATTGGGACTATGCATTTGTAATTCAAAGCAAATGGTCTTGCCATAGGACTCTGTCAAAGTGGATAACATTAATTCCATTGACAACACCTCACCCTTAATCTCCCTTCTTTCCTTCCTGATGGTTGTGTTCTCTACTTCCTGTGGTCATCGCCCTTTCTCGTTCCAGATAAACCAAAGCCACAGTACAGGATGCCTCATTTTTTTGGACTTTGCAAATATTAAATTTTTTAGAAATTTAAGGTTTGTGGTAGATTTGGATACATATAAGTGGATAAAAAATGATAGGTATCATTTTTTTCCTACTTATATGTGCTGTTTTTGCATCTTCATGTCATATTTTGTTAATTTTCACAATAGTTCAAGCTTTCCATAACTCTATTGCACACCTGATAGACTGCATTGCAGTGTAAACATAACACTTCTATGCGGTGGGAAACAAACGGAAAAAATGCATGTTAGTCTGGGCTTTCTTGAGAAGCAAAACCAGTGAGAGGGAGAGAGAGAGAGAGAGGGAGAATTTCTATCAAGAAAGTGGCTCAAACAGTTATGGAAGTAGTTCACTCCAGTCTGGTTTAAGTCTGTGGGCCAGATGTTAATCTGCAGGCTTTTCCTGACTCATCTAACTGTCAGGGTTAATGAATTGGGAAACAGGAAGACGAAGTATGAGGCAGGAGGGCAAAACAGGAAGCGATAGTAGGTGAACCACGATTGGCTGGTGGATGCCGAGGTGGATGAATCCAAGGTTGGCAGGACAGAAGGCAGACTCGGATGGCTCACAGGAATGTGGGGGGTCCTTGGCTCACGTCCGAAGGATGAAAAGTTGATGAGCCAGATGCCAGGAAATGAGAACGTTCTCCAAAGCATCTATTTATAGATGTGAGGTAAGCCAAGGATGTCACCTGAATAAGGGTTTGCAATCTACCCTAATTTCTCACAATGGCTTGGGTGCTCATAGGAGATTCCATCATGGAACTCTTCACCTTAGGTTAGAACACGTCCTCCGGGAGGCCCAAAGGACTGAGAATCCTGGCCTGGCCAAATTGACACAAAACCTAACTATCACACTCACTTTATTTCGATGGTGGTCTAGAACCTAATCTGCACTATGTCTGAGGTGTGCCTGTACAGAAATAGGCTGATTCCCCTTTTCAGACCTTCCCATAGAAATCCTCTCACTTTCCCTCATATGGCTAATTATAGTAACTTGCATTTATATCTGGAAGTACTGAAAGGTAAGCATTGGACTGCTAACCTAAAGGCCAATGGTTCAAATCCACTAGCCACTACACTGAAGAAGATTGAGGCTCTCTGCTCAATAGCAGACTTCCAACAACAGAAACCTCCTAAGATAGTAGCTACTTAATGGCACTGAATTTCATTCATGTCAATAAATAATAGAAAAAATGAAGGTGGCATAGGAAAATAGTAAATATTATCATCTGAGTATAGATGGAAATAAGAAATAATAAACACTTTCTATATATATAAGCTTTCCTGTTATGTATTATTAATAATATTGTGTGTTTATCAAATCAAATTTTTGCATTTCCTTTTCCTTCTCTGAATATTTTTAAGGTCCAGTACTCAACAGGGAAAATATTAGAGAGGCATTCCCTACAGACAATAACTACAAAATTGGAATGAAATCATGAATCTGATTTATTTCTTGTGGAAGTCTCTGATTCCTGAATCCTCTGATTATAATCATTCCTTCTAATAGTCCTCCCTTTTCAGTGGGAATTGTTCAAATGTCCACAGTTGACATGGAGACCTGGTGTTACTAGATATAGTAAATCATAACATATTTTACTTTTTACTTTGTTATATGCCTCTAGTTCTTCCATCATTTTTATTTTACTTTAGTTTACCCAGGATATCAAAAGAAAAAAATGTCCCTAAAGGCATTCACAGTTACATTTCACCCTAATTACAGATTTCTTCAGCAGTATCTTCTAAAACTCAAAACTTTTAGAAATGGATGTTTTTGAGGTAGATCGAGGTGACAGCTATAACAGTGGATAGGACTTTGAAGTGTTTAAAAATTCTTCCCCATAAGATAAGCCTGAAGCTGAATTTCAGCCAAGAGTCTGTAATTGCCTGAAAGTGGGATATTTTCCATGTGTTTCTTCCATTTTATCCACATATACAGCACTTCCCTATTCCAATCTTCACTTTTTCCACAATGTCTTCCCTCCATCAAGTAATTTAGAAGCACTAGCACCGAGAAGGGTGATATGTTTGAATAAGAATCAGCCAAGCAATCAATATTTCATTATCTATTAGATGTATTTATCGTTGTCTTATAAGGAATAGGATGGCTACTGGTTGACCATCTCTAGGCAAAATGAATCTTCATGAGAAGAAAATTCAGGTTGAATTCTTGGCAAGTCTATCTCATGGGCAGC
This sequence comes from Echinops telfairi, assembly GCF_000313985.2. Classification (NCBI taxonomy): domain Eukaryota; kingdom Metazoa; phylum Chordata; class Mammalia; order Afrosoricida; family Tenrecidae; genus Echinops; species Echinops telfairi. The sequence continues at coordinate 23,772,465 of NW_022103896.1, forward strand.
CTGACGGGTTTCTGGGGACTTTCTAGATGAAGGCAGTCTAGGAGAAAATGCCAGGAGACCAAATTCTCAAATCAACCCGTGAAAACCCCATGGGTCATAATGGTCCAATTCACAACGGATCGTAGGGATGGTGGCTAGTGCCAAAGTGTTGGCAGCTAACAACAGAAAAGTACCAGATGCTACAAAAGCAATTAGTAGATATATTCAGCCTAGTCCCAGTCATAAGGAATAGTTTCTCTTTGGGAACAATATTTACTCTGCAAGACAAAGATATTGGATAGGTCTACTAAAAGAAAAAAAGAAATGAGAGTGTTCTGCTCCAAGTGAGAACATGCCTTGAGAAGGATTGACAATGAACACGTTCTAGAATTTGAAAGGATGCATTAGGGATTGGGAGCTGGGCGGGATGTGCCATCTCTCACAGCCATTAGGAAGGATTAGGATTTTTCTTTTCCTTGAAGGCAAAGGGTGCCATTAAAGTACCTGATGCAAATGATGTGATTGCGTTTGTGTGCTTGTGTTTTTGTTTGCTTGTCTGTTTTAATTGCTCTGACTTCTGTGTGGAGAAGAGATAATTGAACAACCTCAATATTGTAACAGCCTAGTAAAAGGAGCTCATTTGTAAGGGTTTTTTAGTATATGTGCCGCCGAAGCAAGCACACTTGTAAGGGGTTTTGTGTATTATTTTTCATCTAAAAATAGTGAATTCCCCATCCTAGAACATTGTCTGCCACATGTTAAGAACTCTATAAATAACTTTCATATGAATGAAATAAGTGATAATAGGTCTCATCCCTGAATTTAAGAAGAACTTATTTTATAAATTAAAATGGATGGATAAAATTCTGAAGCATTTTCAAGTTTCAAATGTCCAGAAAGGTGACTACCCCTGAATGTGGCCAGGGAATACATAATTCTCCATGACATGGCCTGAGGAGAGATATTGTTGGGTTTGCAAAGCCAACTTGCTGTTGTTAGTTACAATCCAACTGGTTCCCACAGTTGGCAACCTGAATAGAATGATGAAGTTCTAGAAGCACTCACTACTCTATGCCAAGAAATTAGGGTGATATCTACCTGACTCTGACCAGAAGAGATCCATATTTGTACCCTTCTGAGTTAGTTTATTGTGCCAAGCTGGCCAATAAACACACGTGGGATTAATGGAAGGGCAGAGGGATAAATGGCTTGGTGAGCCTCGCCTCTTGAGTTCTTGGGTCTCTTGCTTTGTGATGGTCGCACCAGGGTGCAGCTGCCTTAGCAGTTCCCTGCTTCAGCTTGCAAGACTGACTTCCTGCAAGACATCCCCAAGGAGAAGCCACATGGACCTACCCCGATGCAGCCCTGGGTGCTGGAGGAGCCGTGTGGAGACCCCTGACAGCACTGAGACGCTTACACATTCACTGACTCAGCTTTCCTCCTGCAGTCGGCATCATTGCCTCTGTTTTGTGAGATGGAGGAGGACTTTGTGGATTGGTGTTGGACATATGGGTTAATGTTGGACTTGTGGGCTTGGGCAGCATTGGCTTGGGATGTTTTCTTGATGCTCACATAATCTTTACATAAAACTCTCTCTTATGCATGAGTTGCTGTGGATTTGTTTCTCTAAAGTCCCCAGACTAATACACCTTCCAAAGAGAAGTCACCTCAGAATGCGGAACTTATCCAAAAGATCATCAGTATCACATTCAAGTAAAATTTTCCTGAAGATCGTTCAACAATGAGTATAGCAGTCCATGATAGGCAACTGCCAGAAATTTAAGCTGGGTTCAAAATAGAACATGGAACAGGAATATCATTGCTGATATAAGATAGATCTTGGCTAAAGCAGGGAATGGCAGGGTAATGCCTACTTGTATTTTATTGATTAGGCAAAAGAAGTCTACTGTGTGGCTACCCTTGAAACAAATGATCATGTGGAACCTGTACCTGGATCAAGAGGCTGCTATGGAAACCAAACAAGGGAACACTGCATGGTTTAGAATCAGGAAAGGTTTGCATCAGGTTGTATCCTCTCACCATATTTATTCAAGCTGGATGATGAGAAAATAATCCGTGGAATTGGACTATATGAAGAAGAACACAGCTATACAAATGACACAACCTTGCTTGTTGAAAGTGACAATAACTTGAAGTACTTGATGAAGACCAAGCAGCCTTCAATGTGGATTATAATTCAATATAAAGAAATCCAAAATCCTCACAACTCAGTCAATAGGTAACATCATGAGAAATGGAGAAAAGATCGAGTGACTCAAGGATTTTACCTCGCTCATGGAAGCAGCAGTCAAGAAATCAAAGGTTTCATTGCATTGGGTAAATCTGATGCACGAGACCTTTTTAAAATATTGAAGAGCAAGAACGTCACTTTCAAGACTTACTTGCGGCTGACCCAAGCCATTGTATTTTCAATTTTTATGTGCTTGCCAAAGTTGGACATTGAATTAGGAAGACCAAAGAATAATGAATACATTTGAATTACGGTGCTGCTAAAAGAACATACATCAATCTTGGAAGAAATACAGCCAGCGTGCTCCTTAGAAGTGAGGAAGACAAGACTTTGTCTCATGTACGTTAGACATGTTGTCAGGAGAGACCAGTCCCTGGACAACAGCACCATTCTTGGTAAAATAGAACCCTTGATTAGATGGGTTAACACAGTGGCTGGAGCAATGGGATAAAACATAGCAACAATGGTGGGGCTTGCACAGACCTGGGCAGGGTTTCCTTCGGTTGGACACAGGGCCTCTATGAATTGGAGTCAACTTGACAGCACCAAACAGCAAGTTGACAATCCAAGTACCCCAGAAAAAAATGTTGCCCAGTTCTGTGCCGTCTTCGTGATAATTTGTATGTTCGAGCTTATTGCCAAGGCTATTGTGCCAAGCCTATCTCTTTGAGAGTTTGTACTGAACTCTACCTTACCTGATTCCCTTTTCTAGCAGTTGGTCCAAAGTAAGTCAGTCAAAATCTTGACATTGTCACTTCTGATGAGTAATGTATTTATATGTCTTCAAGACTGATGAATTCTTCAGGTATATTTACTATTCTTTATCAACACCACAGTTTTAAGGCATCTACCTCATGTCAGATTAATGTTAATGATATGCTCCATTAGAATCGCAAGCCCCTTCAAGTCATAAAACGAACCAGCACACTGAACCAATGACCATTTGAAGAAGAATGAAAGACTCAATGCCATTATGTGGACCCTGTAGGACAGAGTAGTACTGCCCCAGTGGTTTCCCAAGATAGTAATTCTTTCAACACTGTCAGGGTTCCTTTGAAGAAGAGTACACAAAACCCACTAGGGGTGTGTGCATATGTGTGTGAGTGTGTGTGGTGTGTGTGTCAAAACCTTTCTGGGCTTCTGGCTCTTGCTACTGGTAAACCTAATAGAGGAATGTTATTACATCACTGCTGCTCAACACCTGCTGAGTGATGTCTTCCTTCATCGACCTTGAAATTGATTCTTTCATCTCCCAACTGCAAAATGCAAAAGCATTTCCCTCTGTCCAGGGCTGTCTGGTTGCTAGAAACTGATTCTGAAGTCCACTGCTGACATATTTACCAGGAACACTAGTTATCCTGTCTTCTGTTGTGGGAAGAAAAAAAAAACCTCTCTTGTCTATCTAAAAGATTTCAAAGCAGAGAGCTAACATCTTGAGATGGCAAGCATACAATGACCCTTTTTTTTTTTTTTTAGTATCAAGTTTTCTTTGTCTTTTTTTTAAATTTGTTTTTATCTCTGTCTAGAAGCACCTCCTTTTGAAGTACATATGAATTATTTTAGAATTTATTGGCTAGCTACTTGCCCCTGTTCATCAAAAATTTGGATTAAGTCTAGACCAGCACAAAATGTCCCTTTGGATTTTCACTAGCGGATTCCTGGTGCTGGTGAACATTTGGGGCAAACCAAGAAACCAAATAAAAGAGAGAGAGAGAGATGTTTATTAAACTCATTTCTAAGAACCTGTTAAAAATAAATGGAATCATTTAATGATGGAATGTGCTTGTTTACATTTCAAAGCTGATTAACTTAAATTTAATCTTCGTTTTCTTTTTCTGTCAGCGTGGAAGTGCTCTGTCATTACTTTAATTAGACACATTAATAAGATTTTAAGACACCTCTGTACAGAGTATGTACAAATTCAAGGGACCCAAAACGGGTCAGGCAGCAGTCACATATCATAATGGACTAACTGAAAGCTGGTTGAAGCTTTTGTGTGGTTGTTATTATTAGTTTTTAGTTTTCTTTGTATTAGTTATCTTTAATGTATGTATGCATGCAAATGTTTTCAAAAACCATTTAGAAATCTTAATCCATTAGATCTTTCATTTGGATTGGTAGAACATGCCACAGCTCCCAGGAGCAGCTCAAGATTCGTATTTGAATTTCATACAATGAACCTTTGGCTCCTACAGGAGAGAAAGAAGGCTGCGTCCATATCCATAACCCCAATTCTAAGTGGATATTCATTTCCTATTTGTCTCGACAGAACAGAAAAGAGAGTTTGCTGTTCGTTTTGCGATAGGCGGACTCCAGCATTAAATAAGTACTCAGAAGACCTTGAATTGTCAACCATGATTGGCCCATTGGAGATTTAGAGGGGTGGGGTCTTCTTTGGCTCAAATTTTAAGATGGCTGGGAAAACTCTGCAAAGTCATATTTGTTATCTGCATTGTCTTACATGTGACCAGTTGCTAATGCAAAAGTCCATGTATTTGTTTGTAAACAAAAGGATGATATACAACAAGTGTTTCAGTATCTAATGCTCTAAGGCTTGAGTCTTAAAATGAAATGCGTGGAATCTGTTCTAAGTCCCTTTTACTAGTGACTCTGTTGCATGTGTTCCTGTCCTGTCCATACATCTAGGGGCTCACCTTTGCTTCTACACCTGCATACAAGAGCTTGAATATTTACAAATTGAATATTTATAAATTGTTAGCATATTTCAGAGTGAACTAGAAGGTTCTTTTCAGAGAAGCATTATATAAAATATCACTCTGATTTTAAAAGGTCTAATTAGTTTTAAGTACTCACCAGCATTAACAGAGACACAAAATCGAGCCTACCTAGCCTGCATATTAGCTTATAATGACTTAAGGGGAAATCAGCTTCCCCAGATGGTTTCCCAAGGAAAAGAGGAAATAAAAATAAAACAGTTTTAAAACCAGGTAACTAATTACTATAAACAGATTATTTGTAAACAGTTTCTCTCCTTCGAACAAAGAAATCCATTTAGCTGAAATGAACTGGTGCGCTCATTGCTAACCCATGACAGAACCATGTTCCTAGGAGAGTAGTCCTACCTATCACATAGTGAAGAATAAGGTGCCAAGCTGGACAGCGATCAACAACAAACTGATGTTTGCACAGCTCATTGGAATGGCCAGGCGTGGGGCAGCTGGGATGGAGTTTGTATCATTTTCTGAAGAACAGAGGCCTTTGTCTGAATTCTGAGTGTCATTCTGGCTCGCAAATGGCTATATCCTTCTCCACCTCCTTTCTGGTAGCTTCGGCGTTCCCAGGAGGGCATTGCCTCTGTCGTCCTTCCCTGGCTTGAAGAGTGTTTCGAATCCACACCAAATGCATTTGGAGAAATTTTCTGGATTGTGTTTCACTCTTCATGGCTTTGTTGGCAATGGTATCCAGGCTTGGAGTTATTTTTGGTGTAAACTCGGCCACGTGTTTGCTTCATACACAACTGTAGATTCTCTGAGTTCATTTTCTATGCTTCTTTCCTTTGTTGCTATTTAGTGCTAATAGCAGTTAGAAATGGAAGGTTTTATTGTCTGAGAGACATGAAGTTACTGCTTTCCTCCGGTTTTCATCGATTCACCACAAAACTCCTATGCAGTAGGTGTGATCCCCTGCTAGAGTGAAGAAGACTCAGAGTTACAGAGGGTCAGAACCTCCCAAACTTCACAGTTAAACTCTAAATACTCATTGCTATCAGGTTGATTGCAACCCACCCACAGCAAGAGGAGATGACAGGGGAGAACTGTCCTTGGAGTTTCTGAGACCTTAAAATCCATATGGGAGAATTCAGCCTCATCTTTCTCCCGTAGAGACTGGTGGGTTTGAACCACTGACCTTGAACAGTTTACAGGTCAATGAGTAGCTCACTACACCACCAAGGCTCCTTACATTTAATAGTTTGTGCCTAAAAACAAAAAACAAAATTCACTGCCAGCAAGCAGACTCTGAGTCACAGCGACATGATGGGACAGATTAGAATGGCTTGCTACAATTTCTGAGGCAGTAAATCTCCCCTGGAGCAGAGGGGCTCATATTTCTCCCGAGGCAGGTGGGCAAACTACTGCCCTTCCACTTTGCACCCCTGTGCACAACCCGGCACACCACCACCGGGACTCCTGGTTCGTTAGCGAGGGATGGCGAAATGGATCCATGTCCACCTGAGCTCAGACTCTTGGTTCCCAACAAACAAATTTTAGAGAATAATACATGATCACAATCCTCGTTTCTTTATTTTTTTTCTTTCGTTTTCTTTTATTAGGGGTTGGGAGGGCTTTAGAAACATCTCTTCCAGTTTAAATATTTTGTTCTCTTTATTTTAAAAAAATCATTTTATTGGGGTATCGTACAACTTTTATCACAATCCATCCATCTATCCATTGTGTCAAGCACATTTGTACATTTGTTGCCATCATCATTCTCCAAACATTTTCTTTCTACTTGAACCCTTGGTATCAGCTCCTCATTTCCCACCTCTCTCTCCCGAGGAATGTTTGTATACAGTAGCTTTTTCCCTATGCCCCTTTTACATTTTTAAGCTTACCTCAGAGGACTCATGTTGTACTTGTCCTTTTGTGCTTGGCTTACTTCTTTTAGCCTAATTTCCTTCAGCTCTTCCCATGCAGCAATGTGCTTCATGTGTTCATCAATGCCTTTTAGGGATGCATAGTACTCCATTGTATGTATGTACCACAGTTTTTAATCCATTCATCCATTGATGGAAATGTGGGTTGTTTCCAATTCCTTGCAATTGTGAACTGTGCTGTGATGAACATTGGAGCACAGATGTCTGGCCTTGGTTTGTTTCTTGCCTTTCCTGGGTATGTACCCAGAAGGAGTAGGGGGCTTGCTGGGTCGTATGGTAGCTCAATTTCCATCTGTTTTAGATATTGCCAAATCGATTTCCATAGTGATTGTACATACCTACAGGTCCACCAGCAGTGAATGAGAGTTCCTATCTCACCACAGCCCCTCCAACACTTTGGTTTCCTGAATTTTTGAATTGGGATGTCTTTGAGAGTATTAGGTGTTATCTCCTTGTTGTTTTAATTTGCTTTTCTCTTATGGCTAATGTTCGGGAACATTTTCTCCTATGTTTATTGGCCATTCAGATATCTGCCCTTATGAAACTTCTGTTCAGGTTCTTTGCCCACCTTCTCAGTGGGCAATTTTATTTTGTTTTGTTTTAAACTCTATTTTTTCCTCTATTTTATTTTGTTACTATTGTAAGCTTTTTTTACTTTGTTGTTTTTATTTCATCAGTATAAGAAGTCTAGGATGGATGTAACTATAGAGACAGTAACTGGATTAATGGCTCCTTGGGGGTACAGCTGGGAGGCTGCGGAGAAATATAGATCAGTAAAGAAGAAAAACTTCTAAGATTGATTGTGATAATGATTGCACAACTCTTCTTGATATGATTGAACTATTGAAGTGCATGATATTTGGATTATGTCCCAATTAAACTGTTTATAAACAAAATAAACATGTTCAAAGGTGGGCTTAGTAAAAATAATAAAAAATTTTTAAATCGTATTTCTTATAGAAATGAGGTATTGGTTACTGAGTGAAAAGGTTTCTTACTACAGCAAAAGACATTCGTGTCTGTTAAAAACAATTATAACTCAAATTGAAGGACAGCTTTATTCTAAGCAGTGCATGTAGGGTGCCCATGCTGATTAAAACAAAGAAAACACACACACATGGATCAAAGTAGGCTCCTTATATAAAAAGATGACCGTGGACAATAGAAGAGCAACTACTGGCTGATCGTCCCATGATTGGTCGGATCCCCTTTTCTTCCCTCTACTGAGATAAATTGTTATCAGGTAACCAGTAACCACCTACCTACAGCCATGATACCTTTGAAATCTAAATTAAGCAAACCTGATTCCAAATGGAGATAAAAGATGAACAACTTTGGGTGAAAAAAAGGTCACTGGCAGGATTGAGTCATTTATATTTGGTTTCATGAGTAAAAAGAAATCCTTAAAATCAAAGCAGGATATCTTTGAATAATTTTTCTGGTTGACATGCCAAAGGCTAAAACGCAGATGACCATGTCGGGGTGGAAGCTTCTCTTCTCCACGGTGCGAGTCAGCATTGCCATCAGCAGTCCTGTTTATCTCCTTCCGAGATTTCGTTTAGGTGGTGGCTTTGTTTACTAAGTAATGACCAATTCACACTAAATTTCTTCAGGAAGTAATCTTTTAAAATATATAACATTATAAAATATTATAATGCTCATAATTTGATGCCAAAGCAGCAATACAGAGGGACAATACTCAAAAGTCACTGTCGTCCAGTTGATCCCAATTCATAGTGAGCTATCTGAACGCTCCCTAGGGTTTCTGAGACAGTCTATCTCCATGCAAGCAAAGAAAGACTCATCTTTCTCCCATGGAGTGGCTGGGTTGTCACTGCTGACCTTGTGGTTAGCAGCCCAGCATGTACTTCATTGTGCCATCAGGGCTCCCCAGAGGGACAACCGCGTGGTAAAATATTATTGCTAAATCCCACTAGATGGGACACAATGGGAGAAAGCCAGAGCGATGCCCAATGGAGCATAAGATCAGGTCATAGTTGTTCTCTTGTAGGAATGGTAGAATTCCACAAATATAGAAACAAAATATTCTTTGCCAGTCAAGAATAAAAGGAATTTCCTTAATGAGATAAAGAATATTTATGCAAAACTTGACACTAAATATAACCCAGAAGGGTAAACTATTGAAATCCCCTTGAAGGTAAAAATCCGGAAAGGTTACTGTCTACCACCTTTTTATTCAAGGTGGACCTGCAAACGTGAGGTTTATTCAAGCCCCCTTTCTCCTTGGTTTTTCTGAGGTCCGTAATAGGATACATCAACTTTTCAGTTCTGGCTTCCATAAAAGCTTTGATTTGAATAAAAGCTTTCCTCAATCAAAAATAAAAACATAAAAACTTTCAAAACTACTGCTCTGGATGACTGTTATGATAATGCTTGTCCTTTCCTCTGGGAAAATTTCCCCCATTATTTTTGTGTCCTGTGAGCTCTCTCTCTCTCTCTCTCTCTCTCTCTCTCTCTCTCTCTCTCTCTCTCTCTCTCTCTCTCTCTCTCTCTCTCTCTCTCTCTCCTCTGTCTCCTTTCTCCTATCTCTCTTGCTCTTGCCTGTGTATAATAGGCTGGATTCTCTAGAGAAACAAAATGTATATAGAAATAGTGTATACATATAAAGAGATAGATATATCGCAAGAAATGGCTCACACAGTTGTAGAGAGTTCAGGTCTGTGGGTCAGATATAAACTGAAAGTTTCTCCTGACCCTTGTAGCAGCAGACACTGATGAACTGGAAGCAAGAAGATGACGGTGTAGGGCTACACACTGGTGGATGATGAGCTGAATGAATTGAAAGCCACCAAACCGAATGAATTCAAGTATGGAAATCCGCTAAAGGCTGCAGGTGCTCTATCAGGAGTTCGGTTAACCAGATGCAGGATCCAAATCCAGTAGGAGGAGGAAAAATAGCTTCCATATTCAATTATTACTAGGCTACGTCCTGAATGAAACCTTTCTCGATTGTATCAAGAATGTAACTAAATTAAGAAGATTTGGCTTTGCCAAAGATCTCACTGTTGACCACAAATGCTAGACTATATGATGGGGGGAAACTGGCCCACCCAAGATGACATGAAACCTATCACAATTCTTCTTTGTAGCCAACAAATGTTACATTGAGAACCCAGCAAATTTTATAAGCCAACAAAACTTCTAAAACGATATTTTAAATTATTTCATTGTTGTACATAGAGTCGCTGTGAATTAAAATTGGATTGATAGCACTTAACCACTACAATATAACTACCCTAAATATAGTAGTGTCTGTTATTATTGGGAGATCCATGACCATTTCCATCTTTTTTCAGGCCTTTTTTAAAGGGGACGAATATATACATGATAAATGAATGTCTCCATTACCTTATGTGACCCTTCTTCTTCTTGCACAAAGATCTTCAACGGCTCGACTAAGGGCCGCACATATGGTGGAAGGTCATCTCTTTCATTGAAGGGCATCAGAGTTAAAATATTAGTCACATTTAAATGGCTTAAAATTACCTATGAATTAATGCTTGGCTGAACAACTGGGCACCATAACCTAGTCAAGTTCACATATTAAATTAGCCCCCACAGGTTGTATTCTATTGTCACACAGACCAACTCTACTATGGTGTCGAAGGAGTTTGTAGTAGGGTGGTAAACCCAAGGACCATCTTGGAGGCTGACTAGTGCATCCACCCAGGGGAATTCCTTTTTAGTCCAGCTCATTTTGCCTTGGAAATAGCTGGCAAAATTCTGAACTAAAATAGATGGATCCAAAAAATCTATTATAATATATGTCACAGGCAGGTAACCATTTCCATAAAATTTTTAACGACTTTTCAACTGCAAAATCGGGCAATATTTATTTACATCTTAATGTATAGCTAAGTGCATATAGCCATGTTTAAAAGTTCTTTTCTTTTAAGAAGGATAAATTTGATATTGGATTTTAAATGATTTTCTTCCATTGACATTACATGTCACTCATTAAATAAGCATATAGACTTTTTCATTTTTATTCTTTCCAAATAAGATGCAATCTGCAGTGGACGGTATGCAAAATTTTGTCACGTTGCCATCTAAATGAAACAAACTAAATCCCAATTTATCTTTGAGTGAGCTAACTCAACCTGAGCCTATACTATAGCCCAGCTACTGACTAGACCATAATTAAGTGCTAATCGCATGGGTGTGCTGTTTTGTGAGGCAGTAAACCAGTTTCCTGAGTGGATAAACAAGGAATTTGAAAGCTGAGGAGCTTAACATATCGAGGAACTGTAATTTTTGATGTAGAAAAAGAGCAGACCTACCCTGTTTTTGCTATTAGAGTAAGAATGAGCATTCCTAAAAAGTGAAAGAATGGGACATTTTCAAAACTGTCCAAGGAGAGGGAGCAATGTTGGCTGTGGAGTGTTTTATGTCCACAGTCTCTATGTGGAGTGCACTTTTGTAGAAGTCAGAAATAAATGTATGTGTCTACTTATCAAATGCGTTCTACTTCTAAAACTCTTCCAGAGTAGTGTTTAGACTCTTAAGTCCGAGAACTAAAACGAGCGAGGCATTTCACCTGGCCCACCACCAGCCCTCCAAACCCACTCACACAAATCAGTTTAGTAATCAATGAAAGGTGACTCGGAGGTTACACAACCTGTCCAAGGCCATGTGTCGAGCACAGAACAGTGGTGAAATTATAAATTCTTTATTCCAGCAGACGAAATTGAATCATAGTTATACACAAACGATTTGATCCTGGGAAATTAACCTCTGTATGCTTCAATTTGTTCATCAATAAACCAATAAAATGATCCTAACCACATTCATAAATTCTGCAAATATGGAGCAAGTGATGGAGCTAGAATGTTCTCAAAGAGTTTTTTTGCGTGTGAAGGAAATAATGAAAGTAACATGTGTTATGAGCAGCCCTGGTGGCGCTGCTGGGTAAGCACTGGATTGCTGTCCTTAAAGTTGGCAGTTCAAACCCACCGGCAGCTCTGGGGGAGAAAAATGAACACATTTTCTCCCACAGAGATTTGCATCCTGGGAAGCCCTGTACCGCAGAACCCCAGACTCAACATAGTTGGATTTCCACATGAAATGTTGTGAAAATTTTGCATCAGAGCTGGAACAAAACCTCGGAATCTGACCCGTCGCACGTGATTCTTGTAAACAAAAGCAGTTTCAACCACTCACGTTAGTTGGCCTTGTTGCGCCTGGCTTAAACCTTTTTCAGCTGTGTTTCAAGTGTTTTGCTATAATGTTCTTAGCTTTCGTGGCTTTTTGTACGGCTTTTAAATGAAAAACATGGGTTATAAGAAAGAGTTTTTTAAAAGACTCATCATGATAAGGAACTGGGTAACCAAGTATCCATATTGTTGATGATAATTTAGAAAATAGTTAGGGAAACGCCAAGAGCAGACCATATTAGACAGATTTTTTTTTTTTTTTTTTTTTTTTTAGAGAAAGCCAGCCAGGTCCTAGTGAAAAAAGGCAAAGGGAAAAACTCCTGAAAAGCAGCTACAGGTTGATTTGATGGAAGGGGATTCCCCTTCCAAACACTGCCTCTCTCTCTCCACCCTGCTCTCCACCTCCGTGTCCACAGATTCAGAACCTCATCCATCTCAAGGTATGACCTGTTAAAAACTTTTTAATGCTGTCTTTCTTACTTAACTCTGAACTTATTTACTTTGAAATGTCTGTGTAATGTTTTGTATAAAAAGGCAAGGTTAGGATAAAACTTGGTGGTTGAGAATGGATTCATCCGTTTTCAGTTAGTTCTTATGGGAAAATTTGATTCGGAACTCGACTGCAGCCCCTCTCGAAGCTCCTTCCAGAAAGGATCAGCGTTGAGGTGTGGGGTCCTCCTGTATTGGGTCACTTTAAGTGACAGTTGATTCCCTGGTATTGGGTCTGGGGTTTGTTTGAAATGGATGTTGTGAGCTCGCAGATTCCATATCCAAGTTCTTAGAGTCAGTCCAGACAAATCGTGGTTTGGGTGACAAGCACAGCACGTGCAAAGACCTGGAGATTATAGAGAACTTTACATGGTGAGGCATGGCCAGAGTACAGATGTTGAATTGGGAATCTTAAGGAACAGCTAAAGAAATGCATGTAAAGGATCTAGCACATGCCCCGCCCATGGTAAACACTTCGTAAATAATAGTTACTATGTTTAATTTTACTATTGCCATAATTCAACATTCAAGCTGCAATTGGAAATCAATGGAACTTCCCTTTGATATCTAGTGTCCTTTTCAGATAGTGAAAAGGATATTGACTCGAGAGGGCTTTCTAATGATCAATATTTATTGCACACCTATTTCTTTGCCAGGTCCTTTACTTCTCTGGGCACTGTGGTTACAAAAAGAAGAGAGCGGGCAAGGCCTGGCCTCCTGTTCTGTTGGGGAGAAATATATGAAACACAAATAAAATCAAACCATTTAGCTGTAGAAGTGCCCGGAAGAGAAGAGGACCACAAGGGACCATGCAAATGGGGTGTGACCGAGTGACGGGGAAATGTGAAGAGAGGAATCCTCCTCCTTGGGTGACTGGCCCATGTTAGAGGGCCTTCAAAGAGGTTTTTCTAAGAAAATGGCTCTCGGCTGAGTTCTGAGGATAAGAGGAAGCGGGCCAGGAGGAGAACTAGATGGGTTTCTAGGTACAGCAGGCTGGTTGGGCTCCAGCCTGACTTGAGAAATGAAGACTTCTTTCCAACAGGACAGAGGATAAAATAGAAAGGTTATGTATGCTGTAGTCTACTCATCTGCAATGTGTTAAATATAGCTTTGTAGTTAAAATTACCGTTCAATTCTGGGCTTTTTGTAGATTGCATCTGGGTAAAAGAGGATGAGGCATCTACAATTTGTTCATTCTATTTAGCATACTTGAGAGGAATGTTCTTTTTTGGTTCCACAACTTATGTAAGGGACACATATTGTTGGACATTTGAACACAATGTGGATTTGTAAGGCACTTTTTAAAATTTATTTACCAATCAAAGTCAAATGTAATTTCCTTAATTTTTCTGTCAAAGTCTAGTTAGATGGCTGGAACTTTATGCTTTGTTTAGTTTCTCTTTTTAAATAAGGTCAAGAAGTTGTTAAACTCCATGTGGATCCTGAATTGCCGGGATATTTAAAAAATAATACATTTTTTGGCCACACACAAAAAATGAGAAAATGAAAATCTCAACACAATTCCATTTCCATTACTAAAAATAACTGAACAAATTAAGACACCAAAACCCAAGGAACACTGTCTAAGATATACTGTTAAACAGAGGATAAGACTACCTCAATGCTCAGGAAATTTTCTAGTGATTTTCCCCCCGTTGATGTGTGTTAACATACTATATGTGAGGAAAGTCTGATTCGAGGGAAAGTCTGATTCAAAATGGAAAAAACTCCGAAGGCTAGATCTTTCGTAATACACATTTTTCACACTAGGCAAACATCCGGCAACTTGCTCTGAGTGAGTGCCCGCAGTGGCAGTGCCTGGGAAGGTTTTCTCTGGTCACAGTGAATTTTTTTCATGAAAGCAGTTTCACTTGAACCTTGTTTTTTAGTGAAGGCCAATTTAAGAGAACAGCATGCAGTTATGAAATTTTGTTTGCTGCTCGGGGGAAAATGCCACAGAAACTGCTGTGAGGTTGAACATAGCTTACAAGGATAGCGCTGTGGGAAAAACTCAAGTGTCTGGATGGTTTTCTTGTTTCAAAAAAGCTGAAATGTCAATTGATGACAAACCTCGTTGG
>NW_022103896.1:23787682-23796052 GCF_000313985.2 Echinops telfairi
CACAATCATTGCTGTGTTTGAGCCCAACATCGCACACATTGTGTCGGTCCATCTTGTGCCTGTTTCACTAAGCCTGTATTTTATGAAAGAAGCCCCGGTGTTGCTGTTGGGTAATCCTAGGCCTGCTGACCACAAGGTGATCAGTTCAAACCCACTCGTTTCTCCGCAGGAGAAAGACGATGGCATCTGCTCTGGGAAAGACTACAAGCCAAGCTTGTGAAGGGCAACGCAGGGTGGCTATGCGTCAGAACCGACTCACTGGCAGCCGGTTTCATTTTGTTCTTCGCTAATTTACAAGCAATAATGATGTTCTTCTCCACAGACCATGTGCAGTAGACTTGCATAATTTATCAGAATTTGGCTTTTCAAATAGCCTCAGAGGAAATAAAAATAACTAGGTTTTCATTTACACTAAAGAGGAATATTCTTCAGCACCAGAGTACAGACACCGGAAGTCTTTGAATACATACACACAATCTATGTTCTGTGACTTGCAATACAAGTTGAAGACTTCAGAAAAAAAACTCCACTCTATTGGCATCATCTGATTATTAGGTTGTATGGGGGTAGCTTCTATGTTGTTACAAGGTTGTGTCACCAATATTTCAAATGCCATCAGGGTCACCCAAGGTGGACACGTTTCAACCAAGCTACCAAACAGAGACAGATTGGCTTTATGAAAAAGGGTTTAATGATTATCTATTTGAAAATTGGTTTGTTTTTTAAAAAGCCCATTGAACACAGCACAATATTTCCTGATTGAATATGAGCACCTAGACTGACAGGCACCGACAGTGCCCACAGCAGTGGACGAGAGCACACGAATGATTATGGAGACAGTGAGGACTAGACAGTGATTTATGGTTTTTGTACACAGGGCTGTCATGGGTCGGAGCCAAATTATGGAGACAGTGAGGACTAGACAGTGATTTATGGTTTTTGTACACAGGGCTGTCATGGGTCGGAGCCAACTTGACAACAACTGAGCATACATGTTCTCTCAATAATTAGTAATCTTCCATGCGTTAGAGAGATTTCGCATACACGTATAACGATTGAATATATGAACTTTGGAGACTGAAGAGCCTGAGGATTAATCCTGGTTTGCCTTTTACATATTTCTGTCACTGATTCAGTAGTATCTCAGTTTGCCCACTTCAAAATGAGTATAAGGCAGAGAGGGGTTGTTCTGAGAACTAAAAAAGAAATATCTCAATGAAAATACTTTAAACAGTACATACTAACTAAATATGAGCAAATGTTTACTGAATATCTCCCTCCAAATTCTATTCAATTTTCTGGTTTTGGGTGGCTTTTAATAGCAAAATACCATTTCTGGAGGTATCTTCACAACTAATATTGTTGAATTTAAAAATGTATGGTGATGGAATGACGATAGAGCCTTTATAAATTATCTCTCCACAAAATGTCCTTCCTTACTTTAATCCATAGGTACTTTTTGAATATCAAAGGAACTTAAAAAATAATCTATTGTTATCTTTTAATTGAAATTCAATGTAAAGAAAACAAAAATCTTCACAACCGGACCAATAGAGAACATCATGATAAATAAAGCAAAGGTAGAATTTGTCAAAAATTTAATTTTACTGGGTCTACAATCACAAAAGCAGCCATCAAATTGGGCTAATTTGTTGCACAAAACCTCTTTAACACGTTAAAGAACAAAGATGTCCCTTTAAGAACTAAGGTGTGTGTGACCTAAATCATGACATTTTTAATTGCTTCCCATGCATGGAAAGCTGGACAGTGAATAAGGGAGAAGAAAGAAATGATGTATCTGAATCAAGATGCTGGTGAAGATATATTGAAAGTACCAGATGAACAAACAAATGTGTCTCGAAAGTAGTAAAGCCCAAGTACGAGAAGCACGGGTGGTGAGACCCTCTCTTACTTATTTTGGACATGTGATCAGGAAAGACTAATCCCTGGAGAAGGACATCATGTTTGATAAAGTAGAGGGTCAGCAAAAACGAGGAAGAGACAGATGGACACAGTGACTACAGCAGTGGGCTCAAACATACCAATTTTGAGAATAGCGTAGGATAGATCATGTTTTGTCTGTTTTATATAGAGTCAGTGAGTCAGAACCAAGTTTATAGCATTTAACAATGCTGACAACATCCTTTCATTTAACACATAAACATCAAAAAGCAAACAAAAAAAACAAATCCATTCATTGTCATAGAATCAGTTCAACTCAGAGGGATCCTATGGGAAAGAGTAGAACTGCCTCTTTGGGTTTCTGAGACTGTAACTCTTTTTAAAAAATCATTTTATTAGGGCCTCATACAACTTTTATCGCAATCCATACATACATCAATTGTGTAAAGCACATTTGTACATTCATTGCCCTCATCATTCTCAAAACATTTCCTCTCCACCTAAGGAGACGGTAACTCCTTACCAGAGCAGAAAGCCTCCTCTTTTCCCCACAGAGAGGCTGACGAGTTGAAACTGCTGACCGTGCTGTGAGCAGCTTAATGCAGTTCACCTCCTGTGCTGAAGGACCTGTCCAGAGTCACACCAGCGATGTGACGACAGAGATGGGATAAGAACTTAGGACAAATGACACGGTGGTCTTATGTAACATGTCCACTTTATTTACCAATGTAGTTCTTTGGTTTCAACAAAATGCAACAAAGCAGAAACAGCGGGGGGGCGGGGGGGGTTGTTTGTTTTTGCTGTGGTAAGTGGAGTTAATAGGGATCTTATTTTTTGAATTATCATCTTTCACATTGGCTAGTCAGCCTTTCCCAGGTTACAGTTAAATATGTCAGGAAGGTAAATATATATTGATAGTAGGCTTGCCAAGGGAGATTCAGTTTAGTCAAATTAGCCAGACACTTTCCATTTATTTCTACTAAAGATATTTTTGATACAGAGAGATTTATTGCTTCTCCTTTACCACCTAGGAGATAAATACAGGCAGCGACCAGAAGGGAGTTCTTGTCCATGATTGACGGTTTTTATTTGTCATCCTAACTTGCACAGGACCCTAACCTGGACTTCGTTGGGCCTTAAGGATCTATATATCTAACTGCATTTGTTTAAACCAAGGGCTTAATGGAGCATTCGTATTGCTTAATAAAATTGCCAGAAACTGGCCTCTGTTCACAAAGAGTGTGAATGTTTTACAAGTCATTCTGGGAATACTTTTGAATCCATACACAAGAACTAGTTGCCATGGTGGACGTTGGACACCCCAAAGAACTATACAATGGGAGCTTCCACTCATCATAACTGAAAGTAGTACTGGATGAAAATCTGCTCATTTACCAGTCGGTAGTTGGGCAATCAGAAGTCTACTGGCACAGTGGGTAAGCCCTCAGGGACTCACTGAAAGGTCAGCAGTTTGAACCCCCTGTTGCTCTGTGGGAGAAAGATTTAGCCGTATTCCTCCACAGAGAATAGTTATAGAAACCTTAAAACTCATCTCCGAATCTACTCGACAGCAGTGGGAAGTTTGGTTTGGATTTCAGTTGGTTAACACCAGGCAGTGTTTCATTCTGTTGTGCAGTCTCTGTGCCTCAGAACCGACATTGAATATGAAGTCTCTTGATATTGTCTTCTCGATCCGTTCTGTATGTGCCCCATAATCTCATTTTTATTACTTTATAATTTTCATATGGCCTAATACTCATGTTGTGATAGATCTTTGGCAGGATCCCTTGTTTCCCTAAGGGTCTTGTCCCACTGTATTTCTACTCTCTTCTGCACCTATTTTATACACAATATTGGGTTCCCATAGTGGCTTCTTTATGTTTGTCTCATCTTTCCTTGAATGATGTGGGCTAGGAAAGGATTCAGACCTAATATCCCCAAAATGCTTGATCTAGCTAATGTGAATTACTATGTTCTTTGTGGAACCTAGTATTTATTTTTTAAATAAAAGTTATTATCATGATTATATCTGAAAATCCTCTTGTACAGTTAAGGCTTACAAAAGACTAAGGTGCACTAGGAAGTTGTTTTTAGAAAGGAGTCTTTTTAATACTTTTTCTGACTATTTGATTTTTTCTAAATTTCTTCTTGCCCAATTCAAGATGACCATCTTTCAGAAATACAGAGGTTAGGAGATGAAGTGGTTTGCTCCTTCCAACTTCTGATACTTCTTCTTCTTCAAATGTATGCTTTTCTCCTTGTTGGGTGTCCAGTGACCACAAGAACATTCGTTATATCACTCTTAGTTTGTTAATGCTGCTCTAAGAAAAATAGCACAAATAGGGGGCTTTCACGGCAGACACACATACAAATCCGCACAGTTCTGAAAGATTTTAGAGTCTCC
The DNA here is from genome assembly GCF_000313985.2 of Echinops telfairi. Classification (NCBI taxonomy): domain Eukaryota; kingdom Metazoa; phylum Chordata; class Mammalia; order Afrosoricida; family Tenrecidae; genus Echinops; species Echinops telfairi. The sequence goes on from NW_022103896.1 coordinate 23,791,989, forward strand.
GTCATGCTGATGCCCTCTTTGCGAGTCTAGTGACTCGTTTCTAGTGACTACAAGAAGTTCCCGGCATTCCTTGACTAGTGGAGGATCGGCACATGTTGTCTGTCTTTTCCCTGTGTGTGTGCCTCCGTTTATTGTTTCCTTTTCATAAGACAGTTCTCAGATGTGATTGGGATTAGAGCCCACTTTCTTCTGGCATAACATAATTAATTTAAGGAATGAAATTTCCTATTCATAAGCAGAGTCACCTTAGCAGGTGCGGAGGTCAAGTCCTCAACAAAACTTTGGGGGGCAACATAATTCAATCTACAACAATCTCACTTTGTAATAGGAGTATTTAAATTGTCTTTTAATCTTTCCAAACCTTAAACACACTTACACGCACACACACAGAAAGAGAGTTATTGAGAGTGTGCACAGTAGGTTTTAAAAGCTAACGGTGTTTACTAGAGAACCTGTGATTCGGAATCAACTTGATGGCAGTGTGTTTTTGATGTATTGTTTTGTTTTTTGATTGCTGGAAAGACTAAGGAACAGAAATATGAAATCTGCATTAAATTTCTAGCCTATTTTATGAGCCTTTTTGTACTGAAAATAAAAATAGCAAATGGTTTCTAAATTGCTTGTATTTCCTCAAACATTAGTGAGAATTTGTGATTAATTTTATTATATGTTTTAGGCAAGATGGAAACTCCTGTATTAGTGGAAATTACCCAAAAAAATCATTTTAGCTTTGATTGGTAAAAATGTTCATAAAGTGACTAAAAATATGTTTTCTACTTTTGTTGGAAATTAGGACATTTACTCGGGACTGTTGGTATAGCTTAAACAGTGTACACAGGGAGTTTATTGTCTCATTGAGTCAAAATGCAGGTAGGGCATATCTACAGCTTAAAGACAACTGGGTCCACAGGCTAGAATCTTGCCCCAATTCAGACTGTTTCTTTCTAATGGAATGTAGGAAATGTTTCGTATAATGATTGTAGTTTGGGATTGAGAAAACTGATCCAGGTGCGAACATATGTCAAAAAAGATCAAATAGCACACTTAAAAAAAATTTTATTGGGGGTCGTACAATTCTTATCACAATCCATACATCCATCCATTGTGTCAAGCACATTTGTACATTTGTTTCCCTCATCATACTCAAAACATTTTCTTTCCACTTGAGCCCTTGGTATCAGCTCCTCATTTTTCCCTTCCTTCTCTGCTCACCTCTCCCCCATGAACCCTTGATAATTTATAAATTATTATTATTTTGTCATATCTTACATCACTTGACATCTCCCTTCACCCACTTCTCCGCTGTGTGTCCCCCAGGTAGAAGGTTATATGTAGATCCTTGTAATCGGTTCCCCTTTCTTTTTTTAAAAATCATTTTATTAGGGGCTCATAAAACTCTTACCATAATCCATACATACATCAATTGTGTAAAGCACATTTGTACATTCATTGCCCTCATCATTCTCAAAACAGTTGCTCTCCACTTAAGCCCCTGGCTTCAGGTCCTCATTTTCCCCCTCCCTCCCTACTCACCCCTCCCTCATGAACCCTTGATCATTTATAAATTATTATTTTGTCAGACGTCTCCCTTCACCCACTTTTCTGTTGTCCATCCCCCAGGGAGGAGGCCATATGTAGATCCTTGTAATCGGATCCCCCTTTCCACCCCACCCTCTCTCCACCCTCCCCATATAGCCAGTCTCACCACTGGTCCTGAAGGGATCATCTGCCCTGGATTCTCTGTGCTTCCCGTTGCGATCTGTACCAGTGTACATTCTCCAGTCCAGCCGGATTTGTATGGTATAATTGGGATCATGATAGTGGGGGGGAGGAAGCATTCAAGAACTAGAGGAAAATTGTATGTTTCATCGGTGCTACACTGCACCCAGACTGGCTCGTTTCCTCCCCGCGGCCCTTCTGCAAGGGAATGTCCAATTTCCCACAGATGGGCCGGGCCCTGGGTCCCCACTCCACACTTCCCCCCTCATTCACAATGCTATGATTTTTTTTTTTTGTCTTTGATGCCTGATACCTGATCCCTTCGACACCTTGTGATCTCACAGGCTGCTGTGCTTCTTCCATGTGGGCTTTGTTGTTTCTCAGTTAGATGGCCGCTTGCTTGTCTTCAAGCCTATAGGACCCCAGACTCTATATATCTTTTGATAGCCGGGCACCATCAGCTTTCTTCACCACATTTGCCAAAAAGCATGCTTTAAATATGTGTATTTTATGATACTTCACACCCTTAAAAAGGAGATGCTGTTATGAATAGAGATAATACTAATACTATATGCACTCTATGTAAGATTGCCATTTCTCATGGAAAAAAAATGTCAAGTGAACAGCATTAAGTTTTTTAAAGTGTTTAGAGGAAAATTTACGAAAGTTCTAGTCTTTAGGCTTAGTTTTTTATATCAACTTACCATATATACTTGAGTATCAGCCAACCTGAATATCAGCTAAGGCACCTAATTTTATCACAGAAACTGCATTAAAAACGTGCTGAAAAACCTCAGCTTATTCACGAGTATATATGTATTAAAATCTGTCACCAATATTAGGAAGATTTTTTGATGAAAAATGTCCATTTAATTTCCCAAATTAAGGTCAGTTGAAGGGACGGTTGGAGTTAAAGAGGCTAACATTAATCATGAAAATATATCCAATGATTTCAACAACTCTAATTATAAATTTAAAAATACAACTATTCCTTATGAGCCTTGTTAAACTGATAACGCTATGTTTTGAGCAACAAATAACCTTTGTTGAGAAATGGATGGATGAAAAGTGGGAGAACATGCAGGAACATACTCTTTTTGTCCTTTTCCTTACTTGGTAAGTAGTCATAAAATACAGTTAACAATGTAATCTGAGGTGGGTGGTGGGGATAACCATTCAATCATTATAATGTTTCATGCTTTCTTTCCATTGTCTCCTCCTTGGAAAAGCTCTAAGTCATTCTCTGGTAAAGGCAAAGAGAGGAAGGAAAAATACATAGAAGAGAAGAACCAATTTTAAAAAATCTATTACAAGTCTGACACTTAAGCCCTGATGTATGTTGTCTTCAAATAAGCTGAGTCTTATTTCCCCACTTTACAATCAGAAACTGAGGCTTAGAGAAATTAATCCAAGTATCTGTATTTAATCAATATAATAAATGTTACATATTTCAAATGTCAAAGTCCCTGTCCTTTTTATTATACCAATCTGTTTAGAATTTTCAATCTCTGGCAAAATAAAGAAAAGGAACAACATTTATAACCTTTGTTTAATTCTACAGTTCCGTGAAAGCATGTCCATTCAAGAAGCCCCACTGTTCTTTGTTGATAGCCTGCCCCTTTCTTCTCCCTCTTATCTTCTCCTTCATATCTCTAGGTAGACGATAGCTACCATAGTAAATTTATCATTAGAATTTCAAACTGAAACTTAAGTAAATTTATCATTAGAATTTCAAACCGAAACTCTTCTCTTTTTTTAAATTATTATTGAGGTACCTACCCTATTACAGATTGCAAAGGGGGTTTTGGACAAGGATTAAACCACCTCCTAAACTTTCTGCGTTGTAAGGCAATAAGAATTAATATTTTGTGAGTTAGATTGTTCCACCCAATTTGACCATATCATTCAAAGTGCTGTCTGTTGATGATATTTCCTCTGCACAACAGCCCTTGGGATGATTATTGCATTCTACTTTGCATATGAGAAAAACAAAACTTAGAGAATTGATATGCTCATTAATTGGCAGATTCTAACTCAGATTTGACCCTAGCCTGAAGTCTCTCCACTCTAATCAAAAGGCAAAAAATGTATGTGCTATATTTATGAAGGATTGTATTCTTGGGGACTTTGATTTATAGCATGTTTGATTTTTACAAATATATGATATTGTCTTGGTTTATGCCTGTTCTTGACTAGGATTTTGGATAAAAAGAGGATTAAAGATTGTTTCTTACAAGCTCCTGGGAAGCATGGATAGTAAAATTTAATCTTATGTACTTTGGACATGTTATCAAGAGAGACTAACCATTGGCAAAGGACTTGGGACAGCGGTTGGTAAAGGGTCA
>NW_022103896.1:23797700-23895853 GCF_000313985.2 Echinops telfairi
GGAGGACAAGCCAGTGTTTCATTTTGTTGTCCATAGAGTTGCTTTAATATAGAACTGGCTCAAAACCTACCAGCATGATTTCTCACTCTTCAAAAGCCCATGATCTATGGAGGAGAGATTGAGCCTTTATTTATTTTACCACACAAAGGTTATTTTTTAACATTTTATTGACATGTAATTAATGTGTTATATAATTCAATAGTTCAAATATATTCAAAAGAGTTGTGAAATCACCATTACAATCAATTTTAGAAAATTTTCTGTTTTTTTTACCCCATCTAATTAGCTATCCATTTCTACCCAATTTCTATGCCCTAACCCAAAGAAACTATTAATCTTGTTACTCTTTCTATGGATTTCTATATCCTGTATTTCATGTAAAAAATCATACAAAACAATAACAACATTATACCACCACCCCCAAATCTCACTTTAAAAAGATCAGAAAGTCCTAAAAACTAGAAACAATTAAAATGGGTGATCTGATGGCACAGTGGTTAAGGACTGGGCAGCTAACTGCGATGTCAATGGTTCAAAACCACCAGTTGCTCTGTGGGAGAAAAAGTGGCTTTTGACTCTTGTAAACAGTCTCAGAAACCCACAAGGGTAGTTCCACCCTGACCTACAGCAAGGTTATAACTCAACATCAACTCAATGGTACTGAGTTTTTCATTTGGTTTTTTTTTTAGGAGAAATTTTAAAATGAGTCAAAAGAAAAAACAAATAATAAGATATTAAAATTTAATCCAAGGATATCTGTATCAATTTACTTTCTGATGCACTCTGTCTGAAAGCAAGGTCATTCACATTCTTGGACAATGTTCCAAGGAAATTTAAAGGAGGTGTGATCCTTGTAGGGACTCTGTAAATGGACGTAAGGCTTTCACTGTCATCTATAGCCTTCTCCAAACAGAAGTTAAGCTCTAAAACAATTCCTTCCTCTGATCTTGGATTTTATTTACAATCCTAGGATCACACAGGCTGGTATGCTTCTTTCATTGGGTTTAGCTGACTCCTCATTTAGATGACTGCTTGTTTTAAGATAAGCTTTTAAGACCCCAAGATATTCTTCTTTCTAATAGCTGGGCACCATCAGATGTCTTCACCACACTTTGCTATAGTATCCATATCTTCAGGGAATCCCTTCGTGAGGTTAACTATAGAGCAGAACCACATCAGAAGAACTGATTGTTCTTAGATTAGGGTTTATAATTAAGTACAAGCTCAAAATATCTAAGGTCATGGATATATGTAGTGTGTGTACGTGTGTGTGAATATTCCTGTTTCACTTTAGTAGCAGCATTATCAGCTTTTTGAGAGAAAATATAAGTAACTTCCCGGAAACCTTTGCTAACTTTAACAAAAGTCCCATTAAACCAGTCGTTGGTACTTCTAATAATAGTATTAGTGGTATATTGTTGTTGGGTGCTTTGCAACATCCTCACAGTTGTTCCTGTGCTTGAGGCCCTTGTTTCAGGCACTGTGTCAATCATCCACTTGAAGGCCTTCCTCGTTCATGCTGCCCCTCTATATTACCAAGCATGATGTCTTCTCCAGGGAATGCCAGTGGTATAGAATTTAAATTACTATTGAGATAAGAGGAATATAAAAAATATTTAATGCCTCAGGAATTTGTATGCCATGCTTGCACAGGGGTCACGATGGTCTTCTTTGTATTGGTCCAATTTTAGGTGTGTTCTCGAAGAGAGCGTGAGTATAATTTAAATACATCAACTAGCAACAAGGTCTCTCTATATAGAGGAGGAGTAGGCAACAGTGTCTGTTTGGGGAAAATTATTTAGTATAAAAATACATATTGTATTCATTTATCTGTCTACTTTTCACTTGTTTTGATTTTGACCTTCTATTAAACAGCTTTCTGAGTGATGAGGTCCTAGGTTTAATCATTTCTTTGTACTATTCATCTTAAAAATGAAAAGTGTGTTGCTCAAACCCTTAAAAAATATTTTTAAACATTTTTATGATTCAAGTATTCTTTGTAAATATTCTGTCACTTCAAAGGGGGTGTCTGACTGTGAAGCATTGGTGTTTCCTTAGTACTAATATTAACTTACATATTTTCTACAATTTTAAACAAAACCAGTAAGTCATAGATGAAAACTAAAAAAAAAATGTAGGTTGATTAGACTTCTGACAATTCTGGCTGGGATTTTATAAGAACTGTATAATTGTTTTCAAACAATTAATATAAGCTAGCCAAAATGTGCTTATGAATTCCCACACTCTCCAACATGAAGATAAATTATAAACAAAGCTAAGCTAGTTTAGGAGGTTTCCGTGATATTCAAAGTTCCTTTCGGATAGTTTAATTCCACAATTAAAAATTTTTTCTTATGAGTTCAGTTTTTTACCCCTTATTGAAACGCAACTATGCCAAAGAATTTAACACCTTCAACTTTGTCAGTGTAATATCTACTCAAGCTAAACACGTGCACACGTGCCTGCCTTTTGATACAAGTCCTCTTATAAATGTAAAATCACCAGAAATGTGTACATATGTTTGCCTTATTAAAATATTCAGAGAGCTCGATTTGTGATCATTCTAGATGGAAAGTACCTAACCATTCATCCATAGAACACTGGGTAACTGCATGGTGGCATATTTCACCATGGAATGCATAGCAGCGAGAAGGAATGAACTGTAACATCGATCTTTATTTTGGATGAATCTCAGAAACATAATGTTGAGTGAAAGAACTCGGACTAAAAAGTAGAAAACACTCGATGATTTCGCACAAAGCTCAGAGTCAAAAGTAAGCTTTGAAATTAGCAGTTAGGAGAGTCGTTATGTTGGTGGATGGGTAAGAGGGAATGGAAGGGGAAGGGCTTGAAGGAACCAGAATGTTCTATTTTTTTTTTAATTTCAGAGTTTACTATGAAATTAATGTTTGCTTATACATTATAATTGTGTTTTCAAAGGCCCAAACTATAACTTACAATCCTTATGACATTTGATTGTTTGTTGATCTGAATTCTGGTTCTTACGTGCTTCTTCAATTTGGGAATTTTTTTTTGTTTTTCCTCATGTCAAACTGCTTTATTACATCTTAAATAACAGTACAGTTTAATATAGGATCTATCTTGCATCCAGCTTCCTTGCAGTACACGGACTTTAAAATTAAATACAAAAGGTGAAAGGGGTACAGGTGCGGAGAGCTCTACAGAGTGGTTTATGGAGAAGGAAGAGGGGCTCGTTTGATTCTTTTGCCGACCCAGGCCGACCGCATGGTCACAGCACAGTGGGTGCGGGCACCGCAGAGGACAGAATGGACAAGCCACTATCTGCTGCTATGGAGGAGCGCTCCTGGGGACAGAGGGAAGGCGGGAGAGCCAACACAACACCCTGCGGCCTAACGCTGCTGCTGGACACTTGAGGGGACAAGGAACCCGGGGAGAGCTGCGTGTTATGAAAATGGCCTGCCTCCTATCTGAGGCTCTCCCCAGGGGAGGGCAGGTGTGAGGGCTCCCCGCTCCCGCCCCTCCTCAGGTCGTAGCAACCATGGTTCAGAGCAGGCCGCTCTCAGACAAAGGACCAGGTGCAGCGCCGCTTGGTGTGCTGCCTACATGTGCACAGAGCAGTGACAGGGGACAAGCCGCCGTGGCGACAATGGTGAAGGGTTACTTCTTAAAAGAAAAAAACACCTAAGGACAGAGTCCTATATGCACTTGGAGCATTTCTACAGCATGCGATTCTAAGAGTAAACCCCACCCAATATGGCAAACGATCAAATTTTTTAAAATTTAACTTAGAAACTTTGAGATCATTATTTTCAAAACATTGATTTGTACATTGTTTCATACACAAACAATTGACTGACGACCCAAGCGCAGGGTGGGCCTCTCCTGATGGTGGGTGGTGGTGGTCATGGTGGTGTGGGGGCAGGAGGGCTGGGGTAGTGTCAGGTCACAGAAACGTCCCCCCAACACCACAGAAAGCCTGAGGAGGGCTCAAAACTGGGCTGAAGGGGGGAGACTACAGGCAGAGAGGGTGCCTGGTCTCAGCAGCCGGGAGTGGGATGGGCAGTTCTGAGTCGCACACTCGCAGTACCCTTTAGAAATGTGCTCTTTAGGTATGTGCACTTTATATAGCTAAACAAAGAGACAAAATAACAAATTATGGCAATACACTACCCACCATTATAAATTAATACTTAAAAGTCAGTCCATTTTTGTTTATTTTTATGAAGGTCTGTCTCAGAACCAGAATGCCTGAAATCAAGGTCAAAACGCAACAACAAGAAACAAACCAGATCCAGAGAGGGCAGGTACTGGGGTGCAGGAGGGATGCTGATGTGTAGTCACAGGGAGAAGACAGGACCAGTGGATCCCAAGAGTTCTCTTCACCAGGCCCCTCCTTGATCTCCTAGAGTTGGTTTATTTCAAAGTCGACACACTTCTTACACTTTAACTTTGTGTATTCTCTCTCTCTCTCTCTCTCTCTATCTCGATCTTTTGAGAAAGAGAGTTATGGTTCATTAATTAGGATTTTTACCTCGAATTCCTTGCAGGGTAATGGCAATCCCTGGGTTCTGTGGGCATAATGAAATTTACCACTTGACTGTATCTTGAAAAAAATCCCCCTAATGATAATTCTTTCTAGTACAAAAACTAGATGTCTTGGATTCCAACAACTTTATAGAAACCCAAAAGTATCTTTAAATAATCTTCATGTGACTACGTTCACAAAAACACAGGCTGCTCGATCTTCTTGCCTCGGTGCCTCTAATTTACTTTTAATTCTGATTTTATTAATTGTCTATTTCCCACTGTGTGTTTACATAACACCTTTTACTAGTAGGGGCTAATGTTTGAGAGGAAAGAGATGCTAATACTTAGCCCATAGAGTGTTAAATATAGCTCTTTGATCTAATAATTGAAGCATTTCGGTTGCCTTCACCCACAGCAATTCTAACCAAAGAACACTAATGACATTTTTTCACATAGTTAAATGGTTTTAGAACCTATTTTAATAAGTAAATTTAATCCATCTTCTAGATATGCCTTACTTCATTTAGCTGAAACTCCACAATTGGGCATTAAATTATTTCCATTTTTCCTTCTATTAAACTATATACAAAGCTATGTTTTTCACACAGATCCATGGTTATTTCCTTAGGGTAATTTTTTAGAAGAATAATCACTGAATCAAAATTCATGCACATTGTAAAGCATTTGAAATGTACTAGTAACTTGATCAGAATAGTTTTCACCATTCTTCAAAATTTCCAAAGGGATTAATTTAGCTTTAAAAGAACATCATCAGTCATAATTGAATTCACAAGGACTTCTCTGTTCTGCATAAAAAAAGAACATTAATTTTTTAAAGCAATATAGTATGACGTGAGAACATATTATAAAGTATGAATTTTGAAGACAAGATAGGTTATTGTTCACCTGGGCAGATTCATAAATGATCGAACTATTCAATCAGTGATAATTAGTGACAATCTGTATCAATCTTAAAATGGTCTGCAGTGGCATACCATGAGAATCTGTACAAATTCTGTTCGAGCTAATACTTGTATTAATTATTTGGCTAATCTTTAGCTCATATATTTGCATGTTATTTAAATATTTAGTTAATATTTGAAAAAGAAACATAAACTTGAATTCTGAAGTCCTACAGAGACTCTACGGACCAAATTGGTGACTTAAATTTATTATCATGAAAGTCAACAGTGAAAAGTTTGCAAATTATGAGAGAGCGTCAGAATATACTAGCACAAGATGACAATTACAAAATTCAATTACGGTGAGGAGAAAAGCGTCAGAGCCAAGATTACGAGCACCCAGTTTGTGGAGGCCATGGGGGACGGTGGACACCCAGACCCATCTGCAGTGTCTGTTCAGACTCAGCCCCCGGCAGATCTGCTCTAGCCACAGGTAGGAGTCTCCTACAGCCTGGAGCTCAGGGAGACCATTGTCAGCTTGACTACGCCGGATCACACTAGATACTTGGCCAGCTGACCACCCTATAGACCAACCTGGATTTGTTCTGGGTCAAAATATCTCTTGCTGGTTCCATGATGGACAATTCTTCCCTGGCTTGTTGAATGTTGTTGGGGTCGTTTCCTTCTTTGGCATTATTTGAATCCCTGTCTGTATACTGTTGTGTTTTACCTTTACCACCTTAGTGCAATGTTTTTGTTGTTGTTTACTGTTGGGTCTCCCAGCTGTGAAGCACAAGAGGAGTGGATGCATAGGGTCATAACTGATACAAGGGGTTATAGGGACTGGAGGGGTGGAGGTGGATGATAGGGAGGGAAAAGGGATTTGAGGAGTAAATTGTGAAGATGGGAGGGGGAGGGAGCACTAGAATGGATTGTGATTGCAGAACTCATCTTAAAGGCAATTTAACCGTGGTAGGCGGAATGCTCTAAAATCGATGTGGGGGTAATTGGACAATTCTCCTTGATATGATCGAATGATTGAGCTATTGAATTAAATGATATGTAAATTAATTACCAATAAAACTGTTGGGGAAAAGAAAGAATATACTAACACATCTGAAAATTAATAAGGGCTTTTATTTTGCCAAAGCTGTAACAGAGGCAACTGTGATATAGACAACAAGGTCACTGTGATTTAAGAATTTATTCTAGAAAATTTAATCTATTTATCTCACACCAAGGGCACTGACAGACTAGATTTCACTCAGAGAAGAGTGATTACCTTAGAAGGAGTCCCTAGAAAATAATGCTGGGTGATAAAATCTCAGGTCAATAAGAGGAATAGCAAATGGGGAATGTGATGAGGTGGAGAAAATGAACTCAAGGTGGCATAGACATGCACTGGGCTGTCCAGAGAGTCAGAAGGAAAAACACCATTTGCTCCGTCACATAGAGTTTCCAGAGAGCTACGTAGAGCAGGAGAGAAGGTACACTTCTCTGTAGGTCGCTTCCCATCCCCTTTCTGTGAACGGTTCCAGGTTGTCCTCTAGAAGCAGTGCGTGCCGTCACTCGCAGGTTGTACAGGTAGCTCCCACTCCTTTTGGACATGCTTCCCAGTGACTTCATCCTAAGTCAGTTCTGACTGAATAGAAGACATATTTTGTTATTATGATTATGCCGTCTTATCTGTAATTTTATCAATCCAATTTTCATTAGTCTTTGAGGTTTGAAAATACCACATATACGCTTACAAATATATTTTACTACATGAACACTCACTGCCGTGGGATCACTACTGACTCCCAGGACTCAACAGGACAGGGTGGAGCTGGTTCTGTGAGTTTCCTCGACTGTAACTGTTTACAGGAGTAGAAAGCCCTGTGTCCCTTGCAGGGCTGCTGCTGGTTTCAAACTGCTGACCTCACAGATCACAGTCCAGCGTGTGTAACCACTATGTCACCAGGGCTCCCCATTGTAATAAATACACATATTTAAAACAACACAAATCAGATACATTTATGCACATGATGAAGACTTGCGTAACAGTGGAGTTTTGTCAGCTTGGCAATAACCCCCGTTGTGGAAGGATCTGAAACATACGGATTATCCCTGAGAACGGGGATGGTGTCTTGACTAGAAAATTAGAAGGATTGTCTGTGTGGGCCTTGTCTTTCTTTCCTCTTTGCTCCCCATCCTACCCCACCCCCAGAATATTCCATGGTAACATCGTATTGCTTCCCAAATTTACCGAAAGATTTTATCAGATAAATCAGCATTTGGGTATATATTTTTAGGCAATATGAGCCCCTGGTATAGTTTAGAAAACTAAAATTATACAGCAGTATTTAGATGATAAGTCATAAATTTAACATATGAGAGTGAGCATCCAAGAATGATCACATCAGCAGCTTACTCACTGCAAAACTTGTATGTAGTATGTATGACTAATGATTAAATGTACTAATTAAATAGATAAAAGATTGCCTTTTATGCAGGGTAAATAAAAAACGACCTATAATTACCAATCTGGGCAGTCATGGGGAGGAGCAAGGACCCCATAGGTGTGGTTGATTTGGCCTTGAGTGCTGGCACTCTTCCACAGCAGAATCAATGAGCATGCACTTGAAGCCCACCCCAGACCTCTAGAGACTTTAAAAGACCTCAGTGTTTTAGAAAATGAAATCATGGTGACAGTGACTATAACTAATACATAGCATGACTTTCTTTTATTCCTATTTTTATTTTTTCTCCAACTGCAATCAATATTTTGGTTGGTTTTCTGGGTGGACTTGTAGACACTCAATTTTCAGGAGTCTTCAAATCGCCGTTCAATGATCAGTAGGCACGGAAACTCCAAGATAGTTCCTCTACTAAGTACTTGGGATTCTAGGCATAATCTTTTCTGCCTCTACCGTGGGATAACAAACCTATCCCTTCACGCTAATCAGAAGCTCCTATCATCATTATCATATATCCTAGTCAATAGAACCTTTACTGTGCCCCCTTGTGGAGGTGTCCTTTCTGGGAACTGGAATTATAACTAATGAGGTGTGATACACTAATTTCATACGTTAGTTTCTGAGATAGGCAGGAATAGAAGATAATGATCTCCTGTTTCCAACACTTGCTTCCCAGTTCCACATACGTGATTGTTTGGGACAAGCACCACAAGGAATACAGTTGGCTGCTAACCATGTAGGGCATTCTGAGACGGGGACAAGGAATCTTTCCTTCTATCGCCACACTCATCACATTCCCCATGCTGTTGTTGTTGTTAAGTCCTATCGAGTAGGTTCTGACTCATAGTCACCCCTATACACAACATAATTAAATACTGTCTAGTCTTGCCCACTGGATGTTAATTCCTAGGAATATAGGATTGTATCACCCAATGCCATGGTAAGCAGCCTGGGAAAGTCGTAGACCTCATGAGGCCAGTCAAATTGGTTCTGGGCCTCGGGGCAACTCTGGGGAAGGCTGAGAGCTTTGGAGGTGTTTGCTGGAGGTGGGATAAGAGTAGGGATGAACAAATTTGGAATAGTTTGCTCGTGATGAGTTGAATTAGAAGGAGCATTGGGGCAGTAGTGGACTATCTAGTGAGGTGCTAACCAAAAGGTCAGTGATTCAAACTCACCAGTGGCTCTATGGGAGAAAGACGAGGCTGTTCGGTCCTATAAGGATGTAAGTGTCTTGGAAAGGTATAGGACAGCTATCCTCTGTCTTTCAGAGTCACTATGAGTTGACATCCACTCGATGGCCGTGAGTTTGGGTTTTGTAAAATGACTGCCTGCCTTATGGGAATCGCACTAAGGCTATTTAATTGGGAGACAGAATCCTTGAGCATCTTCACATATTTATGACATTGAATCAGATCCTTGACAATCATCTCTGGAAGAGATCTGTGGAAAATTTTCAATACCAATTTGATTCATGTGAATAGACATGAACATGTTGTCCAAACTTGTAAGGCTTTGTTTGTAGGACAATCCAATCTCCCTTTCTTAGGTTGTTTTTTCCAACAGTTTCCAATAATATAGAAAAGCTTAAGCAAGCACCAAGCATCTAACGACATGGCTCCCTAGTCCGTAAAATCAGCTCTTGCCGAATGAGATTGGATATTTGGGGTTTGGTGGGCTGTTTTTCTGCTTTCAACACCAAAGCAATCAGATGATGTGCGGGAGCATGCTTAGGGTCACAGGTTGAGAAGGGAAACAGAAAAGTCATCTGCTATTGTTCCGTTTAGCTGCCTCCGTGGAACAAATCACGTAAGAACTTAGTGGTTTCAAAGAACAACCGCTTTATGATGCCTCCTGTTTTCCTGGGTCAGGCTTCGGGAGCACGCTCAGCGGGGCAGTTCTTGCCCCGAGTTCCTCAGGTGCTTTTAGCCCAGCAAGGGCTGGAGCCGGAAGAGCTGGAGGTTGGTGTACCTGGGGATTGTCCTCACATCTTCCTCTCTTCACCATTCTATGTTGTCACGAGGCATGTGATTCCTCGCATCCGGGAGGTCCCCAGAGAGTACAATTGCTCGTGTTGCAGCTGGAAGTTTCTGTGATGACGTTGCCCCAGAAGTCACATAGGATTACTTCCTCCATAATCTCTTGGTCAAATGGTCACAAGAGGCCACTCTGTTTCAAGAGAAGATATAAATGCCACTCCTTGATGAGAAGCAGATCAGTGTTATATTGGAAGCAGAAGATGCAGGACAAGAGACATTATTGCAGCCGATTCAACTATCAGCCACAGTTATGCTTAAAATATAAAAATTAATAATTGTCTGCTAAATGATCAAGATAATATTCAGGACAGTAGGCTTGCCTTGCTGCACCCCATGGCGGTGGGGGATGGAACTAAACATGACTACTTCGGACAAAGTTGAAATCGTACCTTTCAGCCTGCGAAAAGATCCCATGTAAACTCCATATTGATTATGCGTGTGCAACTCCAGGCACTGTGGCTTAAAAGAGCAAGGTGTAACTAGCCCTTGTGACTCTGTTTTCTTCTTTTTGTTCCGACACGTAGAGAATCAAACAGAACTCCTCTTGGAGAGGATGGCACTTCCTCCCATATTTCGGGTGTGACAGGTGTATGTGAAAAGCAGGGAAGCACTCTTGGCAACCTTTTCATATCATGTCGTCATCGGAGTGATGACATGTGCGTCCAAAAGGGGCGTCAGAGTCTCCAAAAACTAGACTTCTCGAAGAAAGACTGCAGAATGCTACATCCGAGGGCTCTGTGAGGTCGTCACAGCTGCAGGCTCACAATCACACCCAAGAAACCCCGGGGATTCTTCGGTGGGGAGAAAAAAGGAATTTAACAGAAAAAGGAATGGCTCAATTTTAGTATCTATAGAAAGGAGAAGATGAGCAAATCTTCTAGTGTTTAACCATCTCTGAGGACTCATGATAAATCAAATCAATAAGTTGATTTCAATCTTACCCTGCTTTGTAACATGGTCCAGCCCTGAAGAAAAGCTTTATTTCTATTTTCCGAATTGCGACGAACATCTGATCTTTATGGCTACTAGGGAGGTTTTATGGTCAAAAGGAGAAAGCGTTCTCTTTTTATTAAATCCCAGGTATATATTTTTTACTCTCACAGTTTTAGTGATCAGATGACCACATAACAAAGACACACATGTAAAAGGTGGAAATGACGAAATCATATTGAAATGTTCTGGCATAGTGTGCCCATGCGTAGATTGTACACCTGAAGCTGGGCACCAGGACAGTAGAGGTGTGGTTGTGTGCTTCCCCAGCTCCGTGGGGCCCTGGAAGGACCCTTGTTGTCTGAAGGAAGGCTGCTCAACTCCTCTGCACCCATAGCTGTCACCTCCACCCCATGGGAGATTCCGCTGGACAAGGGTGCTGAATCGGAATGCCTTTGACCTGGCCGCTGAGGGCTCTCTGCGGCTCCCAGAGCAGAGACCTGCCTGCCTCTGTGATGCGACCGGCCAGTCTGGCCCGGATGTTTCCAGGATGGAAACCAGGATTTCTTCCTGCTCAGGAGAAAGTGGAGTGCTGAGCAGGGAGGGGCTGACTTAGAACCGGGGAGGTCTGCTGGTCAGGGGCTGCTGCTCGGAGCCCAACCTGCCGATCAACAGGCACCACATGCAGACTTCACAGTCAAGCTGCTCGACAGAAAATAAAAGCAGAAACTGAAGCGGAAGACAGCAGCATGTCCACAATTTCAGGACAGTGCATTCAAGAAACGATGTGCTGACTGGTGGCGTGGTATGCAAAAACATACCACCCTATTTGCATAAAAAATGTGGTGTATGTAAATAAAGCATAAGATGGTCTCATTTACAAGGCTTGTTTCTGTGCGAAGACGTTGTTGACTAACTGCAAATATTTTCTCAAGGATGTTGTGTAAAGAGCACAAGTTGTCATGTGGGGGCACCTCTAGCTCTTGTCGGTGGGAGTCTTTTAGCATCGTTGTTTTGAAAACCTTGTTCCACTTATGTAAGTGAATGTTAGCCTGCGTATAGACCAGTAAGCAAAAAATACTACTACTAATAATCCCTCATGTAGATTCCGAAAATCCCAAGTGTCACAGTGGGAAAACGATGCATTTGTAATGCCACCGCAGCATTAAGAAATGTCTCCTAGGGCATTTTCCATCTGCAACACCTTTTAAAAAATTAGAGCAATGACCTCCCTTCTAATTCGCTTTCCCAACGCTGATGTATTTGCTTTAGCAGTTTCTGGATCTAAATTAAGATTAGTCTCTAAAGTACCTTTTGGCGAAGGCAAACTATAATGATTTTATTACTCTCTCACATGAACCAGGAAAGGGAATTTTACAGGCATGAAGAGGTTCTTAAATAGAGCGGGTAATGGGAGGAAGAGAAAGAAAAGGTAAAATGAAGAGCCTTCTTCCGTGCAGGGTTGAGCTTCCCACGTCACAGAGAGGAGCAGGGGTGTTTGCTCACTTGGTTAGTCTCATTTTTCCATTATCAATCCACAGGGTGCGTTTCCAACCAGTTTTGAGTTGGATTTGTAAAATGGACTCTCGAGTAATGTCAGTGCGCACAAACGAAAGGGGTGATTCGCTCATCACTGCCTGTGTGCCGCTCCCATTAATGTCAGCGGGGATTAGGTGCCCACATGGAGAAAATGTCTGCTTACAAATGGAATGGATGCCTTACTCTTCCCGTTACCACCATTCCAGCTCATTGAAATGGGAATGAATTCATATGGGATGTGTTTGGTTGCTTCAAAAAAGAGGCATTCTTTGCCAATGGGCTACAGTGCTGTAAACTTAATTATGTTCCTCCCCCCCCCCATATACTAAAGTCATACAGCTGGCTTTAAGTATTCATGCTTTTTCTGTGTCTACTACCTAAACTTAAATAAAATGTTAAAAATCAGGCGAAGAAACTTCAACTCCTAGCTCATTTTCATCATTTTGTAAAGGCATGCAATATAGTTGAGTGATGTTAAACTCAACAGATTGTAAACAGAGCCTAAAGTACCTTGTTAAGACAAGACATGTTTGCTGTCCACTTAAGCACTTCTTGTTGCTAGTTGTTTTTCCAAAATTACTCGAGTAAAAGTGGTGTCGCTGCCGTACTGAGGCCGTGCAAAGAGTTGTGACCTGAGTGTGTGCGACTGAAAAGACTCCTGACTGAGCTTTAGCGACTGCTCACTCTTGCCTCCTTCTCTCAAAGGAGATATTCTCAGCATATCTCTGCAAATTCTCTGCAAATAAAGAAGTGCAGAGTTAAAAACTAACTGCACAGAGCTCTAACACGAGCCAAAAAAAGTAGGTGCTTCACAAAGTGCTAAGGCTGCCAACCCCCTCGCATGAATCAATTCTTATCAGTGCACCAGTCAACAGGCTAAATTATCATCAGGGCTTGTGTACTTCCAATACTGCTTGCAAAATATCAGGAGACGCTTCAAAGCAATAACAAGCAATTTAAGAGAAAAACGAGTGGTAGAAGGGCCGGGGAGAAATATTGACTTTGGAAAGTCAATTGAATATTCGAAGAGAGTAACAGGTTTGGCTCTTAGGGTCATGTTAATGTTGGCTTTTTGATCCTAGATAATTAAGCTATAGAAACAAGAGGTCATGAAGTCTTATAGTCTAGGCCCCTGACAGGCATCAGGGCCCCTCAAAGGAGTCCTGGTTATGCTTTGGATTGGAATCCATAAGGTCAGCGGTTCAAAACCACCAGCCTTCTGGGCGGGGGGATGTTAGAGAAAAACAGGGCTTTCTACTCCCTTCCTAGTTACAGTCTCAGAAACTCACAGGGGCAGTTCTACCCTCCTACAGGTTGCCGTAAGTCAGCATCGACTCCACGGCAGTGAGAATAGAGAGCGGATCAAAGCCTGCTCTGGACTTCTCATTCAGAGATCAAGGCACTCGCGTCCTAGTCGGAAAAACTACCTGGCAGCATTGGTCCTGGGATTTGAACTTTGTCTTTTACTGCCAGGAATGACACTGGTTCTACGGACGACTGCTTCAGAAGCTCCTGTAACCAACCTACTCTTGGAAGTCAGTTCTCCCATCTTTGAGTCACACACACATACCAACCTGGTTGGCTTTCTTGCAATTGAAGTACAAACCCTTAATTATGTTTGTTAATTACAATTACTGTACTTGAATTCTATCCATGATAAATGAGTACTGGCATCTATCAAATTAACTTTTTTTTTAATAGAAGGATTTGTGTCCTTTAAAGTGATTGTTTTCTCGCGTATGACATTTATGTTATAAAAACCAGGGGGTGGGAAGGAGGGATGGAGTGAGCTTTTCCAGTGGCAATTTTGTTTGCTTATGGCAGGCATCACCCTCCCAGATGGATGGCTTAGTTTTTCCTTTTACACATCACACTCGATGAATTAAGTGGTCACAAACTTAACGATGATGGAAAGGAAACAAAATGCTGTACTTTCTATTTTGATATTAATGTAATCATATGTTGCTTTAAATGTGCCAGATCAAAAACCCTCGTCTCTTGCAATCACCCGTGGAAAAGTCAAATGTTCAATTGGAAATTAAATCATTTTGGAGCCTCTCTCCACGGATTGAAGTAAACTGCAACTGAAGACTTCATTAGTTCACAGGTGTCATTTCTAATATTAAAACTAGATTTGCTTGAAAGGTTGTTTCTATTTCTAGGTCCTGAACAACTTTGCTGATTTTATTGGGAAAGTTGGGTCACCAGGGAGAAAATTAGGATTGTTTTTGGCGACAAACGTCACATGCATCTTGAAGGGAAAAATGAAATATATTAATAAGCAAACTGATATTTCTGCCCCAACTTTTAAGTGTTTTAAAACTTTAAAAAAAGGCAAGGTCAACTCACGTGGATTTTAGTACTTTCTGGTTAGCAAACAAAACTAATTGGGACTAAAATGTTCATCATCGAGTGCCATGATTCAGGTACTTGACTTTACTGTGAAAGAAGAAACTCACTCTTCTGGCTTCTATCAGATTCAGATGAACACAAAGGATGACCTCGGGTTCAATGGAATAATTGCAAAATGACATTTTTTACCTTTGGGGGCTGACTTGCAAAAGCCTCTTGTATATTTTCATACTTTGGGTATCATCCTAGCCCAAACTCTTTTGGATTTTTGTCATGGCAATGATCGTCATCATCGCATAGCAACCCTGGTGTCACAGTGGTTAAAGTGCTGCACTGCGAACTGAAAACGTGGCAATTCCAACCTACCAAGTGCATCACAGGGGGCAGGTGGGGCAGTCTGTTTCCACAATCATGACCTTAGGAGCCAGGGGGACAGCTTATCACCCAATAGAGGGGGGGAGGGGGAGAATCAGCCAGCCTGGCTCTGGTCTAGTCATATGATAAAATATATTTTATATTTAATAAAGGTAAATTATGAGTCGAATGGTAAGGTAACCTATAATTAATAGTGACTTGGCTTGTGATAGCCAAAACACATCAAAGCAGGCTGTTTCTTATTGACTAATGGTTGTGCTCTGGGCAGCCCCTCCTCCCCACCCCCATCCATTGCACTCTTTTGAGTTTCCTGGGGTCGGATGCCAATTGAAGAGCTTATATATTTATTTTTAAATAAAATGTTTGCTTGCCATTACGTTTTCACGAGTCCCGGATGGTTAGTCCAATGGGAATTAGGCAACGGGGAGAAAAGAGAGAGACTAGCATGCAAGTGTCTCTCTGTGTGTTTGTGTAAGAGCGAGAGACATCATTTTGCACTCTTCTCTGGCAAAATGAATACGGAGCGAAGATGCCTTTTATTATCAGAGATTAAACAAACACACCCTTTAATTCCTTACAGGAAAAAAAGTGTGTGTTTGCAAAGGCAAATGACCCCCGTGCACTATGCATTTGGAATTCCTAATGCAGAAGGGAGAGAAAGCCATAGCATAATGAGCTATTAAGAGAGAATATATGTGTGTGACTCCGTGGTAATCATCCTCTCTTTTTAAGTTGCCAGAGTCCCTCTTTCACCTGAACCATCGAGTTATCCTCATTTATTTTACAGCATGTCAGCCTGCTTTGCAATAAGACAAGGTATTGAAAGGTGCAAAAGAATATGTGTGTGTGTGAGAGTCTCCCTTATAAGAAGCCAAAAAGTTTTGTTTAAACTGCCTTGGGGAAACAAGTATATGATGGTCCCGTTGAAAAATGGAAGCCAACCTGAAAGGGCTCATTTGATTGCGATGCAAGTCGTCGCTGTTGTTTCGTGATAGAGTGGGGTGGTTCTGTAACGCGGCCACGGGAGAACTGCATCTGCTAAGTGTCCCTGTTATCTTTCAAAGGCAGTGATCTGATAATGAGCTGTGCTATAAGCGGGTTCAGGAAGAGTTTCTCGGCTTGCAAATATTCCCATTTTTAGAAACTCTGTGACTAAGAGTTTGCATAATTAAAACTTACTCTGAAAGTGCTCACCCAGCCCGGAGCCTTTCCTGCTTCCCTAAAAGTCTTTTCTTTCCATTCTCCCCACGTAAGCACCCAGATCAATGGTTCTAACGAGCACACAGACACGATTTTCCATCCATACTCTCTGTGTCCAGCTACTCGCGATGCTGCTCTAGCTTTTGTTTCTAACTTCACAAGTTTTGCTTTGTTTTTCATCACAGTCCGGGTAGCTAGGAATGAACACGGCACGAGGTACGGGAATGCTGTCTACAGCAGCTCCAATTGGTTATTTCATTTGGTCACAGAACTGTTGGACATGTTTTTTTCTCCTCCACTGTTATTTTCTTACAGATGCTAATCTCTACGTAAGTCTAAATAATGCCTTACCGCTTCCTGAATAACTTCAAACAGCCTTGAGAGCAACGCTTCATTTTCTGTGCAGCATCACCGGGCTAGGGATTACTGTAATCCCCATTTTATAGACGGGCCATTTGAGGTTTAAGTAACTCGGCCAATGCCCGGGAGTAAGACACAAAACTCGTAGTTTATGATCTTGATCTGAGATGAACTTGACTCTTTCAATCAATGAGCGTCCCCCACCGCCACTTTGCGGACATCAAAGGTTATTTGGAGCAACTTTCGACTATCAGAAAAAATCGGAACAGAAGACAGTTAGACTTCGTTCTTGACCCAGTTTTAATTCTCCTAGTCACTGAAATAATTAAAAACTTCTCTTCCAGTTTGCACTTTAGCTTTCCTATTAATAAGAAAGCTTTAGTTAGACTTTTGTAAGGGCCAAATGTACCTTTGCCAAAAATTCTATCAGTGGAAAACATGCTGAGTAAAGAGCTTTCCCCTTATTGTTTAATTCAATTTAGGGATAGAATGATCTCCATGGCCATCCTCCCTTCATGGTAATATATGTGGTCAGAAGGCATTGAGGATTTGCGTTCAGTGATTTGCAGACACAAAATGTAAGCACGTCATCAGGACCTCAGAATCGCTGTGCTGACATCTACTTCAATCGGACTAGACTTATTTATTTTTCAAAGTCAGCTTTGTTTGCTATGTGTTGCAATAGTAATAGCATCTACCAACCTATGGTATAAAATGAGACTTTGTTCTTCATAACGAGGAAACAACCCAAGTAATCAAAAGAGTTGAAGAATGAGTTTCAGTTCTACATTAGGAAAAAACAAAACCAAAAGCGCTCTGAAAGTTTCTAGAATGGGAGCACTGATGTCAGCTACAATAGTCTCCAATCATGAACTGGGTTTGTTAAACAGAAGACATGTAATAAAAGTTTTCACATGTAAAATTAGGCTAGTTATGGGAAAAATAAAATAGCTTCATTTTAATCTCTTTTGTAAATACAGATCAGGGTTGAAACACAAGAAAGAAAAGCTTTTTCTAATATGTGAGAGTTGAGATGTTACACCATTGACCTGAATATTCTCATTTATAACTTTAAAATTGCTTGAAACCTTGTGAATAGTTTTCCTTCTCAGTCTAAAACTTTCCATCAATTAATCTCGGGCCAATAGTAACTTTTTTTGTATTTTAAAAATATTTAAGGAAGAAATTAATAGAACTATTTTGCTGATTCTTTAAAGGGAATTGACATATTCTATTACATTTAAAATATTATCCAAGAAATTCAAAAATACACCTTCAAAATGCCCAACTGCCATAAATGCTTTTAATTCAGTAAAGAATCCTTACTGTTTGAAACTTAAACCATCTAACAGAAATGCACTTAGGTGCTAACATTTTTGATCCCTAAGTTATGCGGCATCTCTTATGTGTTGACTTCAGCAGCATACATTGAAGCACCGGGTAGTCCATAATTCCATAGCTCTGTCACAAAGGATGGTACAAATCTAGAACCCTGCACTGCGTAAAGATAACATAATCAGAGAAAAGCATTGAAGGATGTCGCCAACTTGATTTACTCTGATTAAAAAGAACAAACAAAGTTGAAACGGGAAATATTAAAGGTATTTTCACATTGCTCAGTTTAAGTGAATAATATGGAGATCTTAGCTGAAAAATGCTTTAACGAGCCAGGCGCAGGCAATATTCTCCTGAATATTATTATACGACAGCTCCATGAACGACAGAAGGTGACCCTTGTGAATGCATTTGCGATTCAAAGACATGGCCTAGTCGGTACACTCATATTCACATTGTATGCAAAACTAGTTTGAAACAACGCATATGCCCTATTTAAATAAAGCTCAATCAAGCACTTGATACAAGCACAGAAATAAAGCAGAAAAAATCATCAGTAATTAAAATGTAAGTTCCAGGGGGGAATACCTTTCAGAAGAAAGCGCAGAAGCACCTGGTTCTAAAAATGTCAGGCAGCTTTCAGAGCTGTGAATGCCATGTGTGAGCAGGTGGAGGTATAGTTTTTTCTTTCTTTTTTTTTAATATAGCAGTGCATGCCTGTCAATAGCTTCACTATAAAACTGGCAATTTAATGAAAAAATTTAAAGAACCCTATTAAAATGATTTTTTCCACTTTTTCTTTTCTGGGCATCATTTTAATCACTACAAATTGCATTCTTTAGTAATTTCTCTTCTTCGGTAGTTAGATTGAAGTCATATGTACTTCTTTAGATATTAAAAATATATTTCACATCAGCATATGTCTTACAGAGCATTCGAACAGTAGTCATAACAATAGAAATAGAACCAAATCATTTAATGTTTATAAAGGTGGCCCTTTCATTCCATCTAATATAGACAACAGAAATATTATTATCTCATTTATGGTAATCAAAGGCAGAGGATAACATTATTATTATAAAATTAGTCAAAGAGTAGTACTGATCCAAAATATTTTCTAATTCAAAAGAAAATGTAAAACTTTGGGAAAGTCTCATTTATGCTTAATCTTACTTCTCTAGGCTAACAACTTCATTGTTAGAACTCTCCAGTTCAGTGCGAGTTTATTTTAACCCCAAAATAACACCTCGAGCACTGTTGTACATTAGCTTCCCAAGTCCAGAGTTTGTTCCAAGAAACTACCTTCAGCTCACCTTAGAAACCTCCCCAAGACCTCCCCTCATCCCCTGCATGAACCTGCTTATAAGCCTTCTCTGCCTAATGTGTCTCATTCTCTTCATTTTAGTTTGGGGGAGCGGGGAGGGGGTGTGGGCGGAGATCTTCTATAAAAGCTCGTTAAACCCCTACCAAACATCGTCATGTCTGTTCCTGGATGACAGGAGTGAATTTGTTCTCTCTAATCTTTACCAAGCACCCATTTAGATGATGTAAATGTGCAAACGGTTTTGCAATTTGCACACATCCTCCTGACCACATACTTATGATCATGGGAACCTGGGGCCAATTTATTGGTGAGAAAATTGAGCAGCACATGCTGATCTTTACAATTGCATGACCAGTTTGTGAGCTCTCACTCAGTACCAAGAACGGTTTCCAGTGCTTTGTGTGGGGAGCTTAGGTCTTCCGTGAGCGCCCTTTCTATGCACTCTCATACCCTCAACTCCTGCCTATTATATTTTCAAATTATATCCAAAGCCTGACTGTGTCTTACGATCTCAACAACGATTATCCTCGTCAAAGCCAACATAGTCTCGCACCTGGAATATTGCAAAGTCTATGCTGGAATATGCTATGTAAATATGCTATGTGAGAGCATATGTGCTAGATATGTGGTATATGTGCAGTCTTTTCTCAAAATAGCAAGCAAAGCAAGTGTCCTTGATAAAACACAAGTGAGATTTGTATATCAAAAACCAATTATGAGACCCTGCACTATCATACCCCTGTCCTCCCTGAGCCTAGATCCAAATACACCCACTAGGGTTTCCAAAGACTAGGTCATTATTGGCATTGTGCAAAAATGGAGCATGACCAAATCACATCACAAAGTGGAGGAAGAATACATTATCACACCATTCTCTAGGTGCCAAACTGTCGAAAACCCTGGTCTAGCCAAGCTAACACACAACCTTCACCATCACGGTGAGAATTTCTCTTACCTCAGAACCTCAGCATTCATTACTCTCTGCTGAAGGTGGTCAGCATGTAAAATAGCCGAATGTGGATAATTAGCTATTATACTGTGAGATGTCAGCTAATGAGATGGTTGGTAACTGTGGAGTAGCTGTATACCACCTTTCATTACCCTGGCTTTTCTGAAATAAAACAATATTCATTGCCATCGAGTTTATTACCTCATAGTGACCCTATAGGACAGTTAACCTGCCCCCACGCCCCCAACCCCATTTATAGAGGCTATACATCTTTAATGGAAGCAGAAAGCTTCATCTTTCTCCAGCAGAGCAGCTGGTGAGTTTGAACCACTGACTTGGTGGTAAGCAATTCCATGCAGAACCCACTCCTCCACCAGAGTTCCTATCTGAAACACACAGGCCCACGCTGGCCTGCTCTTGTTCCTTTTCCTTCTGCGGCTTTCCTCACTGTTTCCTTATGCGTGAAGTCTAACCTGGGCTCCCCATTTAAAACACAGCTACTTTCCCCACTCTGATCATTGTCACCACTAATGATTTAGGCTTTCCACCACCACCCCCACCTTTGGTACTTAACACTACCTACCTTACTATATATTTTTTCAACATATTTGAATACATAGTAGTATTGTTTGAGCTGTCTCTGCCTCATTAGAATGTAAACTAAATGAAGCCAGGGTTTTTTATTTTATTTTTATTTTTCATTTTGTAGAAAAGAACGGTGTGCGTCACATGGAGAAGTCCTGGTTTGGTCACATGGAGAAGTCTTGGTTTATGAACTGATAAATGACTATGCTGTAAGCAATATTGTGAACATTCTAATTTTAGTTATATATGAAGCCCATGGTTGTTGGTTGTTAGTTCTGCCTCATGGCGACAGCATGAGTCATGAGAGCGCTTGTTGATGGTCACCCACAGGTGGTCTGAACCAGCACTCCATGCTGCCTATGGAACCGGAGCAAGCATTTCTCGGATGGTGCTTTTCCTACTTTATTATGGAATCTGCATGACATGGGCCTGTGAGACATAACAGTCCGGTCAACAAAGAGTAAGTAAGACAGGACTCAAGCTGTCCCAGATATAATGGCTCACACCAACTTGGTATGCCATGATTACTCAAATACATAGGATCAGTTGGAAGACTAAAGGATTACCACATGGTTACTTGAATTTTATGTGAAAGACAAGAAATGTGATGTTTACAAGTAAACAACACCCCTTACCAGCTAGGTGACTTTGGGAAAGCGTCTTTATTTTTATGGACCTTGGTTTCCCTTTTATGAAATGGAGGTAGTGATAGGGAATAAATGAGATTCGGCATATAGCTTTTAAAGCCCTGCCAAGTACATAATAAGCACTCAGTGCATTCCCTCTTGCTATTGAAATTATTGTTGTGATTATTACTGTTCTTTAAGATTGAATAATATACTAACTGCCAACCCAAGTAGCTCGATGTGATCTCATTTTTCCCAAGTTCTCAACCACATGCCTGTTCCTATCTGCTCACATGGTCACCTCTACGCAAATGGCCTTCTCTCTCTCTCTCTCTCTCTCTCTCTCTCTCTCTCTCTCTCTCTCCTCTCTCTCTCGTGGCTCACTACCAGCTTAGGGCAATTGTACTGGCCGCTCCTTGAAGAAAATACACCCTTAGCATCCATGCCTGTCCACGCTTTCAGTCTCAGCCACCGTCACCTGCTCAATGGGGCTTCCATCAGTAACCCAAGCAGCCAGTCACTCTGTGCATTCCCTCTTCTGATTCTTCCTCCCCTATCTGAGTCTATTGGGCTTTCTTATGTTTTATTGTCTGTCTGCCCTAGGAATATAATATACAATAGAATGACCTTATCTCTCATCTTTACCCATCTCCTTAGCACCTCTAACATTGAAGGCCTGGCGTGCAGAGCTTTGGACTGCTCCGTAAATATTTGTCGGATCAATAATGAGTGGATGGATACCTGTTCGGGTTACTAAGTTCCAACATAGTAGTAGAGAAGACCCCATCTCACAGGGAATAATATCTGCACAAGGTAGAGAATTCTGGAGTTGGGGACAGCCCACGGGAAAAGACAAACATTTTGTTTAACTCTAGATAACAAATGCCTGTTGACGATGCCTGTAGAGCCTGGCCTTTCCTTGAAGGAGAAATGTGTGTTATTAAAAAATGGCACAATTGCAGATCATTTGGGGCGTGAGTCTCCATCTGTCAGGAAGGGCATTGCTTTGGTACACGGCCTGCTTTCACTGGGCCTTTTCCCTAACGTCGCCAGCATATCATTTGACCCCCTAATTACTGAAGAGCATCTGAATCTCAATGCTTTTGAAGTGCCTACAGGTAATGTGAATCATTAGAAGCATATGTCATAAAAACTGAAGACATTTTTCAAATCACTTAAATTATAATAATTAATTTAATATGCTTCATATGTTTAAACTATATTTAGTTTCATGCCATATGCTTTCTTACATGAAATGGAGTTCCAGATTTTCCAATTGCTTTTAAAACACAGCCTCCAAATTGGAATTTGTCCAGCACATCAAGAGTTAACATGTCCACTATAGAGCAATGTATTTTAGTATCTGTCATAAGTGCTAAGAGTCAAAAAGTTGCTCTTTCGGGGCGGGAGGGGGGGCGAAATGACCCCCTTTGAGTTGTGCCATATCCTTTCTGCATCCATAGATACTTGAGGTAGCCACGAATCCGGCTTGTCAGTCCAAAGACCTCAGCTGCCCACTCTGCTGAGGATTTGCATGTCACAGCCCAAGACAAGTGACCTCCAGGATGCCGAGCTCCACTCTGTAGCCACCTTGTTGCTCCCCTCTCCAGAGAGACTGGTTTGCGAAATAGTTTAGGATTGAAATTTGCAGATTTTGTCCGTGGCTCTTTCTAGTCTCCATCTCCTCTTGCCTTCTTCAGAGAGAAGTTAGTTGTTCTAAAGTTTACCAATGGTTTATGTTTTGTTTAGTTTACTTTTCAACTGTTGCCATTACAAGGCCATGCAACAGTTAAACCATGCCATTGTGGCTTTAATGATAAATCTGATACAAGGGAAAGATTGCTGACAATTTACACAGTGGCAACTAAAACATTTTATGACATAAATATAACTTGAAGTGGGAATATTCATCAACAAGTATGGATTTCTCTTTTTAGACTTGAGATGATTTGGCTTTTTAACTCACCCTTTAAGAGGGTATTTAATTTGTGGCATGTCTGGCAACTACTGAAGGGTAGATTCATTTTAATTTGCTCTCCCTACCAGTTTCAACAAACGTTGGGAAACTGGGCTGATGATGGGGATAAAATGAAGAAAGACGACTACTTTGTGACATGACAAGTCATGATTAAAGGTCTTCTAATTATCTGAATTCTACTGTGTCAGTTCTGACTTTCATGAATGTTTTTAGGTACATAATTGATGACATCATTTAAGGAAGCAACATTTGATAGAGGCGGAATTGTTTTTTGGGGTTTTTTGTTGTTAATTTTTTTTCCCTTCACTCAAGCCTTCCCAGGATTCTCCAGTTTGCATGGGAGAGTGGGAAGACTCAGTTTCCATTGGCCAACTCCCGGCCACTTCACTGATAGAGTCTCTTGAAAAATACTTGGGCATAAAATTATCCTGATATTAATCTAGGAAAACTCCGGCAACTAAAAGTTACCACCACTTACATAGCTAAATTAAAAAAGAAATTTTTATCCCCAAGACATGTATGTTTGGTTGGAGATTATATATACGTGTGTGTGTGTATATATATATATATATATATATATATATAAAATGTCATTTTATTGCATGTGTAAATCCTAGGGAATCTAGTTGACAACATATGATATTCCCTATTCTATGTTTGTAAACTCAAATGAGCTACAGAAAAAGTGGTTCGCAGGCCAGTGAGTTCCACTGCTGAACAGCTGCATGGACAGGGCTGGCTAGCTGTTCCTGAACTTGCTGTAGTTAATGTCCACTGGAACATGAGAAGAAACATAAATAATTTTGCTTTTTGCAAAGACTACTTCATTACAGGCCAGCTGTAGCCTTAATGATCAACAGCTGTAAGTCTGCATCAGCCAAAAGCAGAGAAAAATTAAAGCATAATGGAGATTTTGGAAATAGATGAATTGACAGGTGTTGGAAGGATGCATTATTGCTTCAAGTAATAGATTGGTTACAATATTCTGGTAAAAAATGTTCATCGGAAGAATGCATTTGTGTTTGTGTTTTTAACAAATGCTCTGCCAATTTGGTTGGGAACTGACAATGTGTGAACTTATTTTTACTTTATTATAGATGCATTGTGGGAGAATTGTGCATTCTTGTTACCTTTGAATTGTCAAATTCTTGTTAAAAGCACTTCTGATTTTAAAGTTTTACTGACTAACTAATTGTATATGTTTCTACTTAGAAAATAAAATTTAGGTTAACGTTGTAGCTTAAGAATGCCCTGGGTTTTCCTTTTCCTTAAAAAAGAAGCCAATTTAATCATTTTATAGCACCTTTCAGGTTATGGAAAAGACATGTTTTAGCAAAAATTTGCATGTACTTAAACATTTTTATGCACATTGAAAATATTGCTAGCAGTTTCCCCCCCCACACACATATTGTCCTAATTGTTTGATTAAAGGACGTATTGGGTCCAGAATATCAAATAATAGAAACATTTATTTTAAAGGTTTATTTCAGCTCTACAAATGATTATCCTGATGACTTTAGAAATGTAATTTACCCACCGATGATCTAAATCATTAGATGTGTTTTCAAGGTAATTGTTTATATGTGCACTTCAAAGTCATAAAAAGTATTAGGGGTCATTATATGTATAACCCTTTCAGTTCAAGCAACAACAAAATGTGGCCGAATTTCAAATCACGATTTGAAAGGAATTATTTCAGTTTTCGCTCTAGATACCATGTATTAACATCTGGAGCCGGCTCAGAAGTGGGATGGAAGAAAGAGAGAAAGATGAGTCCAGTGATAGCCTTCCTGTCCATTTTTATTCTGGGAACTGACAGATTCATGATTCATATGCATATTTTCTTATAAAACCACAATTCGTTCACTTCCTCAAGGCATGGTGTTAGCTGCCATTCGCTCATTCCCAACACCTAGCTATACTCCGGACAACAGAAGAACTTGTAAGTCTGGAAAGTTACAGGACATTCAACTGCAGCATCTGCTCACAGTTCCATGAGGCCTTTACTGGCCTTGTTCTCATGGTGTCTTTCGGTAGACCTACTGCCAGTGGAAATGCCACACTGGTTTCTGGCACTCTGGAGCTGCCATGCTACCGTTTTACAGCATATTGAAAACATGATAAACATGCCAACCTCAAAACAAGCAATGTGAGCTGGCTGCAGGGCTGCCCCTCCTAACACTAATGGTGCCAATTACAGAGCTATGGCATCCCCCAAAAAAACAAAACACAATCATTATTTTATTCCTCTTCAGAATTGTGTTCATCATCTATCAAAAGCCTTTCCTTTTCACTTATTTTTGTTAACCAAATTTTACAATAAAAATAAATAACCAGAGGCACGCTGGACATAAATTAACATACATTAAAAGCCGACCCATTTACCTTCCCCCTTTCTTTCTTGTCTCTCTAACAATGAGGCCCATAATGTCCTCCTTGTTCTTGCTATTAAAAAAATAAAGAAAGAAAGAAAAGGTTTACAATTCATACTGCAAAATATTCTGGTAAAGCCTCTGGCAAATGCGTTCAGTAAATCAGCCTGGCCCTTACCGAAGTTTTAATTTGCATGCCTGCTTCTCTGGAAGCATTCCAGGTCTTCTAAGAAGGCATTCCAGTGTCTGCCTCTGCGAGCGGCCACATGGCAAATGCCTCTGAGATCACAGAACTTTTCTTATTTAAGGCCAAACATATTCCCTTTATGTTTGGAGTTCTCAGTAGGAGCCTCACAAAGATTCTGAAAATTATGGGGCGAGTGAAGGCGAAATAGGGTCAAGAGAATGAAGAGAGTAGATTGGAAGACAAAACCTGTATGTGCTGATTAAGCGGCCCTCGGCATAATGCACATCTTGGAACGAGTCAGACTTCTCACTCTTGGCTTCAGGAAATGAGAATAGAGAGGGCATATATCAGATGATGGAGTTGATTAGGTTTGCAGTTCAATTAAAATGTTTAAATGTCCCCCCTGATACATAAGTGGTGTTTTCATTTATTTTACTCTGGAGACACCTACCACCAGTGTTATTTAAAATGAAAGAACTCGCTATTTTGAGATCATTGGACCTTTCTTTCTTTCTTGGAACAGGGCATTTTTATCTTTCACAAGTGTGCAAACAAAACTTCCAAGCATGGGTTCACTCCGTCCAGCCCTACATGCAGAGGGCAGTCGACCTCTGGAAAAGATAAATCACAGCATCAATTCTGTGGGAGATGCAAAATTACAATGTTGGAATCACATTTAGGACCGTGTGCTAAGGATGAAAGGAACTTAAAGGGAATAATGAAAGGGAAGATACTTTAAGTGGGTCTGTTCCCCTAAAGACATTGGCAGTATTTATTCATTCTGCAAGTATTCATAGGACGATTTCTCTGTGCTCACCACTCTGCTATGCGCTGGGGGGACAGAGATGACTACACCACAGTTCATCCTGTTAAGAAACCCACGGTCTAGTGGGGGAGACACGCGTTTAACAGACAACTGTAAAACCGTGATGGGAGGTTGTGTGCATGACAGACATGGCTTAGAGTTCAATTTCCTTTCCCCCCAACTCTATCACTGACCACTACCCGCCTGACTGGGTCAAGAGGCTTGTAAAACATAATCACTAAACTGAGGCTTAGAAATAGGAGTTTACTAAATCCAAAGGAATGATGAAGGGTGACGTTTAAGAGGCCAGCAGACTGGAACCAGATCAGTAGCTTCTTAAATGCCTATGAAGGACTTTGGATTCTTTCTTGTTGGTCTGAATTTTCCAGATAATACATTGTTGTTATAGTTGTTGTTGTTGTTGTTACAGTTCTGAATCCCTATAAGTATGTTCCTCTTTAAATTACTTTTAAATTAAATTTATTTGAAAAGAAGATCTCAAAACCCTGAATGCAAAGGAGGCATGCCTGGAAACTCAATGGATGACAGAGACAGAGGCATGACGGCAGGACAGAGGTGCGGATGAAAGCATCGGAGGATGATGAGCATGCTCTTAAGGTGGTGATGGGGACTCAGAAAGATGCTAGCTCACTCCTTCTGGCCCCACGTTCTGGAGGAAAGAGAAGGAACAACTACTCAAGCTATAGAAGACATGTTTTCAGGGGAAGAGGGTCTGTAATAAAGGTAAAGGTGAGGATATGGATGACAAGAAAAGAACAAGGGCACGGGAGAGGCTGGGAGAGCTTATAAGGAGTTGAGGAGCATCAGAGGCGAGGTTAGGGTTGATAGCGAAGTCCTAGGGAGTGACTGGTCACAAATCATTTCTTTTCTTGCCCGCTTGTTTCCATGTCAACCTGGCGGATCATTGGTTGGTCAAGCAGCTCTCGGAGTGGGTGTGTGATGATAACAAGGCCCTTTAACGACTATTGTCCAAAGCACAAGCTAGAAAACAATCCAATTCATGAGGTGGACAGCAATTGGAAGTTGGTTTTTTAACTTGGTCTCTGATCTTGTGTCTCTGTTTCCTCCAAAGGTGGAAAAAAAATTCATGCGAACATACATACTTTAAGCGGATGTGATCTTTAAATGAGACCACGAATATAGCATACCCATCAGAATCAATGCTCAAAAACATCACCTAATGTTGTTACTACATGGAACTAAATCACCAAGAATGCTTCCATCTATGTTCACTATTAACACACTTTAAATGGAATACCTTTATAGAGAAATACTTGGGGCCCATGATTCCTGGGTGGGAGAAAGAGGAGGCTGTGTACACCTGTAAAGAGTTACAGCCTCAGAAACCCACATGGACAACTTTGCCCTATGGGGTCACTCGGAGTTAGAATTGACTCCCTGGCAGTGAGCATGTGTGTGGTTTAGGTAGCAAATGCTTAAATATCTCAGGAGCTTTTTTTATCCCCATTTGTTCCCAAGCATTTTAATTACCTTTATCTTTATAAGATCAAAATCATTAAGACAGGCTATTTGCATGGCACATAATTTAGCCTGGCTCACATGTCAGTGAATTATGGCCAACATATACCCATAGGCCTATTTGATGAGAGTTTCTGTTTCTTGGTCCTCCCCCTTTTGTTACCATGGCAATGGGCTTGCCATCTTGTCTCTGGGGAAATTCTTTTCCCTCCACTCCTCACTGTGTACATGGTCTGCTATTAAAAAAGTCCCACCCCAAATCAATTCATGTACATACAATTACACATAGAGGGAGAGGGGGAGAAAGAGAAAATAAATGCTTTCCATCACTCAGAAGTACAGGAAAGCCTTCATATATTTTTCCATGAGCCCACCACTAAAGACTTCGTAATGGGAATAAACTATTGGAAAGGGAATGAATATTATGAATAGACAGACAGGATGAAAATCCATGATGGCTGATTCATAGGGTGACATTAAGGGAGTTACGGGATCTAAAATAAGAGGATGTGTTTTCCAGACCTCTCGGTCCTCACAAGCTATATTTCCTTGCCTCTCTCTTCAAGGCTCTCTGCCATCCTTATTCCTATTATAAAGCTCGCTGGCCACATAGGAAGGGGGAGAAGCTGAAAGGCCTTCTCAGGACCTCAGGGAGGAATACCATTGATTCCGGGCATGGTTGCCCTGCTCCTGTTACTCTTCTAGTGATCCAGTCAAAGGTAAGAAAGGTATAGAAATTAGCTAAGGCTGCGTTTAACTCACCAGGGTTGTAGAAGATGCCACTAAACAGACTGCATTTCCAGAAATGATTACTTCACCATAGGTTTTATCAGGTCCTTCAAGAACTTTGGTGGCCTAGTGGGTGACATGTTGGGCTGCTCACCACAAAGCCAGTAGTTCAAGTTCGTCAGCTGCTCCAAGGGAGAAAGATGAGGGTGTCTGCTCCCATAAAGTGACTCGTCTCAGAAAACTTAAGGAACCGTTCAACTCTGTTCTTTCTGAAGGATCAATTTGAGTCCTAATTGATTCCGCAGAAGTGGGTGTTGTATGTTCTTATGACACTATGAAATTAACCCGATAAAAGACGGTCATAATTTTGGTCTTTGTCCCCATTTCTTTCTTTTGAAACTTCCATGGTCAAGTACTTTTAAGCCTGCCCAAGTTTTCTGCCGGGAGATAAGTGATCTGTCCATTGAATTCTTATTGAAATGATTAATGATTGTGACACAGGGAGCTTAATCTCCCTGGGGTTAATGGAATGCAGCTTAAAACAAAAGAATGAATCACTAATGATCAACTTCTTGAGAAAGGTTGAGAGAGAATTGCCAGATACCTTTCTGGATAATCCAAGACAATATTCCTTTTCCTGTATGGTTCGGTTTGGGTGTCTGTTTTGTTTTTAAGATTCTACTAGTCTTGGTGAATGTTGAGAACAGGAACTTGGTTTCTCACTTGACAATCTCCCCACAAATTGTACAGTTTTATTAATTACATTTATGAAACATGTGTCAAGGTTCACTTTAATTGTGCTTTTGTGTCCATTCCAGTACTGCAGTGTTCCTTTGCTTCTCACCTTCCCTTCTGTGTAGAAATTGACCTTTCTGTCTCATACTGATAGCTTGTAAGTAAAATGCTGGTTTTAGAGGTAATATCCTTTATTTTGCTGTCTTCACACCTAGCTAATGTGAAGATTGTATTTACGCATCTTTCTCATAGTTGCATCATAAGAGCAGTTTGCTTGATTGTAGACAAGTTATAAATACTCGCCCCAGCCTCACTGATCTCCATTTATTCATTTCATTCTCTGTAACGCACTCTCACCAATTGCTCCTTAAAGTCGAACTCTCTCTTACCTTTGCAAACAATCTTTAAAACACCCTGAAAAAATGCAAAGAAAATTCTCACCTAGATTTGTGTGTGTATCTGGGGGGGGGGGGAAACAAACAGGAAAAAAGTGTCTTAATCTCAATATAAAAATATATCAACTTGTTGATAAATATATAGTGTAGAATGGTATGAAGTACTTGTCCTGTGGCTACATTTGAAAGTCACATCAAGGGAGTTGTAGGCACTATGTTTCCTGACAAGGAAGAAAAGGATTATGGGATCATGTGTTATTCCTTCAGATGGAGATGGGGAAATACAAGTATCTGTAACCTGTGTTTTCCCAATTGTAGTTGCCACGTTCCTCCCAATAGCCTCTGTCCTCCCCCCACCCATTTGGTTTTTCATCTTTATACTCACACTGTTTAGGTCAGTGATCTATTTATTGCCTGTCAGTCAGAACCACGAACATGTAAGTTCCCTCAAGGCAAAACATTTATTTCTTGTTTTATCTTGTTTTGATTTGGTTCACTGCTGCAATCCCAGCACCTAAAAAAGGGTCTGTCTACTAAGTAAACAAAACAAAACAAAAAACCCAAACACACTGACCTCAAGTCAATGTGACCCTACACGACAGGGTAGAACGGCCTCCGTGAGTGTCCGAGGCTGTAACTCTTTAGCAGAATAGAAAACCTACTCTTTTTCCGGGAGTAACTGATATTTTCCCACTACAGCCCTTGCAGATTGCAAACTAGCATGTCACCACTGTGCAACCAGGACTCCTAAACTGGTCCCAAATAGCTGGTAAATGAATGAGTCAGTGGCTGTTACTGAGTACTTCATAAAGCAGCGGCCATCGTGGTGCTCCTTGATAGGGGACAGGGCATGTAGCACATGTCAATGCCTGTGAATCCCCTGCTTTTCTGAGTCTGAATTCCCAAGTTGTCATAATAAGAATAAAGAACCGCCGCAATTCTGAGCAACAGCTATTCCTAAGGCTAAACGTTACTGCACAGGTTTGCCAGGGAAAATCGCCTCTAGCTGAGATTTCATTCTTTCTTCTTCGGTCAAGCTTTGTCAACAGAACAGCTTCCAAATGCAAGGAGGTGGGGGAGGGTTGAGGTGGGGAAAGCCCATTATCAAAATTAAACAGAACATGACTCTGAGGGCACTTTAAGATTTCAGTCTGAAAATATTAAAGTTGCTCTTGTAGCTGCAGTGGCCTGAAGTTCGCTTTTCCAATAGCAGAATGTGACATAAGAAGATAGAAATCTGAATGAAAAAAGCGTGCCTTGCTCATAAAACTGCCTAGAATTTTACTATATTCAATAAAAACCGTGACTCTCCAGAAATAGCAAAAGAAAATATAAATAATGTTTTCAAAATAAACCCTGTGGTATGAACAGGCTTGCCCCCCAGGCTGTGGGTTCTAAGTGCACCAGTAACAAATGGCAAGAGTTATCTGATGCTAATAATGATCTTGCTAAAGAAATAGTAAAGCACAGAGATTAACTGTCACTTTATTTAAGTGAACATTGAGTGCAGCACCTTTTTTCCTAGCTGATCTTGTGAGAGGTGCTAGAAAATGTAATAAAATATGCTCATGATTTTAATAGGATGGGGAGGACTAGTGCTCCCATTTCGCTCCCCCCACCACAGAAAAACATAAAGCGTCTGACGTGCATCATCAAACTATTTCACCACGATTATCTGTAGGTTAAACACTGTGCTCTGAAGCAGATGGTCAATTGCTAGTCTAATAGAAGGAACTGCTAACCTTCCTGTGATCCATTGAATACGCTTTTGATACTCCTCGTGCCAGCAAATTGCTGCAGGTTCAAATAGTGCCCTGTGTGTGATAGAGAAAAAGGATAATTGAGGCTGTCAGAACAGCCTCCTTTTTCCCATCCTTTTCCTTTTTATAGGAAAATTGTTCTACTTACATATAATTAACATTCAAGAACACCGCACAAGGGAATACATGCCTGAATCTCACAACCTCTTCAAAATGAAAATCATAACAATATGTACACTAAAGAATTAGCAATCGATGTAAGTTCTTAGAGCATATAGTGGCTATTTTCACTACTAGCAAATGCTGTAATGAACCAGAGTCCTTCATATTAGTCGAAAGATTGTTAGCTCAAACTTGGTCATAAATGTACACCACCCACAAGACGTCTATCATATTTTGTGTTGAGACGTTGTGCAGACATATATAGCCACATAAGGTGGAAATGCTTACAGATAAAATATCATGTAATACCTAAACTTAAATATTTTCTGAGTAAATGTACCAGATTAATGATACAGGAAAAGCATAGTGAAAAAATTCTATTGAGTTGTTCACCTACAACCTTACAGTGTATGTCATCTTGGACAAGTTCATATCTCGTCCTTCATTTTCCTACCTTAGATGATTAATTTAGGGATCTTCTATAAAGCAAAAAATATATCCAGTTTATTATTGATACTGAATGGATTAGAGCTACTTTTAGTATTGAATGGTACAAACAGCATAATTACATAATTACAAATTTTAAAAAATTTAAAAGAATGACTGAACAATGAGTCAGTCAGGGTGCAGTGTAGCAACGATGAAACATACAACTTTCTTCTAGTTCCTAAATGCCCCCCCCTACCCCCACTATCATGATCCCAATTCTACCTTACAAATCTGGCTAGACCAGAGGATGTACACTGGTACAGATAGGAACTGGAAACACAGGGAATCCAGGGCGGATGATGATCCCTTCAGGACCAGTGCTGAGAGTGGCGATACCCGGAGGATGGGTTGGAAAGGGGGAACTGATTACAAGGATCTACATATAACCTCCTCCCTGGGGGATGGACAACAGAAAAGTGGGTGAAGGGAGACATCAGGCAGTATAAGATATGACAAAATAATAATTTATGAATTATCAAGGGTTCGTGAGGGAGGGGGGAGTGAGGAGGGAGGGTGAAAAATGAGGAACTGATGCCAGGGGCTTAAATGGAGAGCAAATGTTTTGAGAATGATGATGGCAATGAATGTACAAATGTGCTTTACACAATGGATGGATGTATGAAGTGATGAGTTATACAAGCCCCCAATGAAATGATTGAAAAAAAAAAAAGAATGACTGCACAATGAAAAAAAAGTCTAATACCTACACCAAAGGATATGTTCAGGTGAGAGGAAATACTTTTTAAAAAATCACTATAGCATATTTTTCTGAATTTTCCTTAATAAATAAAATTTCAGTGTCCTCCAAGAAAATCTTTTCTGTTTTCATTCTAAAACTCCTTCCTGTTCTTGACCATACACTCCTCTAGGAAGGGGTAGTCCAAATAGACTTTTCAAAAACATGTTGTACTAGAGAAATTATCGCATGTATTTGTCAACATGTTTGAAGCTGCTTTCAAATTCCAGTAAATCTCAAAAGGAAAAAAGTCCCAATTTGTCAAATAATGTTTCATAAGTAGTATTTGATGAGGGAAGAAATTGAGATTCTTAGAAGCCTTTTCTTCTGAGAAATGAGAAGCTGTTTTAAAACAAGGGTGAGGCTCACAAGGTTCGCATAGCAACCCTGAGGAAAGCATCTTTCTGATTCTAGTGTCTGCCCCAAACCAGAGCATCTTCATCTTTCACCAATGGAGGCTCACTGAAGCCATGTGGAGCTGCACTCGCTAGAGAAATCTCAAGCAGAGTTGTAGGCTCCGTCATGCTTGTGTTGGGGAAGCAGAAGACATGATTCTTGGGGGAAACTTTCCACTCTGTGTCCTTGTTGTTAAACACGTGCGGGGGTGTATCGGGCACGGCAGGCGGGGCACATGCCCTGGGTGCCCATTGAGGGAGTGCTGTGTGCTGTTCCAATTTGCCATCAAAGTTTCCATCTCCAGCTGTGAGAGATCATTCAGCAATTTTAAAACTCATGGGCACCAATGCTATTTTCTATACATATGTCTCTGAATGGACGCTGTAGTACTATAAAGTTCCCAAGGGACAGTGGTGCCCTGATTCCTTTTGGCTAATATTTGGCTACTTTTCTCCAATTTCTTTCTTTAGGCAAACTCCTTTCTCTTGAATCGGGCTTGCATTCTCTTTTCAATTTTTCTGCACTGTGTTAAAGGTTGGAAGAAAGAGTGCTGAGTCAGAGGGGGAGAGGGAAGGGAGCAAAGGAGGAAGTCATGAGACGATGGAAGAGAAAAAGGGAAGGGGAGAATCCTTTTAACATCTGTTCTCTCAGGATTCAATCGCTGCTTAGTACAAAGGGATTTGTCCACAATGTAGGGCTTCTGTACAAATTCAATGATGATTTGCCAGTGGATGAGGTAAACTGACTGCTCTCCTCTAGCCCGGTAGCAACAAGGCAAACAGCCTTCTTCAAACGTGGCTCTTCCCAAGTCTGTCTCCCTACCAACTAATGTGAGGTAGCGCTCCCAATCCCCGGAGGACTAATTCCTGTCTTCTAAGGTTTTCAGCAAGTGATGAAGGGTTGTTTTGCCAATTTCTCAACCTCTGTATCCTACTAGCAACACGTCAGCCTTCCTACCCATTGCCCATAAGGTGGCAGGTCACCCATTAAGCACACAGAAGGGGGGGTGTTTTTCCTTTACCACACTATTTATCATATCTTTCCTTGGGAGGGAATGCTACATGTCCCCAGTCACCTTGCGTCTTCTATGAGAAGGAAAGAGGTTTGCTAATATCCTCCCAGAACCCTCTGATTTCATTCACAATGATCCACAAGAGCCCAGAATTGTACTTTATCTGTCATTAATTCTACCGCAACAT
Organism: Echinops telfairi; assembly: GCF_000313985.2. Classification (NCBI taxonomy): domain Eukaryota; kingdom Metazoa; phylum Chordata; class Mammalia; order Afrosoricida; family Tenrecidae; genus Echinops; species Echinops telfairi. The sequence continues at coordinate 23,832,625 of NW_022103896.1, forward strand.
GCTGCAGCCATTAAGGTGGTTACTTACCAACTCTCTCGCCGAGGCATATTCAAAAAGGAGGAGAAAGGAAAGTTGGCAGGGCCCGTGACAAACGATTGCAGTAACTGGGAATAAAGACCCAACGCTTCTCACTCCTGGGGAGCTGTGCCCCCCGTGTCAGCACGCAGTGCACAGGGCAGAGGTAATTGTTACCATTTTATGATCCACGGTACTTGGCATCTGCTCTGGCACTGGTGAGGGTGTCTATTTTGGGGGCCCATTGTGTATTCCCAGATTGCCATTTTCCACTGCCTTTCGCTCTGTTAAATAGTCTGCAGTCATATTAGCACTTCATTTGACTTCAGTCATTTACTTTGACAATGGTGCGGGGCAGCCTGGACTCAGAGTCACTTCCTCTCTCAAACTCAATCTGTCTAAATGTCAAAAAAAAAAAAAAAAAAGAAGAAGAAGAAGAAACGAGTAGCACTCTAAAATCTCAGCAATCTGGCATTTCTGAGGAAATATTTGATAGGCGTTGCATCTCTGAAGCTCTGTTTGCTAGAGGGACAGGGGGTGGAGGGCGAGGGATAGGGGGGTTGGAAATACTGTTAAAGTCCTGTTTAGCTTTTCCTGCAAAGTGATGTGTTCTGGAAAGCCCTGGTCACAAAAGTAGAGATTGTTTTGACATAGGATCTCTTTGCTTGTGTCTTAGCTATCTAGTCCTGCTGTAACAGAAATACTGCAAGTGGAAGACTTGACCGAACAGAATGAGAGGTTCTTGTAGGTTAAGAGGAAGACAGTCTGAGTGACAAGCCTGAGGAGTGTTCTCTCAGGAGCACTGTCTTTCTCTTTTCAGCTTCTGCTTCCTATCTCCTCAGAGATCTCCCTGAGTCATGGCATCTCTCTCTCTCTCTCTCTCTTGTCCCTTGTATAACCTCTTGTTAAATCTCAAAAGAGATTAACACGATACACCCTACAGGAATCCTTTCTCATGAATCTAATAAATAGAATTATAACCACAGGCATAGAGGTTGAGGTTTATAACCCATGGTTTCAAGATATGAAAGGGCATCGTTGGATGGAGGAAAGAGTAGGAGGGGTAATTCAATCCGTAATGCCTGGTTGCTTGCGTGTTTGCGTATGATTTGGGCGACCATTTGATCAAATCAACAAAACTGAGAAATGAGAAACGACCTATTATCTCTCTCTCCCTTCCCTCTCTCGCCTCTCCTTGGCCGTCCCTCTCCTCTCCTCTCGTTTTCTTTCCTTGCTGGAAAGTTGTCGACTCTGCTCACATGAAAGGGCAAATCTTTAAAAAGGGAAAAGAAAAACCGTTATTGAAGTTTCTGCTCGTTGCCCTTTGGGATCAAGGCTGCCACCGGCAGACTCTTTCATATCATCCTAATTCTGGGCCATCAGGGAGAAAATTAGAGATGGCTTAACTAGGTCAACAGAAGTAGGTGATAGCATACTTTACTCTGTGGCGGGCTTATCTGGGAATAAGGAAGTATTTTACCAAAAGTACTTTTATTGAGTAATACGCAGGACCTTCCTGAGCTTGGAAGCAGCAATGCATCACTTACTAATCATCCTGAACAACTCACCTCCACAGAAACATGACCTGTGTGTTGCACCATGATTGAAAAACTTTCAGTAGTCAAGGTGGTCCTTTATTCTTTTATTTGTCTCGGGGGAAAAAAAGTGCATTTTGGAAGCAAGTGTAGTAAGTCCAGAGAAAGGACGCGAGAGAAGTAATATTGGTCTAAAACCCAGCCCTCCCACACAATTGGTTTCTCAGGCACAATGCTAGATGCTTACTATGCATGAACTCATCATGACACTGATGGTGCGGATGGCATAGGCCCAGGCAGTGGCCCCTTCTGTTGTGTGTCGGCGGGTCCTTATGAGTTTCAGTGTCGCCTCATAACAGCAACCTTAACTGGTCGACATCTCTTTGGGCTGCCTCCCCGCACCGCAAGATGGACAAAGTAAACTCAGCCAACAATGACAACACACCAGCTCAAGACTGCTGCAGCAATAATGAACGGAGCCAGGCTTTGTTGGGGTTGTTATTGTTTTCCTCAAGTGTGTCTTTTACCAAGTTCGTGTGCCCTCTGTGGCTCCAGTCGGGATAGTAAATCTGTATTTTGGGGTCTCTTTTTGTTCTTTAATTATTTGCCTACTTTCTTTCTTTTTTAAAAATCATTTTATTGGAGGCTCGTACAACTCTTATCACAATCCATCCATCCATCCATTGTGTCAAGCACATTTGTACACGTGTTGCCCTCATCATTCTCAAAACATGTGCTTTCTACTTGAAACCTTGGTATCAGCTCCTCATTTTCCCCTCCCTCCATGCTCCCTATCCCCTATGAACCCTTGATAGTTTATAAATTATTTTTATTTGTCATATCTTACACTGTCCAACGTCTCCCTTCACCTGCTTTTCTGTTGTCCATCCCCAGGGAGGAGGTTATATGGAGATCACTGTGATCAGTTCCCCCTTTCCACCCCACCTTCCCCTTAGGGTATTGCTACTCTCATTATTGGTCCTGAGGGGTTTATCTGTCCTGGATTCCCTGTGTTTCAAGCTCTTATCTGGATCAGTGTACATCCTCTGGTCTAGCTGGATTTGTAAGGTAGAATTAGGATCATGATAGTTGGGGGTGGGGGTGGTAAGAAAGCACCAAATAACTAGAGGAAACTTGTATGTTTCATCGTTGCTGTACTTCACCTTGACTGGCTCGTCTCCTTCCCGTGACCCTTCTGTAAGGGGATGTCCAGTTGCCTACAGATGGGCTTTGAGTCCCCACTCCTCCCTCCCCCTCATTCACAATGATATGGTATTTTTATTCTTTTATGCCTGATCCCTGATCCCATGGACACCTCGTGATCACACAGGCTGGTGTGCTTCTTCCATGTGGGTTTTTGCTTCTCGGCTAGATGGCTGCTTGTTTATCTTCAAGTCTTTAAGAGCTCAGACACTATATATTTTGATAGCCGGGCACCACCAACTTTCTTCACCACATTTGCTTGTGCACCCACTTTGTCTTCAGTGATCATGTCGGGAAGGTGAACATCATGGAATGCCAGTTAAATGGCAAAAAGTGTTCTTGCATTGAGGGAGTACTAAAGTGGAAGTCTAATGTGCATCTGCTACCTTAACACTAAACCTATAAATATATTCACATAGATATATTTCCCCATCATCATATATAAGTATATTTGCATATTGTACATGCCTGTATTTAGACCTCTATAAATGCCCTTTGCCTCCTAGTTTTCATCTATTTCCTTTTACTTTCTTCTTGTCTCACTCTCATGCTCAGCCTTCATTTGAGTTTCAGTAATTCCTCTTAGGTACAATGCCCTTGTTCAAGCCCTATCTTGCCTACTTGCTAAGACTTATAGAAGACTGTCAAAATAATCGCCCATTCACTTGGGTAAAATATATGAAGGGGAAAAGGTAGAGTTATTCTAGATTAGGACAAACATTTATTCTAGGTTTGGAAAATGTATTCTATATTAGGAAGATTTCTATTTTCTATATACCATGTACAAAGGTAGATTGGCCAGAAAATTAATTTCTAACAAATATTTTCATTGGAAAAGTGTTTTGAACATAGGAAAGTGTTTTGAAAATACCCATTATTTTGCATTTCAGGGCAATATCATCCTTAAATTTATTTATTTCTAAGCATCAGAAAAGGAGGTGGGGACTATTATTATTGACTGAAATGATATATGATATTTTAGATGCCACACTGACCATATGAAATGTGAGATCACTCCTTGCCATGTTAGGTTAGTCTGTTGCCATGAAAGCACACATGACCAGTTGAATTCAACTCATGACAACTTGGAAACTAACTTTTAATGTTGACCTCCACTATACTTTCAAAATCAAGGAAATGTCAAAAGTATGACTTCATATATGTAAGTCTAACATAAATGTAAAAAACAATCGAAGATATCTTTCCATTTCCAAAGTGGGATGGTTATTGTCAATAACTCTATCTTCTGGGAAGAAGTAAATTTGTTTAAGTCTCTTTGGATCTCCTGCATCCTCATGAGATATTCCTCACCAAGAACAAGATTTTCTCCCTTAGACTCACCAAGAAGGGATTGGACATTGGATGCCGTTTTCTTGGTCTTTCCACATTGCCTTTCCTGTACCTGACCCAAGCCATGGTGTCTTCAGTCATCCCACATGCATGCAAAAGCCTCACAATGACTAAATAAGACTAAAAACAATTGATGCTGTTGAACAGTGATGTTGGCTAAGAATATTGGATATACCACAGACCGTCAGAGCACAAACAAATCTGTCTCGGAAGAAGTACAGCCAGCACGTTCTTCAGAAGTGAGGGATAGGGAGACTGTCTCATGTACTTTGACTCAGGATAGTACTCATGTACTCAGGATAGACCTGTCCCTGGAAAAGGATGTCATTCTTAGTAGAGGTACAATGCAAGAGAAGAAGATTCTCAACCAGATGGGTTGACTTAGTAGCTACAACACTAGGCTCAGGCATGGCTGTGACTAGGAAGATGGTGCAGAGCCAGGAAACCTTTCATCCTGTTGGTCACAGGGTCATAGTGGTTCAGAACCAACTCGACAGTCTGTCTCCAATTGCTCTTCCATCGACATGCTTGTACACCGGAGAGTTCCCTTCTCGCAGAGTCCGCATGTGCCATCGACATGCTCATGAGGCGATATCTTAGATGAGAAATGAGGGAAGCAGACGAGCAAGGGGAGATCTCCTGCTCTTTGTATGCCATGTGCTCTATGAGAAAAGCGGCATGGTAACAAGATTAGCTACAGCACGGGGAACCTGGAAAGAATAATGTATCCCATGTTATGTTTTCCTTTCACATAGATTAAAGGTGATTTGCATTTGAAAAATGTTTAACACTCTTGAGGGGTAACTTTTATTTCACAGTTTATTTTAATAAGAGAAAAATGCATGAAAAGACAAAAAGTCCTAAGATTTCTGATAAGGTGATTTCAGGAAGTTAATGATGTGGTCTACACTCTCCGGCTGTCATGCTGTGGTGCTGCAGTGGCTTGCATGTTGCTATGACGCTGGAAGCCATGGCACGGCTCTTTCAAACACTAGCAGAGTCGCCCATGATGGACAGACCCCAGAAGAACCTTCAACCAGACTGGCTAGGAATAATGGGCTCGTCAACTATTTCTAAAACTTAGCCAATGAAAATCCTATGAAAATCAACATAATATCTGATAGCGTTCCAGAAGACAAGCTTCCAGCTTGGAAGGCACTCACAGCACACAGTGTCCACAGTAACAGATGATTGAATATTGATGATGGTGAAGATGGCATAGAACCAGACTGGGCAACTTACTGTTATTTTCCATGAAATCTCTAAAGAAGGTGCCCTCTTCATTTGTTTGTGACTCGGCTACAAAATAGCAGAGGAATCCCCGTGACTGTATGTATCTCAGGAGTTTGCATGCAACCCAGAAGGGTAAAGGGATAATAACATTTACATTTTAAATCTCTATTCAATTTGCATGTCGAAATGAGAGAACTGTGTCAATAAAATATAAATTCCTGGGAAGGAGTCTGAACGATATCATCTCAGTGGCATTCATATTTTATTTCTAAAAGTCACTCAGAACTCTCTAGAAAAGCCACACTCCAGTCATTAAATAGCCTCCAGCATGCAGAGAAAAAGGCTGTGGTTTCAATCACATTGCAGATGTTCTTCTACGGAATGAAGAAGCTTGATGTATCTGCCAAGACTGAAATGGCTGCTGGATCTAGAATACAAGGGTCTTCTTGGTAAATCTTGCATCAAAAGAAAAAAAAAATTAAAGCAGAGAGTGAAAGACTGAAACACTAGATTAGTCTTACTCAAATTATACTAAGCAGCCAAACAGCCCAATTGACTAATGAAAAATTTAGTGTGATCCTTAGGGATTATAACTCACTCCAGAGATAACTCAGTTTACCTGGATCCTGGATTAAACCATTTATAGTTAAAGTCAAATTGAGATTCATTCCCCTCATTTATCCAGCAGTAGCTACTATCTGCCACACATTGTATATTGCCTTCTAGAGTTGTAAGTATGAAGGCTCTGCTTTCTCAAAGTCTCTAGTCCACTGGAAACGAAAACCATTAAGCAAAGCACTGAGATAAGAAGAGATGAGCATGCTGCACGGGGCTACAGAGGCACTGAAGAAGAAATTGAAATCCCCAATGATTTCATTCTATTAAGGTAAATAAATAATGTAAAGGGAAGCAGTGCTCAAGAAATTAATAGAATGATGTACCGCATTGGCCAATCTGCTACAACATACCTCCTTAGAATTTTAAACCCCAAAGATGTCACATAAATGATTAAGGCTTCACGGACTCAAGCCATGACTTCTTTATAACATAGTTAAGCTGGTAAAGAAAACAGAATACAGAGAAAAACAATAATGTATTCAAAACTTGATCATGGCAAAGGATACGGAATCTGTCTTAGAAGAAATGCAATTGGTATGCTCCTTTGAAAGGAGCACGGTGAGACTGCACCTTGTTTATTTCCGACACTTCGTTAGGAAAGGCCCATTGACCGCGAAGGGCGTCAGGTTTAGTAGACCGTCAATAGGAAAGCCTCGATCAGATGGATTGGCACAATCGGCTGAACAATGGACTGCAACAGAGCAACAATCCTGACAAAAGGCAAAGGACTAGGACATGTTTCCTCCTTCTATACGGAAGGTGACCCTAGGTCATCAGCCAACTCAAGGGCAATCAACACCATTATGTAAGCACCAGGTCCAGTGGGGTTTGAAGAACATGGTCAGAGAGGACTTCCTGCATTCCCCAACCCAATGTCCAAGAAACAAATGTGGATGGGAGAGGGTGTGCCTGAGGAAAGGTCACGAAGCCTCAAGGTTGGCGTGTGGAGGGCAAGCTGCGTGTGTTTGTCTGGGTACTTTAGAGCATCAAATCCACAGAAACCCATGTGTAAGAGAAAATTTTATAAAGGTTAAGTGCAAATCAAGAAAATACTCCAACCCAGTGCTGCCCAAACCTACAAGTCCAACATTAACCCGTATGTCTGAGACCGAACCACAAAGTCCTCCTCCATCTCACAAAACACACACTATGACACTGACTGCAGGAGGAAAGCCAAATCTGTGAGCGTGTAAGCATCTCAGCACTGGCAGGGGTCTCCACACGGCTGCTCCAGCACCCAGGGCTGCATCAGGGTAGGTCCATGTGGCTTCTCCTCGGGGATGTCTTTTAGGAAGTGAGCCTTGCCAGCTGAAGCAGGGAACTGGCTAAAGCAGCTGGTCCACGTCCATCAGAGAGCAAGAGACCCGAGCACAAGAAAGGCGAGACTCACCGAGCCACTTATCCCTCCACCCTTCAACTAACCCCACGTGTTTATTGGCCAGGTTGGCACAATAAACTAACTACCTCACTGCGGAAAGTGTGAAAGTTAATCCTAAGCAGTGATGTCAGATCTATCCCATGCATACATGGTGTCCAGACTTTATCCACAAAGGTGCAAGGGTCTATTGAAGGATTTCAAATAAAGCAGTGAGGGGGACACGATCAGATTTCTTTCTGGCCTTATCTGGTGGGTGCAGTGAGGGTTGGGGGTAATAGCTTGTAAAACAACAGCAGTTGCTCATGCGGGATGCACATTTACCTGATACTCATTTTTTTCACAGCAGATTCACCAACAAGGTAGAGGCCCACACATGATCTTCAGGTCAGGAGCATTTCTTATCTAACAGGAAAAGAAGAAGAGCTCATGTACGGCTGTGGAGGAATTCCCATTTACTCTACAGTCTTTCAGCTAAGCTCGCTGCTTCAACTCACTAAGTATTTATCTGTGACCGTTTTTTTTGGCAACGCAGACCGATTCCTTTTCCTTGGCGTGCTGCGTGATTCTGGTCACATATTTCATTTCTCATGATACCTGGGTAAATCCAGAAGTCAAAATGATTTTTCTGTTAAAAAGAAAGTTTTGATTTTAGCCTCTTTACTAATTCTACCTATCATTTTCTGAACAGGGTGAACGTGAAGGACTCATCTTTGTTTCTTTGCCTGTTTGGGGAAGTAAGGTAGAACATGGCTGACTTAAATCAGCTTTGGGCAAAATTGTTTCCACTTTTGGCAGTAGGCCTGCTATTCCTTTAATAGGACATCCTAACATTTCTTTCCTTCTCGGACTAAGGAAACCTAGATTGTTCATTTCAATTATTTCATGTGAGGCCGGCAAGGCCTTAGTTCACTAGAAAATTGAGTACCATTAAACTTTCGATGTTAGTTCATTAGATGAGAATAAACAGCTGACCTTTCAAAGTTGCTCTTTATGTAGAGCTTCACTTCTCTTTTTTCTTTCAGAAAATATTCTTTATTTTTTTTAAGAACACCCCAGAAGGATAGTGCCTATTGAGTTTCAGCACTCTGAAAAGGTACTTAAGAAATGAGATGGAAGCGTGGTTTTGTTCATAGGTCGACATGGACCATAAAAACATAGGTAGCCTCGTTAATCATAGATGTGCTTTCCACTCGTTTTCCATACCATCTTTCTTTCTATCAAAATAGAAGATGTGTGGTTGTTGTCAGGTGCCATCGAGTCCTTCTGACACGCAGGGACACACTTAGGCACAACTGAACGAAACGCTGCCCAGTCCCGCCCCTGCCTCACAATTGTTCTCAGGGCGGAGCCCTCTGCTGCAGCCACAGTGTCGATCCCGCTGCAAGAGGTCTTTCCTTTTTCTGGACTCCTCCGCTTCACCAAGCACGACCGCCTTCTCCAGGACTGGTCTGTCCTGGCAACGTGGGGAAAATATGTAAAACGAAGTCGCGCCATTTTTGCTTTCACACAGCCCTCTGGCCGTGCTTCCTCCAAGATAGGTCGGTGTGTCCTTTTAGCAGTCCACGGTACTTTCAACATTCTTCTCCAGCCCCACAATGCCAATGCACCCATTCTTCTTCGGTCTTCTTTATTTTTTTTTAAATCATTTTATTAGGGGCTCATACGACTCTTATCACGGTCTTCTTTATTCAGTGTCTAACTTTCACATGCATATGAGGCGAATGAAAAGACCATGCATGGTGTGGGCAAGGGGCCCTTAGTCATCAAACATCCTTGCTTTTTTCTAAAGAGGGCTTTCCCCGCAGATGTACCTAATGCGATGCAATGCAAGACTGATCTTTTATTTGCTTCATGATGAAAATATGATTATTTTCTGGGTCTTGTTTTCCTGGGAGTTTATATTTTAGGCTTCATACTTCAAATAGACACATTTTTTCTGTGATCTCTGCTACATGTCTACCCTCCGCCTGTTCCAAGCTGCTCTCACTCCTCCTTTGTCTCTTCCTCTTTTCAGGAAGCTCAAAATGTGATTGTCTTGCTAGTAAAACCAGCTAGAATTTATGAAGCCTAATTCTTTTAGATCCGTGCTAAAACATGGCATAGATCCTTTCCATTAGTCCTCTCAATAGCACTGTAAGGTAAGTAATAGCTCCATCACCCTCTTTTTAAAAAAATTTGCAATGAAACGAAAGCTTGGAGAAGAAGAGCAAATTTCCGTTGGTCCTAACACAAGTGAGAACTCCTTGGCTGAAAGCGGTGTGCTCCCTGCACCCACATTCAGTCTCTCGAAGCGTTATCACTCACACTAGAACATCTTCCTGGTTAGGAACTCATCCCTAATTCATTAGGAAAGCGGGAGGAAGAAGGAACCCTGGCTTCGGGTGCTTGAACTTGATAGTGGTACAGGTTGTACAATAGGCTGAGCATAGTTCAGGTCACAGACTTTTACATGTGAAAAAAAAGGTAGAATGGCAAATGTTTTGTTATTATACTTGCACCTACTTTGTACAATTAAAAAGAAAGTTTAAGTAAAAATTTTAAAAAATAACTCATTCCAAATTTATTACACATCGTATCCAAACTCCTCTACTGCATTTTCAAAAACCTTTTCTAATCAGCGTTAGTTGAACTCAATAACAAGTAAGTGTCAGCGACCCAGTAAGCATTTTCCCCGTACTAAGGAGGAAGAAGAATAAGGTCTTCTAATCAACACATGTTGTTGCATGTTTGGTCATATCGAGTCGAACTCAGCTCACAGTGCTCCTATGGACAACAGAACTCAACACTGCCCTTCCTGTGCCAGTCTCCCGCGTGCGGTGCTTCAGCCCAGGGGAGAAGCCACCAGCTCAATCCATATTTTCTAGGGCTTTTCTCTTTTGGCTGCCCCTCTAGCTTACCAAGCATGAGGTCCTTCCTAATTCACTGTTCAACTTTCACATGCATATGAGACAATTGAAAATGCTATAGCTCGGATCAAGTGTACCTTAGTCATCTAAGTGACTTCTTTAATCTTTCATACTTTAAATTGGTGTGGTCAGCAGATTAACCTCCACACATGCAAGTAATTTATTACTCTGTAACATCTTGGTTTAAGGAGCCCTCGTAGCCCTCGGGTTAGAGGTTAGACAGCTAGCCACAAGCTCAGTGGTTCAAACCCACCACCCGATCCCCATAAAGATTTGGTCCAAAAAATCCTATATCGAGTTACTTGGAGTAAGAATTGGCAATGGGTTGATTTGGGGGATTTGGACTTCTTCATTTTGGTAAAACCAATATCCTTTCTACCCTCATTGCTCCTGCTATGTTCTTTCTCACCCTCAAGTGTTCATTTCCTATATCCTGTCATAAATTCTCTTTTGTGTTCTTCCTTCAGGGCCTAATTTAAATGTCACCTCTTCCCTGAGCCTTGTCCTATCCTCCATGAGAGAGTGTGTAATGGTTTCAGTTTTAGTATTTCATGCCATATCCGTTATTTTGACCTTGCCAGCAATATTACAAAGTGTTCAACATAGAAACTAGGGGCATTCCCCTTTTTAATTTCTCTCATAGTGCTGAGTTCATTTCTGCATTAATTAGTCTGTCTAGTCATTAGCAGTAGGTAGAGAAAGTAGTAGGAACCTGTTGGAATGTGACTCATTACCTACTATTATGGGAACTTTCTACTTTCCAAGGTAGAAAACCTTGTCCAACATAATTATGTTATATTGGCTATATAATGATAGAATACTGGACTATAGGATATTATGTTAATTCTTCTCAATATGAGGAAACTAGAGTTCATATAGTAATAGAAGTAGTATGTCATAAGGGCATTCTAGCTGCCATTGAGTCTAGGCCAGTTCATGGTGCTCTATGTATGTCAGAATAGAACTGTCTTCCGTAGGAATTTCATTGGCTCATTTTTAGAAGCAGATCTCTGGGCCTTTTTTCTAAAGTATTTCTGGGTGGACTTTAACCTCAAACCTGAGTTAGCGCATTAACCTTTTGCACCATCCCATGAATGATCACCAGAAGAAGGGGCATCATGAAATATGGGTCGTGTTCCTCTCTGCACCATTTCCATACTTTATGCCAGGGTGAAACACAGGGACTCCAGGGCGGATGATCCCTTCAGGACCACTGGTGTGAGTGTTGATACTGGGAGGGTGGGGTGGAGAGGGGGAACCATTACAGGGATCTACGTATAACCTCCTCCCTGGGGGACGGACAACAGAAAAGTTGGGTGAGGGGAGATGTCGGGCAGTCCAATATGGAAAAACAATAATTTATAAATTATCAAAGGTTCATGAGGGAGGGGGGTGCGGGGAGAGAGGGGAAAATGAGTAGCTGATGCCAGGGGCTTAAGTGGAGAGCAAATGTTTTGAGAATGATGAGGGCAATGAATGTGCAAATGTGCTTTACACAATTGATGTATGTATGGATTGTGATAAGAGTTGTATGAGACCCCAATAACATGTTTTAAAAAGCAAAACAAAACTTTATACTCAGTTAAGTCAAAATGATTATGGCTACTAGGGTCTCAATTCATATATGCACACATTTATTCCTAACAACACATAGTTGTCATGTCTCTGTACTCTTTGGATGGACACAAAAACTTTCCTCAGTAACACACTTGTCTTAATCGCTCTCATTTGCATGCTTTCAAAAGGAAAAAAAAAAGGTTCAATCTAATCGGTAGCTTCCAAGGGGATTTGCCTATTCAATTGAAGGCACGGAGAACACTTGAGAAGGTCATCGTTCCTGGCTTTTGGCTTCCTGAAGAGTACTCTTGACAGATAGCCTCAAAGAGAGATGATCATGGGGACTTATTCTGAAGAAGGTGGAAGAAAATTGCTTTTTGTCAAACCAACAAATGCCATCTCCTTCACTCCGACCAGGCTCGTTCCTTCTCTTACACATCAATGGGGAAAAGGTCAGGGAAGTTGTAACAAGGATTTTATGTTTTGTTTTTTTTCATGACAATGCACCTGCTTCTTCTTCCAGGGTAGCAATGGCTATCTGAGAAGAATTTCATTGGGAAACTTGACTCCCATCTACCCTGCAGCTTAGCTTTTGCCACTTCAGAAAGAAAAGACCCTTCTTTTTGTTCCCCAAATTCAAAGAACCTTGAAAAGGAACATGATGTGGGTCCTTTGCGGATACCAATACCGCAGTTTTGAAAGGGTATCAGTTGAAGTCCGCAGAATTCTTTGGAGAAAAGCTAGAAAGATGGAGTGGGCACCTTCTGAAGTGAAACAACTTCGGGGAGGTTATGTCAAGAAACACTAGCTACGCCTTTTGATACTCACAATCATTCACTCAATTCTTCCTCACAGCAACTAGAGTCTCCAAGACCTGAAATCTTCACAGAAGCAGATAGTCTCATCTTTCTTCCTCAGAGCAATTGGTTGGTTTTGAACTGCTGGCCTTGGGGTCAATAGTCCTGTGGTTACCCAACACCACCAACAACCAAAGACAAACCAAACTGACTGCCATTGAGTCAATTCTGACTACTGTTGATCATGTAACAAAGGTTTCTGTGATTTTTGTAGCAATACTTCTTTTTCACTTGATCCAGCATTTAACAGACATTGTTTTCACCTCTAGAATGGGATTTGCTGTGCATGACGACTCAAACTGACACATTGGAGAAACGAGTGAAAGATTTTGTTAGGATTTGAATGACGTGTATTAAAACAAACAAACAACCCAACAACCCAACAACTCCGACACTCATTGTAATGCTGTTTCATAGGAGCCAGTTTTCCCCAAGTGACTCATGAAAAAGATGGCTTCTGAGATACTAAAGAATATTTCAATCAGATTGAATTGGATGACTGTTGACAGTGGCCACTGTATCAAAGCCAGGCGCAAAGTGGAAAGAGATGAAAAGGAGCAAGACACTTTCCGTGTCGTGTCTGATTACCATCTCAGTGAGCCCTAGTACTATTTTTATTGTTGTTAGTTGCTCAGGAAAAAAAAGCCCTCACTGCCAACTCAACTTATTGCCATCGAGTGAGTCATTGCTGACTCATGGTGACAGCCCTATGGGTTTCCAAGACATAAGTATTTGTGGGAGCAGAAAGTCCAGCCTTTCTCCCTCAGAGCTGCTGGTGGTTTCAAACTGCCAACCATGTGGATCACAGCCCAATGCATTACCACTACACCACCACACTACAGAGGGAGCTGACATCAGCTCATGGAGCCCCCATACGGGCTATGTAAGAACTGTGCCCAAGAATCCTCAAGCCCTTTCCTTCAGATGACTCGGGCCATCTTCTGAGGTGCCTGTGGGTATGTTGGAACCATACTTGTTTCGGTTAGAAGCCCAGTGCATAACCACAGCCCACCCAAGGTCTCTTCTGAAGGACAGCCACTTTGTAACGAGTTAAAATGGGGTGGATGGTGCTGTGGGCACTGTGGATGTCGCCACGATGATCAAGACCAAACAGATTTGAAACAGAAGATTTGAGAAAGGTTTCCACTTTCGGGCCACAGCTAGCAGCAAAACTGTGATCTGGAAAGAACTGTTTTCATTTCACTCTCTCTGTGGACATATGGAGGTGCTGGCACTTGGAAAATGCAAGGTTACTCCAAGATACGCACCCCACCTGGCAAAGGATGAAAGTTTCCAGGTAGGTCAAGGGAACATGGTTTTTTGATTTGCTGATATGTGTCAACTGAAATCACAGTTCTCAGTACAGAATCAAACATCATTCCAAAATCTTGCCGGGGTTATTTTTCATAGAAGAAGACACTGCAGTCTCATAACTATGCCTCAGGTGGGAACTAGATCATCACGGCCCTGCCAGGAATCCCGGTGTCGGATGCAAGAAGCCTGGCAAGAGAAACTCTTCCTCTTTGGGCAGTGCAGTGCCTGAGGTGTCCATGAGGCTTCCCAGGTTCAACGGCCAATATCTTCCATTTCATTCGATTGTCACCAAAGACGTGCATGTGCGCACACACACACACAGATGTTGCTTATATCTTGTTTATTTGCCAAGCGCATTGGAAATGTGGGAAGTTTTCTTCTGTTCTAGATTGCCAGGGGGAAAAAAGTATCAGTACAACTCTAAAAGGAGCTAGAAATAAATCTTTCACAGGGGGTAAGAAAAAAAGAAAAAGGATTACACCCTTTGGTGGTGCTGCAAAGGAGATGTTATGCTTGAAAAGTTTTAGCCATTTCAAAACATGTCTTTTCTTTCCAAGTGACCCTTCTGCACTCTACTGTTAAGATTCTGAAATAAGGAAGTTAACAGGCTCAGAGATCCCACAGTTTCCTATTTCTATTTCCAGCAAGAGCTCTCAGGGCTACTTTGTCACCGAGGCCTGCAGAATTGAATGCGATTGCAGCAAAAGGTACTGTGAAAATGAATTCCTTATGTTGAAAAGTGAAAAATGTGACTGCAGACAATGGTGCGCTTTTCAGCAAATACTACAAACGGATGGCTCAACTGGTGGACCATTAGATGATTGACATCGTTTTTGAAAATAAAAAAGCTGCATTTTCCAATTTAACATGGCCTTCGTACATTTTTCTTTCAAAATGCTGTTACAATGCTTACCCCAAATGGACACGGGCAATCTAATTTGATGCGTTTTGTCAGAAAGATTTTAAAAAGCAATAGGAAATCATCCAAAAGGCTTTATTCATTTACCTTTATTCATAATTTGACCAATGACTCTTGCAAACCAAAGGTATGGGTCTTCTGCCAAAATGGAAATGCAGGGGTCCTCGAAGATGTGGGCGCCTAATGGCCTCCTGAACCCAGGAAAGACTGAGGAAGGATTTCGACTACCTCTCATCGTGTGCCCTTCCCTTAGTCTGTAACTACTCGTTCATCTCACCCTTCTGCCATTCCTGGCTTTTCAGACTTTGGAGTTGCAGCCTACACAGGTAAGGTGAGAAAGTCAATGTGGAGATCGATTACCAATAGAAAATAGCATGTTAAAGTTCTTGATTGCCCAAGTAGTTTAGGAATGTGTGAAACCCCCGCTGAAGATGTGCAAGGGTTAACATGGTCTGATGCTACCCGAAAGATAGGGGGTTCAAATCCATTCACATAGGCCTCAGAAAGCTGCTTATCCACTAGGCTCCATCAGCCAGGAAGATACATCCTGCTCGGCCACACTCAGGGTTGCCATGTGTCAGAGTGGACAGGATGGCAACCGGTTCTCAGAATACAATGTATGTCGTTCATGTAAACAAGCTTCTAAAATAACACGTGGATATAGGCAATAGATGCAGCAAAGCACAGCATGTAACTAGGGAGTACATGTTCACATGCCATGATGTAAATTTAAATACATGGAAGGGATGATGGAGCCTGAGAAAAAAACTTGGTGTATCATGCCTCTTATAATAAAACGGCCAGGGCTCTGACTGCACGCTGGGTGTCGTGAACTCAGGACACCCACAGGCGGAAGAAGACCTTTTTGGGGAAGGGACAACTGGGACAACCCTGCCTGGCTCATTCTGGTTAATTTTGCTGATCATTGGGTTTCTCTTGGTGAGTAAGTTACAGATGTGGGACATCAGTGGTTCCCCCTCCCCACCTCCAATCTGGTTGATTGTATTACAAAAGGGGTTGCGTGCACTCACCTACTTACCAGGAGCCGTGAGCACCCAAACAGAACAGGTCAGCCTGGTGAGTGTTGCAAAGTTGCTCAGCAGAGCTGACTCCTCGGTTGCTAGGAGCTACATAGGAGTCGCCTTAGATGTTCTACCCAGAGCAGGTCACTGTGACCTCCAGTGCTCTGAAGGTGTTGCCACGGAAATCCTTCCTCCAGCTATGGAAGTTCTGCCAAACCCTCTAGACGGTCCAACCTACAACAGATTGGTCTGCCCTTGCGGACGCTGGTGCTGGGGTGGTTTTTTTTTTGTCTGGCCCTGACTTGTTCCTTCACATGGTCTTTCTGCCCACCCTGGGTGCTCTGCTCACTTCGGCACCCCCCTACAGCTGCGCTTGGGAGCTCTGGCGTCACGCCTGCCTTCTGCACCCATGTCCACAGCCACCAGGACCTGTTGTAGCAGGCACTGCATGGGACTGGGCTGGCTTCCAGGACCTGGATGGAAGGGCTCCTTTCAGCCGTTGATGATGAAACGAGGAGGCTCGGGGAGGCGCTGATGAAACCCTGTGCGTCTGTAGTAGGGCTACAGCCGACCATCTTCGGCAGCCTTGGGCCGACTTGCCTTTCAAGTCTAGGCGGGTGCACAATGGCAGGGCTGCCCCGAGGGCTTTCTACTTGAAACGTACGCAGGACAAATCCGGGTTTGAAAACTCCAAGAGGTTGTTTATTTTGTCAACACCGTGGAGGGTCTTCCCTGGTGCACAGATTTCTTTTTTTTTTAAGCACACACGCAAGGCATGCACGTGTGTCATTCTTCTCTCATGGTCTTGAAACACTCTCCATTGTTTTCTTTGTTCCACACCGTTGCTTAGCACAAAGCTTCAAGCACCAAGCACGGGGTTCGGAACCCTGGCTGGTGTGCACCAGGAGTCAGACAAGCAAAGAGAAGCTGCGCTCTGCTACCCACTCCTGGAAGCCAGGCCCAGTGTCTAGACATTTCCCTCTTATGCCGCAGAATGAACCTTCGGCGGTTCAATGCAACTCACAGTGACTCTACGAACGGCCTGGTGGGGTTTTCTTGGCGGTAATCGTCACAGACCCAGATTGCAAGGCCTGTCTCACGGGGCCGCTGGGTGGATTGAACCACCAACCTTTCCATGAGCAGTATTTGCGTACAGCTCGTTCTACACTCCCAGACAGGGGGACGCTGTGAGTCAGAATCGGCACTGCTACAGCTGGTTTGAACTGGATAAGACAGGAACGGGGCTTGCTTCACCTAGGTTGAAATCAATTGCCTAGCACAATTCCTGACACGGAATAAAATGTCAGTAAATGTTTAGAACTAGTCTACTGTTGTTCTGGAATGGGGGTAGGAGAGAAGGCTTTTACCTGGAAGAACTGTCAGCTCATATGCAGACAAGCATGTCACAAATTACAAGTCAATGTGAGGACTAAGAAAACCAGTGGGACCCATGCTCCAAGAAGAGCTAATTAGTCTTGCCTAGAGGAAAGTATTGCCGTTTTTGTGGATGGTCCTAAAAAATTTTTTTTAACTTGGGCTAGAACTTAACAAATGGAATAAAAGGGGGGGAAAGGATCAATGCTTTAATATTCAGGAATTTTGTCATATTTAATTTGTGTTTCTCAAAATGTGTCCCTTCAACCTAGAATAGTCTTTCATTCCAAAGTCCAAATTCTATCAGTCCTCTGTTCCTTAAAGACCCTGCTCAAATGTCTAATCTCCCTTGATTCCTTCCCAGATGAGAGAATAAATTAAATATTACTTGAAAGTATACTTGTATGCTGAGGCCTGAAAATAATTTTTCTTATACAGAAATTTGTTTTGGCATGAGAATTGCTGTAATGGAATATAACCTGTATTAGCATGAGTGCCGTCAATCATTCTCTGAGATGAGTATGATAAACATTTCCATTTTTGATCCAATTAAAGCTAGTGGAGCTAGGGGAAAACCATATGGACTCTCCCCCCTCCCCTTTTTTTAAGTGGTATAAATTTCCATGGCATAACTACCCAGCAGATTCAGAGACAATAATATGCCAGTGGAGTTTGGATACAATCTGCTGATATAACATGAAGGTCTTAGAACAATAAACAAGACCCATAATCCAGGGAACTGATGGCATCAGGATAATTAGATCCAGCAGGACACTTAGTAACCACCCAATGAAAGGGAGAAAACCACAGCCCAGGAGGCTCCAGGCATATTGCTGGTCCCCTTTTGCTAAATAGCTCCAACTAGATAATATTTGGTGATAATGAAAATAATCAGTAAAGTTTACTGCATAAATAACCAAGGCAAATTATACCCATCATAACTCCAGAAAAACAAAACCCAGGAGGCAATGTGCAGCAGGCATCCACATTTCTAGCTCCCCAGAAATCTTGCCCAAGTCTTTGTACTGAGAATCTTTCAAAGGAGAAACAGGATGAATACATTGTTCAGATATAAAATGCGAACTATGTGCCATGCATATTCTAGCAAAAAGGCATGAGAATTTGCTGTTCTGGATATCCAACTATGACGAGAGATGTGGAAAGTGAATGAGAATGGAGTTAAAGTAGGAGCTAGCATGATATGGTTTTTCCATTGAAAATGTGTAATAAGCAGATGATGATCTGAATTTTGCCTAAATCACAACTAGCGATTGGCCAGATAAATGTAGCTCACTGACGTATTATACTTTGTCTGACCCAACTAATCTTCCAAATTAGTTTGGGGAGTTCATATGAAATTTCAGATTGATGTCTTTGCTCAGGAACACGTATCTACAGTGTGCTTTTCTCCACCTTCTTCAAGTCTTTGCTCAAGCCAGGTCACCTTCTTTGTAGTTTTTTCTCGGGGCATCCTGCCCAGAATTGCACCTCGTCGACTTCTTATCACTTGTCTGTCTCCTTTTCTCAGTACCATTTTTGGTCTTCAAGGAGCTCTTTCATTTACTTGTTTCTTTTCAAGAAACAATGGAATTGTTTTCATAGAATGAAAACCCCAGTGTGGTGAGGCTTTATGCCAGTTGTATCCAACATCTATTAAATTCTGTCTCTTTTGTGGGGTGAAATCATGATAAAATATGCCCTCAATCAGTAAGCAGTTGCTATGGCATCATTTCTCACTCATGGGAACCTCAGGTGGGTGAGGTCAGAGCGGGGCTCCCCAGGTTTTCAATGGCTGACATTCCAGAAACAAATTGTTGGGCCTTTTTCCCCTCCAAGCCTCCTCTGAGTGGTTTCAAACTTCCAACCTTTAAGGTAGTATCACAGGACTTACCCATTTGCACCAGCCAGGAACGTTTACTCAAGAAACACTTGTTAAATAAATCTGGCAACGCAGGGCCTGCGTTTCCACACAGAGTAGTTGACTGAAACTCCATAGCATCACCCTTCCCTGGACAATCCCTCCTACTACCCACACCCTCATCCTCACAGCTCCTTTTATTTAAATACTTCCACTTCCTTCCCACTACGAAGGACTCACAGGAGAAAAAAATGAATATAGAAAATATTTTAAAAATATAATATACAGGATCTTTGTGTTAAATAATGTCATTTACATCAGTATGAGGGAACTTCAAAAACCTCATGGGAAAATGGAATGATCGTGGACTTTTTCCATGAACTTTGTGAAGCCCCCTGGTAACTATTTTGCAAAAGAGAAACCTGAGATCCTGCAGTCTTTTGCCTGCAAAAAAGGAAGCAAACGAGAGACATAAACCCTGTTTTCTCTGACCACGAAACTAGGATCTTATCCTCTACATTCTTCAAATTTATTAAGACAGAACTTGAATAGTTTCATCTGTGGCACAAGATAGATCAAAACTTTTGAAAATAAAATTTTAAAAGACCTATCCATCCCCAAACCAAAAAACAAAGAAACCTGCTCTAAGCGAGAGAGAGAGGGGAAAAAAAGTTGCAGGAGATAACTCAAATATCTCTTGGTAAAATCAGCAATGACATTTGAATAGATGGGTGGAACAAAGACCCTAAACTTGTTCTCTGGAAAAGGTGCAGTCAGTCAAGACACCTGCAGATCCTTCTGCTGCTAGATTGTAGATCCTCTGACCAGCTTGACCTCCATACAGTGCGATTGAGAAAGAGATTACACCTGGGTGACTAGATTGTCAACCCTGAGCTTAGCAGGAGCCCTGTTTGTGCAGTGATTAAGTGCTTGACTGCCAACCGAAAGGTCGGTGGTTCAAAGTCACTCTGTAGCCAAAAGATGGATTATCTGCTCCTGTAAAGATTACAGCCTGGGACCCTTGTGGGTAGTTCTGCCCCACGAGTCCCTCCGTTGGAATTTTTGGCTTTGTCTTGAGGTTGGCCGTGCCCCTACTAGACCACCAAAGGTGAAGTCAAACCTGTGACTTGGTTTGCTGTGCACACGCAACGTGCCATTGGATATGTCTCCTTTAGTATTATCATTTCTTTTTGAGATAAACTTGATTCTCTAGGAAAATTACACTTCTTTTCGGAGCCTCATTAAGCATGATAAAAGACAGGGGCAGCCAAACTCCTCAAAATCCTCAATGGTAGACCAACCAAGTAGCTCCTCCTGACCTTAGTGCCCTTTGAATAATAGTGTTTTCCTAGTAGGACTTTTATATTCTGTCTGCACTTGCTTTCCAAAACCCACCCCCAGTTTCCATAAGAGTAACCCTGCAAGGAGGCCTGTTGAAATATCCCTCTTTCATTCCAGAATGGTCTTGGCGTGCATACAGAAAAATAAGGCAAAACAAAACCAATCAATAGACTACATACCTCCCCAACATTATTTTGTCGTGTTGCCGCAATCATTAGAAAGCTTATCCCAATCACATTCAAACACATCGAGTGGGGACTTGGAGAAAATAGTCACCCCAGTGGCTTTCCAAATGTCTTTCTGCAGCGGGGCCCTAGTGAGTGCTATTTCTCTCCTAACTCCTTCTGACTTGAGACCAGATCACTTTATCTTTTCATGCTCTGCGAGGAGGGAACAGATACACATGTCTGCATCTCTGTTAAAGCCAGTTGCAGGGTAAGTCAGTTCTGACTCTTGGCTATGACATGAGTGTCAGTCAAACTGTGTTCCAGATGGTTTTTTAAAGGCTTATTTTGAAATATTTTGGGAAGTAAATTGGCAAGCCTTTCTTCTGAGGCACCTCTGAGTGCACTCAAACCTCAGACTCTTTTGGTCAGTGGCCAATGAGGTTAATTATTTGTGCCAGCAGGGATGCCCGATCTCCTCTTACATACATGATAGCTGTGTGACAAGGTTCCACCAAACGTCAATGTCCTGTTTTTTGGGGGGGTTAAACATTATTTTATTGGGGGGCTCATACAACTCTTACCACAATCCATACATCCATCCATTGTGTCAGGCACATCTGTACATTTGTTGCCCTCAGATGTCCTGTTTTTGCTTGGTTGCTTGGTCAGTTATTTGGGGAAAGAATATTATTTTGGTTTTCCTTTCTTTCTTTTTTTTCTTTTAAACAAATGACTTAGAAATACCATGGCTGGGCATACGTTGGTGGCTTAGAGAGTTATGCAAGTCTGGTGGGATCTACAAAAGTTGAGGTAGACCCTTTCTTATAAGGCAATTCAGGTCCCAGCAGGAAAAGCCCCAGGCTTAGACCAGAGGAAACCAGGCATGTCAGAGCCTGTGATTCTGACAGCCACGCTAGAAAGGATGTCCACAATATGTTGCTTTGTGCAATTAAATAGTACACTTTGGATGCTTTTATGATTCTAAAATATTTTCAAATGAAGCAGCAGTAAAATACCTATCTTTTTGGTGACCACTTGAGTGGTCACGACCTATATAATCAGGGTTTTAATGTGAAAAACAAAAAGGTGGCGAGGGATTAGCATATGATCCCTTTATCACAAAGATGTGACTGTTTGGTAGAATGGCACTAAAACTGTCAAATTCTGGCAAAGTATAAATCATCCTAATCAGCTGAAAGCACTAGACCACAATACAAGCCCTTCCCTTCGGAATGAGACATAAAAAAAGAGCCTCCCCAGAATTAACTTGGGTATTAAACACATGAACTGAAGGGGGTGGAGGGGGGAGGTAATTGATTTTGATACACACCTTATTCTTACAAGGAATAGATGAGAGAGAGAGGCTATTCCAACAGAAATATTTTAATATGCAGTCTAAATAGCTCTCCTCATGAAAATGTTCCTGAATTTCTGGAGTCTCTCTGTCTTCACTGTGTTTGAAGATTGCCGCCCAGTCAGAATTTGGTTTTTGCCCCGCTCCTTGCTGCCCGGCACACTGAGCTCATGAAGGACGCTGCTCCTGGGAAGGGAAAAGTAAATACTGGGTAGCTTGAGCTGAGGTCATAGTTTCTCCATGTCTAGACACCACTAGTAGCTGCTGCCTTCTGTACCTCATGTGCTCCCCACGGACTCCAAAGTGGGTGAATTGCTTTGTGTTGGGTTTTGGATAAAATGTGCTACTGTTCCTGACACGTTTCAAAATCTTCTTTGAGATCTTTGCGATACGTCTCTGCTCGGGTTATTTCCCCTCTGTCTCAAACAAGCTGCGCAACCTTAGAAAATGTTGGACAAGACCATGGCCGTTTGCCATCTCGTCAGAGGCGAATGGTCACTTCTTGTCAATTAGTTGCCTTATCTTTCCGTTGGTGCAGTGGAAGAATCTTGCTTTAACCACGTGGAGTTTCACGGGATAAAGTAGATAGAGATTACCAAGCAAAAAATAAATACATGTAAAAAAAATAGGAGAAAACAATGGCTTGCTGTGGAAAATAAACGAATGGAAAAAAATGCTTTTTGTTCCCCCTTTGTGTATTTTTTCTTCTTCTTATAGAAAGACTTTTTTGCTTTTGCTGTGTTTTTATGTTTTTAATTTTCACTCCCTTACTCTGTCACAATATATATGAAAAGTGAAGTATGACAAAAGACACACTCACACACATATGTTTTTAAAGATAGTCTAGGGAAATAAGACTTTACGAATAAGACTGAACAGTTCTATAAAATATATTACTGTCGAATTTCAAATTCTATACAGTTTCTTAAATTCACTAAATAATCATGAATGCAGGTCTACATATGTGCTTCTGCGAGGAAAATGTGATTTATTACTTGTTATGCCAATCTTCAAATAAAATTTAAACTGTGAGTGTGTATGTGTGCGTGCTTGATAGAACATCGTCTCCTAAAGCATATGCTGGTGGTTTCGGGGAATAGCTCAGGACATGTGTTTTTCTCAGCTGCTACGCTGGACATACAATTCTACACTCTAAGATCTCAATGGATCTCTAGTGTTTAAAGAATCACATTATGATACAGTCTATGAAACATGATTCATTCCGGTATTGTGTTTACTAATTGAGAATAAAATACTAGAGGCCTAAAGCTGGCAGCATGGAAGCAGGGCAGGGGTGGCTGGTGAATGTTGGGATTGAAAGCCTCCTCTTTAGAATTGCTATTGGAAAATTTCAAGTTACAGTGACGGGTCTAAAACACAGTATTTTCTGTACAAATGTCTTATCAAGCAGTTGCTTTGATGGAAGAACAAAGCCACCTCCTGGCTACTGCAATAATAGTCATCATCATAATCAGTCATCATCCAACATTAGTGCCTTTTTAAACTAAATATTTATACATCAGAGCATTCCCATTGCTTAAATTCCAAATCCGAACCATCAAACTGGGAGCCCTGGTGTGGTAGTGGTTTCAAATTGGGTTGCTGACCAAAAGGCCAGCGGTTCAAAGTCACTGGTTAGGCTGTCAAAACCTATAAGCACTCTCAGAAACCCACAGGGGCAATTCTACTTTGTCCAATAGTGTTACCATGAGCCGGAATCAACTTGGTGACAATGAGTTTAATAGTCAAAGTACTTGCCTCTCTGTTTTTTATTTGTACTTTGACTTTCGTTCTCATGGAAAGAGTAAGGGGGTATATGAGAATCTCTGCTGGTTCTTTTCATGTGTTCCTCCCACATGCTTTTTCTCTCTTACTGGAAGTCCGTCCCCACTTAAGGGTCACCATCTATCCCCTTTCCAGGTGTCTAACGTAACCACGCAGGTTTCTAAATCAAGTTGCACACGTTCCTTTTCTCATGCTGGTCATATTTTACTACAGTGAATGGCTTCCACGTCTCTTTCCTTCTGCCTCAGTTTTATAAAACAGCAGACATCTTTGGTGTATTGTCCTTGCCATCAATAAATGTGATTAACATCAATTCACATGAATTTAACAACTTATTTGTAAGCAAGTTAACATTTTGAAAAGTGATTCATTGAACTCCATAGATTCTACAAACATAAATTCTAGTTAGAATGAAAGTTAATTGTTTTTTAATCATGAAAATATTTATGTAAATATAAGGGACATAATTGTGTTTTTCTTAGCACTTGAATTTGTCCTGAAGAAAGAAAGGTTTTTGTTGTTGTGCAAATGCTTTAATATCTGCATAAGATAAGAAAGAGGTAAGCTTCCAAAGAACAAGATTGAACAATGGTACACAGTTACTTAGGTGGGTCTAAAGGAATCAAATTCAGTTAAAGTTAAGGGTTTTTGTTTTTCCGAGAGTAAGCTTTGTGAAAGGCTGTAAGATATTTGAGAGACTAGGGAAAGTGGAAGTGAAGGAGAGAGAAGAGGTGGTTGCTCTTGATGGAGAGATTCGAGGGAAAGAATAAGAAAGTCTAATACTTAAATGTTTCTATTTACTATTTTTTCTGCCTCTTTGTCTCCTTACAAAATCTTTAGCAAAATCACTGTGGCACATAGCTATATCACGGCTTTGACTCTATGGATGGATGCAATGGAGTCGTGAATAAAGTTTGAATACTAGTAAGGGAAAAAATATATACAGCATCTCGGTTTATAGGGACCCGATCATAAAGCATGTTTACTATGAGGAGACAAAGTAATGCTTTAAATTCTAAATAATATGAGAAAATTCAAATTCCATCATTAGCAGGTTTGACTATAGGGAGCGTAAGATTTTATTCAATAAAAATAATTGCAAAATAAAACCTAAAGAAAATTACACAGAGAAAATATTTATAGTACAGGGTTAATTCATGTGAAAGAGCTCATGAAAATTCATGAGAAAAGCATTAAGACACTAATAGGGATTTTTTTTCAAAGATGAAGAGGCAGTTGATAATTAGTAAACAAACATATGGGGAAATGCTCAAACTCGTTGATTATTAGAAGGATGTAAATAGAAAAAAATGTTATCCTTTAATATTATTAAGGTACTAAAATTTTAAAGTAACATAACTCCTTGGGAACGCAGATTTCCTCAAAATAGTATTAATTTATTTTTTGCTATTGGCAGCTTAGATTTATAAGAATTTATAAAAA
Source organism: Echinops telfairi (assembly GCF_000313985.2). Taxonomy (NCBI): domain Eukaryota; kingdom Metazoa; phylum Chordata; class Mammalia; order Afrosoricida; family Tenrecidae; genus Echinops; species Echinops telfairi. The sequence goes on from NW_022103896.1 coordinate 23,857,854, forward strand.
TTTATTAAAAATTCCGGGGAAATATTAATATATGTTTCAAAAACCATAAATACATTTGTATTCCTCAATCCTAGAATTTGTCCTAGAAAAATATCCCAGAAGGCTGAAAATATCATCTCGATAAAGCTTTTCATAACTGGACAAATTAAAACCGTTGATTTTTAAGAACAATGAGATTTTTTTTCTTTGCATTATTCTACCACTGCGCTTGACTTTTTAAAAGGCACAAGCTCTCCTTAAAGTTTAGATTTAAAAATAAAATTCATTTTCTGTCTATTAAAACCAAATCAGCTTATACTTTCATTTTATTATGCATAATCTTGCTAAAAATAAATTAGTACCTTATGGTAATGATTTTGTTTCAGATGTTTCATGATATTGAAAAATCCTAAGCTTGTTTTGTGTATAGTACCATCCAGTGTGTCCATTTAGACAAGACTGGTTTTCAGGTGCGATGGTGGGACATAGTACTTGACATCTCTAATGACATCAAGGTTAAATAAAACCAAGGGAAAAGAAAAAGAACAAACTCACTGCCATCGAGTCAATTATCTCCTTTTATTATCAAATAGTAGCGGGTATTCACTCTAGTAAATTTTTTTAATAATAGAGAAAATTATGAAGGAAAAAAAACCAAAATCCCAATTCTCTCACCCCCTAAAAATGATCACTGTAAATATATTGATCTCTAATAATTAACAAAATTAAAATCAGATGATGCATAATTTTATTAACTTCTCACTGTATATAGCACAATATACATTTTGTTTCATTAAATATTCCCCAGCACCGTGATTTTAAATCTCTGCCTTGCATTTAAACCCACCTACTCCATGCTTCTGAAAGGAGGGCTATACAGGAATAGTTGGCAAATACCTCAGAAAGAGAACTCACAGTACTGCTAACCCTTCCATAAAGAACACTTCTTTCTTCTGCATTTCCTATCAGTTTGCATCCCGGTGGAGGTGTCCATTGTTTCTGTGTCATGGTGGTTTTACCACGGCTCAAAAGTCAATAGTCTGCTGCCTGATGCTGGCTCACCTGGGAAGAATAGGCAAGGAACTTTCTAGGAAGCACTGAGTTCAGAGAATTGAATTTGCATCCAATTCACCAGCCTACATGTTTACCTTTAGCATCTGTGACCTGTAGAAAAAGGAATTGAACCAGTTTTCCACTTGCTCTGGGCAGTCCACATTAAGAAGATGATTTAAACAAGAATCGAAAATACGATTTACAAGATACCAAGGCTAACAAACAAAACAAAAATCCCTTTCAATTCAAGCATCTTTCATTATGAAATCCACGGTGACTTTAGTATGACGTCTTGACCTGCTTCAAGAAACTGGAGGCATGAGCTCTGTATACATGACCCATAGACTATTTTACAAAGCATCAGGACAATTCTATCTGCCCCCCCAAATACAAATGCAATATTTTAAAATTTAATTTCAACAGCTCCAGATTTCTTTTTGGAAATCCCCTGAATCAATTCCAGATTCGTAATGAATAATGAAGTCTGCTATAAAATTGATATAAAAACAGTGAGCATGAGCTGGGGTTAGGGCATGGGTTAGGTTCATTAAATGCCCCTATGACCTTAAGTGAGCTTTCTAGGATTTATTCTTAGCACCCTTAAATAAAAAGATGGACTTTTATAATCTCCAATTCCTTCCAATTCTGAGGCTTTGGAATTCTACTCCTATTACTTGTTTTTGTTTGTTTGTTTGTTTTCCAGAAAAGCTATCACTGTGGTACTAGGAGCAAACAGGGGAGCTACTGTATATTGCAGCCTGAAGGGTGGAATAAAATGGCTAAATCTCATCTCATTTCCACGCTCCCATTCTGCCTCTGAGGAACATATGACTAAATAGTTACTGAATGAATATATGAGCAAACTGCTATAAATATATGTGTCGGTCAGGGAGACAGCAGGATTGCTGTGCCAATAACGAATTATCTAGTGCCAAGCTAGCATGGAGCACAGCTCCATGGAGCTAGCTGGCTGCTCTGTCGTCTCCGCTGTCCATTTTCCCATCCGCTTCTGTAGACTCACAGATCTGAACCGTGAAGCAAAAACAGTGTGGAGAATTGGGCCAAAGGCATGAAAGGGAGACCAAACTTTCCAGTCCTGAAAAAGCATCCCAATATTTGTACTTTTTAAAATCTCGCCTTAATTGTCTTTACACAGATAACTGACCATTCCTCTTCCTGCAAAATAGCAACAAGAGCTGAGAGAGATGATCAGTTGAAAGGGAGAAATCATTCATTCAGAGGAAATCAGAAAAAAAGAAAAAACAACAGCTAGGAAGCAGCAAGGGTTTCATGGGGGGTGGGGGTGCAAGGGTATTAAAATACTTAACCTATAACTGGATAGCAAGCCTCTGAGGAGAACGGCAGTCCCCTTCCTGCAGTATTTGAGGGTTCAAGTATGTTTTCATTCGATGTTTTTGTCAGAAATAATGCAGTGCCGTGCGCACGAGGAACAGTGAAGAATGTCAATTCACGTCAGAGTGAAGGAGGCAGGATGTCTTTTGAGAAACAAATAAAATACAAAGATTCTTTGAAAAAAATAAAGGATTTCTTACTGTGCTCAGAGAGAGTAGAGCTATCTCCTCAGATGATGGCAATTATGTAATTCCTTTTCCATAGAATACAGTTTGGGATTTTATATATATATTTATTACATACAAAGGCAATGTTACATTTTTTTAACCCAGAACTTCTCAGGGAGCTTTGAATATAATTCACCTTATTTATTTTCTATTTAAACAGGAAAGTGCAAAACATATCTGGGTTTGCGCCAGCTCCTATATTCCAAGATTAGCCTCTTCTGTCAAAGAAATATTCAAATGCATACTGAGAAAATTCAATGGCATGTATAAATTATTAAGCACTCAGCTACTAATCCAAAGGTTGACAGTTCTAATGTGCTCAGAAGACCCTCACACAAACACACAAAAAGGCAGGGGGTGGGGGGGTGGGGGGTGAGCTCTTTTCCAAAGATGAGAACCACGGAAAGCACTCTGATACAGTCCTAATCTGATACAAGTGGGGAAGCCGTGAGTTGGAATCGAATTTGTTTTTACTTCCAGTTTAACGTTCTTTTGGAAGTAAGCAAGAAAGAGCAACTCTGGCATGTGTCTCATTCGTATTTCAACAATGATGTACTAACTACAAAGCCTGGTGGGTTTGCCCAGCATCTGAGACTACAGCAGTGAGACTAACAAATTCCCTGCTCTCATGAAGCTAGATTCTCGTCAGGAATAGGGACAAGGCAGCACTGAACTGATAGTCAACTGAGCATGTTCACGTATGTAGGACTGTAGGGATATATGAAAGAGAGTGATGGAGGTGGACCAGGGGGAGGTATTCTTTTATATTGGGATTCAGAAAAGTCATTTTTAATAAAGTTCTATTTGAATGGAGACCAGGATGAAAAGAGGAAGCAAAACTATTCATCCTTGAGGAGATAGCGTTCCACGAGGAGAAAACGTCAGGTGCAAAGGTTGCGGGGCCAGTATTTTCAGCATGTTCAGATGTGGAGTCGCAGAATACACCTGGGAGGAAAAGACAGGTGTTCAGAAAGCTAGCAGGGGGCAAGTCATGGGTCGCTAGGTCCTGGCAAAGTTTGCAGATTTTATCCTAAATGAAATGAGAGCTTTGAGCCAAGAAGTATTATGTGTAACATCTTTCAAAAGAATTTTTTCTGACTGGTGTAGAGACAAGAAACTGTGGAAGACCAAATGTCCAAGAGAGAAATCGCAATAAGATGACTATTAGTTCACCTGAGAGAGGATGGTAGGTTAGACAAGAATGCTAGAAAGAGAGAGAGAGAGAGAGAGAGGTTGGAACACAATGCAGTTGTGTCAAATGAATACATTTTGGACTGAGTTATTTGGGGGGGCGGGGAATGGGTTTGTCATTTACTGAGATGGAGAACTTCGTGGTAGGAGTACATTGTGAGAGGCAGTCGGCGTTTTGTACTAAAAATCAGTACATACTAAGTGGAGTGTCATGTATACATTCAAGTAAAAATGTGGACCCGAAAGTTAGATGCATAAGAGAGGGGTTTACGGTAGAGGGGATGTCTGTAGCAATTAATTTGAAAGTCATGGTGCTTGAATCCATAGACCTCAAATAGATGGTCTGGTAGCGCATGACAGATCAAAGAGTATCTTCGGCTGGTTTCTCTAGAGAAAAACCAGTGAGAGAGAGAGAAACACCCGGCACTTGTTTATCAGTTTCTTGTATCGTGGTGGTTTGCGTGTGGCTGTGCTACTGGAAGCGATGCCCTTGGCATTTCAAATACCAGTAGCAGGGTCACACAACATGAGCAGGTTTCAGCAGAACTTTCAGATTAAGAACAGAGCGCAAAGAAGGACTTGCTCCCCACTTCACTTCGGAGGAAAGAGCTGCTAGTAACCTATGCATGGCTTTAAAACATTGTCAGGTACGAAAGGCTTAACGAATGGAAGCAGAACATTGTCAGAGATAGTGGAGAGCGTTGGCCCTTGGGTCAAGGGGAACTCAAAGTGGGACAGCGCTGCTGATTTCTTGGAGTGGAGTTGACCATGGTGACATGAGTCAGGTAAAGCCAGCCCATGGGCGTAGAGTTTGCAGCATTTTCACTTACTGACGGGGCATTCCTGGAGGTAAGGGCAAACAGCTGCAAAACAATTAGAATGTGCAAAGTACGAACTGAGGAAAATTGCCAGTCAGTCATCAAACATGAAATGGAAACACATATGATCCATGTCCTGGGTGTTCATGAGCTAAAGTAGACTGGAACTGGACAATTTGAATCAGAAAAACATTTATAATTTACTCTGCCCAGAATGACACAATCAAGAGAAATGGCATTGCATTCATTGTCAGAAAGGATATTGCAAAATCGATCAAGAAGTATGATGTGGTCTGTGAAAGAATTATATCTATGCGTCTTCAAGGACATGTAACAATATCACCAACCACACAGCTAGTTTTGAAGAAATTGTAGAATTCCATCAATTACTTCCATCAGAAAGTGATTAATCATGCAATCAAGAAGCGTAGATAATCATTGGCAAATTGACTCAAAGTTGGAAATGAAGGAGGAACAGGAGCTGGGAAATATGGACTTGGTGATAGAAATTAAGCTGCAGATCGCATGATAGGATCTTGCAAAACCAACAACTTGTTCATAGCAAGTACCCTTTTCCAACAACAAAAAAGGTGACTTTACACATGGATGTCTCCAAATGGAATATTCAGAAATCAAATTGACTACATCTGTGGGAAGTCATTATAGAGAAGCTCAATATCAGCAGCTAAAACCCAGTAGGGGCTGACTGTGGAGCAGAGCATTCATTGTTCATATGTCATTTCAGAATAAAACTGAAGAAAATGAAAACAAGTCTATGAGAACTAAAATATGACCTTGAATCTATCCCACCTGAATTTAGAGAATGGCTCAAGAGCAAATTTGCCACAATGAACACTAAAAACAGAAGACCTGGTGAGCTGCAGGAGGTCATCAAGTACATCCTTCATGAAGAAAACAAAAGGTCATGAAAAAGACAAGAAAGAAAGATCAAAGTGGATGTCCGAAGAATCTCTGAAAGTTGTTCTTAATCATAGGGTAGCTAAGGCAAATGGAAAAAATGATAAAGTCAACTAGCTGAACAGAACATTTCAAAGGAGGCTCAAGAATCGTGAGTCAAATAGTATATAGAAATCTGCAAATATCTAGATTTAGAAAACCAAAAGGGAAAAACGTACTCAGCATACCTGAAACTGAAAGAACCAAAGAAAATATTTAAGCTTTGAGTTGCAATATTCAAAGATTCTATGATAAAAATATTGAATGGTGCACGAAGCATCAAAAGAAGATGGAAAGAATGCACAGAATCACTACCAAAAAGAAGTAGTGGGCCTTCCACCTTTTCAGAAGGTAGCCTCTGAGCCAGAACCAATGGTGCTGAAGGAAGAAGTTCAAGTTTCACTCAAAGCATTAGCCAAAAACAAGGCTCCAGGAGTTGAATTGTTTCAACAAGAGCACTCTAATCACTCACTTATCTGTGTCAGGAAATTTGTAAGGCAGCGACTTGGTCAACTGACTGGAAGAGATCCAGATTTGTACTCATTCCAAAAAAGGCGACCTAACAGAATGTTCAAATTATAGAACAATCACATTGATATCCCATCCCAGGGGTTAACTCCAGATTCAGAAGAGGGAGTGAAACAAGGGATATCATTGCTGATATCAGAAAGAATGGGCATCAGGAATAGAGGAAGGCTTATTAACAACCTGCAATGTATGGATGGCACAACCTTGCTTGCTGAAAATGAAGAGGACTTGAAGCACTTGCTGATTAAGATCAAGGATTGTAGCCTTCAGTGTGGGTTACAATTCAATGTAAAGAAAACCCAATGCCTCATAATTGGACCAATAGGTAGCATCTTGATAAATAGAGAAAAGGTTGACATTGTCAAAGATTTGTGTTTGCTTGGATACACAATCAATGCTCATGGAAGCAGCAGTCAAGAGATCTAAAGATGAGTTGCATTATATAAATCTGCTATGCAAGACATCTTTGGAGTATTGAAAAGCAAGGATTTTACTTTGAAAACAAAGGTGTCCCTGACCCAAATCATGGTATTTTTAATTTCCTCCTATCTATGTGAAAGTTGTACATTGAGTAAAGAAGACTGAAGAAAAACCGATACATTTGACTGATGGTGCTGGAGAAGAATATTGAAAATACCATGGACTTCTAAAATAGCAAACAGATCTGTCTCAGAAGAAGTATGGCCAGAGGGGTTCTTGGAGGCAAGGATGGAGCAATTTCGCCTTACACAGTTTTACCTACTTGGGACACGCTGTTAGCAGAGACCAGTCCCTGGAGAAAAACACCATGTTTGGTAGAGTAGAGGGCAGTGGAAAAGAGGAAGACCCTCAAGATGGAATGACACCCTAACTGCCTCAAGGGGCTCAGGCCTAGGAATAATGGAGCGGATGGGGAAGAACAGGGCAGGGCTTTGTTCAGTTGTGCATATGGTCGTTGCCGGTGGAAACCAACAGCAACAGAGAAAGACATAAAATAGTGCACAGAGTTGTAAAAGTAGGCAAATTCAAGTCTAGACAGGTTCCCAGTCCACAGATGAGGTATTATGCGCTAGTCTTTTGCTAGCTTGCAGAGCTGCACAAATAAATTAACCCAAGATCAGCAAGAAGACCAAGTCTTTGGCTACAGGGCTGAATAAATGCAAAGCCAATAGGTAGATGGCAAGCCATTGACACCTCCCAAGATCAGAAGGCCATTGGCTCAAAGCCAAAGAACTGGAGGTCAATGAACTACAGGCAGGGTTTAGATCCAGCAAAAAGCAACCAAGCTTTTCCACAGCCTTGAAGAAACTTCCCTTCATTTGATGACATCAGAGCCGTGATCTGAGCTCCATGTTGCAGCTCACCCTATTCTAACAACTGATTGATTGCTCCTAGCAAAACCCAGTGTGGAGTTCATTATATTGTGTTAGGGGGTCTTAACTGCCAAACCACTGAGAATCCTGGCCCACCCAATTTGACATAAAATGTAATTATCTAATGGAGAAAGGGAAGCATTCATCAGCTCCAACATTTAGAGTTGAGGAAATAAGAAATATCTAACAAAGGAGACCAAGAAGGGTTTCTACGATAGAATGAGAACAAAGAAAAAATGAAAATGCAAAAATCCAAGTAAAGAAAACAATCCAAAAGTAAGGCTCAATTAACTTTATTAATTTTTCCTGATAAGCATATTAAAACGAGGACTGAGAGCCAATACATTTATTGTTAGTGATCCTGAGAACAACTCCTTGGGTTGAGACAAAACTCTGATTCGACATTGAATTTAGAAAATCCTTTAAAATAATTTTACTTGTAAAATGACCAGAATATTGGAGAGAGATATAAAATGAAGACAGGAGAATTTTTTAAATATTAGAGTATTGTATCATAACCATTTTATATGTATGTTGGTAACAGAAGGGAAAATAAAAAATAGCCATTGGCTGTATAATAATTAGAGAAAGAAAATCACAGACAACGGATCAGATCCAAGATACAAGTGTAAGAATCAGTGTTAGATAGGAACATAGATACTTGAGGAGGTAGGTAAATATATAAAAATAGATGTAGATGTTCATAATTCTTTTTCTTGCAATAACATATAAATATTTGTGTCAATTCTTCATGAAATAGAAGCAAGTTCATCAGCTGAGAGGGAGTGCAGAGAGAAAGCAGGAAAGAGGGACTGGATTAGAGGAATACATGGCAGGGTTTAGGGACCATTTGTTTCTGCTGTTGTTAATTTCCATCTCATTGGCTCTACCACAGTGAACTTAAACATAACAGAGTAAAAGATCGACTGGTCCTTTTACATTTTCATTGATAGTTGGTCAATTTGAGCTCATTGTTGTTATTGTGTCAGTCTCTATGGTCTCTTTCCTCACTTTTTGCTGATTCACTACCAAAAATTATATCCTTTTCTAGTGACAAGAGTTTCCGGAGGATACGCCCAAAGTAAGTGAGTCAGAGTTTCACCCTTCTGACTTCTAAGGAACAGTCTGGCTCTGTTTTATGTCAGATTCATCTCTTCTTCCGGCAATCCGTGGTATATTCTATGTTCTTCACCAACACTACAGTCTGAATGCAACAGTCAAGAGATCAAAGGACGCATTGCATTGGGTAAACCTGCTGCAAAGACCTTTCTAAAGTGTTGAAAAGCAAAGGGGAGTAAGGGCCATAGTGCTTTCAAAAGCTTCATCTGCATGTGACAGTTGGACGTTGACTACAGAAGAGCAAAGAACAACCAATGCGTCTGAATTATGGTGCTGACAACGAATATTGAAAGTGCTAGGAACTGCCAAAGGAACAAACAAATCTATCTGGGAAGAAGTACAGCCAGCATGCTCCTTAGAAGCATGGGTGGTGAGACTTCTCTCATGTACTTCAGACGTGTTGCCAGGAGGGACCAGTCCATAGAAAAGGATGTCAGGATGTCATGCTTGGGGAAGTAGAGGGGCACCGACAAAAGAAGAAGGACCTCAGCAAGATGGGTTGATATAGTGGCTACAACATTAGCACAATAGAACAAGTGGGCTTAAACAGGAGAACAATTGTGAGGATGGCACGGGACCAGGCCAGTGCTTCTGCACCTCATTCTTTTCTTCCTAGGCTCGCTCTGAGCGGGCACCAACTCAACGCCACCTACCAGCAGCAGCGATTCTCTTCCTTGTCCACAGTCCAGCTTCCAGGAGAGTGAGGAGGCCATGGCTAGAGTCAATTTAATCTTTGATATTTAGGAACTCTTGTTGTCTATCTCATATCTAGGGTCGATAAAGTTTTCCCCCACAACTCGTTATTCAATGAAAGCTGTTTAAGAAGTAGAGAGGAGTATGTTAAGTCCTTGGAGACTCTTGCACTAAAGAGGATATAGGCATCAAATGCATAACTAGCCTTGATATAAAAAGATCTACAGCTCATGGATGGAAAGACCTCCTGAAGCGCCTTGCTAGCATCTAGCATACAGCAAAGTGTGTATTCTTTCTTATTGGTTTTAAAATGACTTATGATGACCAAGAGTCCACATTTCTATACATAAATATTGCTATAGATGAAATGTTGATGTACTTAATGAAAATTTAGTCAAGATAAATTGTACTTTAGTTCCCTAATATACTACAAGCCTGTTGCTATAAATTTGCTGATTTACAACCCAAAGTATGACTGAAGATGTTATCTTTGAGTAATGAAGTGTTATGTGATTTGGGTGTTTTTAGAAATAATTTTTCCCACCCAGTTTAGATCATCTGGAGCATTTTTGCTAATGGCTGCCAAAATGGGGTAATGTGAGCCTATAATCATAGGACTTAGCATTAGAGGTTGTCATCTCTGGTTATGTTTCCAGATGAGACTTTTCTCTGGAAAAAAAATGAAGCCTTTATCATAGTGCAAAGGCCTCTATTTGTTTAAATATTTATCTTAAGGGTCATCTTGTCCAGATTTTATTGAAAAAATTCTCATATATTTCCTTCTGAATAAAAGATGTTACTCTAATTGAGTATCTCTCGTCTCATACTAATCAATGACAGCATCATAAAGGACATCAAGAATAGAAGTGGTCTCCCATGCCACTTTATAGCTCCAGTGTCCAATACCTAATACATACAAGTAGTACCATAACTATTTTTGTAGGAAGATATGAGGATAGGTAAAAAATATGAAACCTTAGAAATATCTATTAAACAAAAATATCGAAATGTGAAGCTGTTGTTTAACATGGCCTCCATCTAGGTCTGTATACTTTTGAAGGCAGTCTCTCTCTCTTTAACCCTTTCCCCCAAAGCAGTCTGCACACTTTGATTAACATATTGAAAAATCTATTTTGGCTTCCAGGAAGGACTTAAATTGTGTGCCTTTTTCATATCTGTTGAGTTTGGGGAGCAAAAACAATGGGCAAGATCAGGGCTAGATGGTGCCCAAGGTAAGATGTCCCAATGAAATTCTCTCAGGACAGGTCCTTTTACCCTCAAAGAATAAACAGGTGCTTTGTAGTGATGGGGGGGTGGGGGTGGGGAGGGAATGACTCATACAACTTTCCTGGACTTTTTCCTACCAAGGACATTTTCAATTTTCTTATAACTAAGAAATAATAAACCTCCTTGATTATCCTGTGCTATTTGAGAAAATATATCAAGATTACCCCTTTTGAGATCCCCCCCCCAAAAAAAGTCCCCATAAACATTGGAACACGTTTTAAGCCATCTAGCAAGATTGAGACACATGTATGATGGAAGAATGTGTCTGTAGCCATCCACTGATTGAAGAAACATGTTTAAGTGCCTTAGATTTGGACCCAATCCATGCATGTGTGAACTGGAACACCAGTAGTGATATTTTTTGACTCCCTCACATATTATAATCACATAAAATGCCGATTTTAATGAGCTGTATCTTTTTCAGATATTCAGGAAACATTAAATATTTACTTACTGTGAGTCAAATATTATTCTAAACACTGAGGCTATAATAGTAAACAAGACTAAGCTCTTACTCATCAGGAAGTTATACTTACTGGGAGCAGACAGTCAGTATGTGAACTTGCTGCTCTGAGGTGTGATCAAATCAATACCAGTTCATAGCAGCCTTACATAGAACAGAAAAAAATAACTGCCTGGTCCTTTATCGTCCTCACAATTATTGTTATGTTTGAACTCATTGTTTCAGCCGCTGTGTCAAGCCATCTTGTTGAGAGTCTTCCTCCTTTTGTCTGACCCTGAACTTTGCATGAAGCATGGTGTTATCAAGGACTGGTCTCTCCCAATAACGGGCCCACAGTACAGGGGACAAGCGCTCACCATCTTCACGTCCAAGAAATATTCTGGCTACACTTCCTCCATGGCAGTTTGTGATCTTCTCAATATTCTTCCTTACAGAATAATTCAGATGAATCCATTAATCTCCTGTCTTCCTTATCCATGGTCCAGCACACAGATGAGTCCATTGAAAAGGCCGTGTTCACCACAGTTCTCAAAATGATAGCGGTCTGTCGCCCACGGCGCTCTACTTTCCCACTAGGTTTTATAATTCGTGGAAATGGCCACACAGAACTCACAGATGATGCTCACAATCATGGAGTTTATTAGAGATGTGCAGCGGTTACTATTCAGGTGAGAAATGCTCAGGATACAGTTGTTTAGTCAGGACAGGTTCATGAGGAAGCGGTCATTCAGTGGGAGTTACAGAGACTTTCACTAGAAAAGACAAATGGACTCATTCAGTGCTCTGAAGATATCCTAGCTTCATAAATACAAAGGCAAGTAAAAAAATATTACTGCAAAGTGACAGGAGCCTTTAATTAAACAAAACATTACATACGTCAGGTTATTTCAGGAGATGGATATAGAGCAGGATTAAGCACAAGTTAGCGCCACAGGTAAAATACAACAGAATGAAAGAGAGAAGGAAGCGATCAAAGGAAGCAGGGAAGGGGGGGGGGGGTGGTTACCCGTGAGGTGGAAGCGATCCGGATGGATGTGCTGACACGGAAGAAAAGAGAAACGTGGTTCAATTAGAGCATGGTCAATTGTGTCCCACGTTGCTGGGAGATCAAGTAAGAAAAGGAGGGAACTGGTTATTGACTTTGGCAAGATACAGGCCACTGGTGACTTGTATAAGAGACTTTTCAGTGATGTGGTAAAAATAAAACTCAGTTTGATGTTAGAAAATAAAACGGAAGGTGAGAGAAGAGGGGTAGTTTTTGGTGCATTCTTTTGTTAGGAGTTACTGAAAAATGGCATCCTTTGTGGCCAAAGGAGAGATTGGGACGAGGGAGAATATTTGAAAGAGGTGCGATCATAAGGGATTCTTATAAGCCACTGGAAAGAGCTCTTTCAGAGGGATAGATTCATAATGCAGGAGGGAAGGAGTACCATTGCAGGAGCAAATTCCATGGGCCAGCAAGATATGAACTAAGGCTTTAAACACAAGAGAACCCTTTCCCTTTTATTGAGACAAAAGTATATGGATTCAGATGCAAGAAAAGGGGAGGGGGTAGGTAGGAAATCAAGTATGGAAAATCATTGAGATCTTGTTTGATTTTGTCTCTTTTCTTCTTCGAATTAGGCATTGACATGATCACTTAAGAGTGAAAAGGGAATGGGTAATTGAAGCTTTGAACAAAGAAAAGGAATGAGATGCTTGCCCCAAAGCAGCCACTTGGACAAACATAACCTACCTAGCCACTGACATTAAATAGACTTCGACTCCTAATGACCCTATAGAACAGAGTAAGGTTTGCTACTTAGGGTTCTCAAACTTCAAATCTTAGTGAGCAAATACCCTCATTTTTCTCTCTAAGAGCAGCTGGTGGATTTGAACCAGCAACCTTGCACTTAGCAACTCAGCATTTAACCCATGGTGTCACCATAGCTTCTTTGAAACACCTTAGGAAAAATTAAAAACAATGATGCTTTCCGGCAGTCAGGTAATATGTGAAATGAATTCACTTGCTATGGATACATAAATTTTCTTCCCAGCAATTAGCTTCTCCTGGGCATGTACAAGGGCATTTTAGTGCATAAAGAGTTAGGTTTAGAACTTTAACAAGTGATAGAAGAGTATTTAGAGGGAATCAAGGTTATTTGTGGGGAGATATTATATATGAATCAAGAATTTAGACTGGGCTAAGAGAATGGAGAATATAATTAGAGGGTGATGGGGGTGAAAAACTTTCCGTCTGTGGATTGTTTCTGTAAGGCCCAAGCATTGCTAAAGGAGAGGCAAAGAAACTAGGATGGAGGGAGAAGTAGGAAAGTATGTTTGAACGAGCGATTTTTTTTTTTCACAAGTGTCCGTGTTGTTAGGTTGAGGAAAGGGTGACTGGCATAGGTAGCTGACATCATTGAAACGAATTGCAGAGGTTAGAGCAGCGGCGTGTTAGCAGTTGTGTGATAGTAGCAGCAGTGCGGAGGGAATCAGCAGGCTCAGTGGTGACGTCACCAATCAATAAAAGAGCACAGCAGAGGAGGGGGTAAAGTAAGACACACATGTCAAAGAAGTAAGGACAAAAAGCAAGGAAGGAGAATTTGGGGACACTCATAAGGATGATGACAATCAGGATGTAGGATACAGGAGAAAAATTAGAGTTTACTTTTAAAGGAGGAAGGGAAAATAGTGTCTTCCGCTCGGGCAATAGGATAAAAGCGATGTTCAGACAACACATCAATTCAAGCAGTTCATTCCTGATGGAGGAGCCCACGTGGTGGTGAGGTTAGAGTGTGTACCTGCTAACCAACATGTTTGCAGTTCAAAGCATCAGCCCTCTGTGGGAGAGAAATGTGGCAGTAGGTGTCTATAAGATTTGACAGCCCTGCACACCCCAAGGGGAAGTTTTATTCTGTTATACAGGATCCCTATGAGTTGCAATTGACAGGACAATAGTAGGTTTATTTTGGCTTGCTTAATGGTGGACCCTGCGTCTCAGAGAGTGGGGATGATTAACACTCGCATAGAGAAGTATGAGGCGGTGTGCTTATGTCATGACAAAGGCGTGGGATTGGAAGAATGATGGGATTGACTTAAAGTGTGTGGCAGCGGAATACCTCAGAGTGGTCTTTTTACTTTCATTCTGCATAGAAATTTCATTTGGGATCTTTAGACTCATGTTAAATGTATATGTTAAAAACCCACTGGGATGTGGAAGAGGAGGAGGAAGAAGGGATGGAAGAAGAGGAGGAGAAGAAGGAGAAGAAGATCTACTGCCATTGACTGGATTCTGACCCACGGGGTTTTTGATGCTCTAAGTCATCACAAGACCAGCCAGGCTCATCTAACTCCTGTGGAGTGGCTGGTGGGCTTGAATGGTTTACCTTGCAGTTAGCAGTCCGGTGTTTACACAAAAGAGTCACCCTACAGCCAACCAAACTCACTGCAGTCAATGGAATGCAGTAAATCTGCTCCTGTAGGTTTCCAAGACTGTCAAACTATACAGGAGGAGAAAGCCTCATCTTGCCCCCATGGAGCAGCCGAGAGTCTCAAACCACTGACTTTTGGGTTAGCAGCCCAGCAAGTAGCCCATGCTCCTTGTATTGCAAATGGCATATACTAATTTGTTTAAAACTAGTGTTTTTATTTTTAAAAGAAAATATTTGTAGTGTTTAAAAAGTGAGAGAGAAAGACCTGCAGGTTCCGTGGTGGGCTGTTCACTGAAAGAAGGTTCAAATCCACAAGTCCCTCCTGAGAGAAAGAGGCAATAGTTTGCGTCCATAAAGATTGTAGTTTTGGAAATCCTAAAATCCTGTGGGGTTGTTATTCTGTCTTATAGGGTCTCTACAGAGAAGTTCTTTGTGTCTTGTGTCAAAAGAACGTGTAAAACCATTTGTTATTGGCACAGTATGTTCAATATATATTTAAGACTGCTGCCATGGATGAAATGGCAACAACAGCAAAATTAGCAATAGAATGAATCACTAAGACCATACAGCTAACTTCAAGGTCAGTGGTTCAAACCCATTAGCTGCTCCTGGAGAAAGATGAGGCTGTCTGTTTTTCAAAGACATATCATTGTGGAAACCTATATAGAGTTTGTACAAATTAGAATGAACTAAATGACGGTAGGTGTTCTGTTTGTGTGTTTTTATTCTCCCGTTATTTAAAATATCTAGAACTCCCCTTAACACCTGAGACGGAGATCTACTGTCTGGGACCCACTAAATCTTGAAGCAACATTTTCTACGATGAGCTAATTCTAATCATTAGCTCCATTTCCTCCCTTGTTTGGGTTGTTGTTTGTTATCAGGTGCCTTTAAGTCGGCTTCAACACCCTATGTACAATAGAATGAAACTCTGTCGGATCTTGGGCCATCATTGCAACTTTTCTTATGTTTGAGCCCATCCATGCAACACTGTGTCAGGCCATCTCATCAAAGGTTTTCCTCTTGTTGGCTGCCCTGTCACACAGGACGATGTCCTTCTCCAGGGACTGTCAGTGCTCTGCTGCAAGGGTTCTTGGATGATATTCAGCAAAATTTTACAGGGATGTGATATGAACGTTATCATTCTACAATTTGATCGTTCTGTTGGGTCACCTTTCTTCGGGATGGTTACAAATATGAATCTCTTCCAGTCAGTTGGCCAAGTAGCTGTCTTCCAAATTCCAGGGTTAGTCGAGTGAGAGCCTCCAGTGCTTCATCCGATAGTTGAAATGTTTCGATTGGTATTTCAATTCCTGAAGCCTTGTGTTTGGCTAAGTTCTTCAGTGCACCTTGAACTTCTGTCCACAGCACCATGGGTTCTTACTCATATGTGACCTCTTAAAATGATTGAATGTCAGCTAGTTCTTTTTGGTTCAGTGACTCTGTTTGCTCTCCATCTTCTTCGGATGCTTTCTGCATCATTCCATATTTTCTCATAGAACCTTTCTGTATTACAGCTCGAGCCTTGAGTTTTAGCTTTAGTTCTTTCAGTTTAAGATATGTTGAGTATCTGCTTCTGTTTTGGTTTTCTGACTGCAGCTCCATCACTTGTCTGTCAAGTTTTCAAACTGTGGAGGTTTGTGTGTTGCTGGAAGGTGTATCACTGGTATTTCAAATAACAGCAGGTCACCCAAAGTGAACAGGCTTCAGCAGAGCTTGCAGATTCAGAACATGCTACCAAGAAGGAATAGGCTGTCCACTTCTGAGGAATTGGCTGTAGAAAACCTTCTGGACAGAATTGAAACATTGTTTTGGTTAAAAAATGAAAATAGCAAAGAAGGTGGTAAATAGAAATATCAATGCCTCCTTCTTATTCTATCCTTTCTCAGAACTACTTTCTTAGTATAGCTATTGTAACAGCTTCTTCTTCAATCTTTGAGAAGTAGAAAATTCAGAATTACAAATACAATATGAGTAAATTTCAAAAAAGTTTGTGGGAAAAATCTATTATCTTTTATTCCATCCTTTTTCTTTTACTTAATAAAAGATCATTCATTGGGGACTCTTACAACTCTTGTTACAATCCATACATTGATGGCATCAGGCATGTTTGTACATATGTTGCTTTCATTCTTTTCTAGACATTTACTTTCTACTGAGCCCTTGGGATCAGCTCCTATCCTCCCCCCGCTTGAACTCTTAATAGATTATAAATTATTATTTTTATTTCTCACACCAGTCACTGTCTCCCCTCCCCCCCACCCCCGTATTTTCTGTTTTTCTTCCACCTGGAGAGGGGTGTATGGTTATGTGTCAATCATTGTGATTGGTTCCCCCTTTCTCCCTTCCTCTCCCCCACTTCCCCGTACTCTTCTGGTGTTGCTATTCCCACTCCTGTTCCTGGATTCTGTGTGCCGTGAGCCCCCATCTCTTATCTATACCTGTGCACATGCTCCGGTCTAGTCTGAATTGAGAAGCAGGACTGGGGTCATGATAGTGCAGGGTGAGGAAGCCTCAAGGAACCAGAGGAATAGTGTGTGTTTTATAGTTGCTTTACTGCACACTGCTTGACTCATCCCTTCCCTGTGGTCCCTTTGTGGGAGGATTGTTCCATTGTCTACGATGGGCCTTGGATCTCTGCCATTATCTTTTCATTCCATTTTTTCGTGAACCTTTTGAAGCCCCTTCAGATTATTCATATTTTCCAGCAACTTGCTTTTCTTTATTTAATAAGTGCCTGCCTGATTTTCTCTGTCAGTGTGTATGCATCTCCACACCTCAGTCTTTTAAAGGCTACACAATATTTTCTGCTCCCTCCATCCACCTGTGATAGTTACGTAATTTCCACTCAACCTAATATATAAAGTGTAGGCTTCATGTCTAGCCTGTCAATCAGGTCAGAGCCTGATGGTGACTCCTTGTGGGTGTGGCTTTCTCAAAACGAGGGCCCTGAGAACCTCTGCTTTTACCTTCATGATGACGAGCCACTCTGAGACCTCCCAGAGCCCCGGAGATACATCCACCCCCATTGGAACCACATGACTTTGCAACTACCAGTCAGTGACATTCCTGCATTCAGCATCATTGCTGGTGACCACATGAGTCTGTAAAGGGACATTTGGACTTGAATTGGACTGGGCTGGGACATTTTCGCTATATATAATTACTTCTCAATATAAAGTTCTTTCTTCTATGTATAAGGGTTTCTCTGGATTTGTTTGTCTCATCAACATGGTCTAACACACCATCTGTTGGTTTGTTACACTCTAGTAACTTTCCTCATGCTCAAACGATGCCACCAGTATTTAAAATACCAGCAAGATCATCCATAGTGGACATGACACCAAAGTGTCCGGAGTAAGATGGCCTGGTGATTGCCCATGGCCTGGTGATTGCCCATGAACAAATAAACAATGGATCATAACACAGTAGCATCCAGTATCATGCTGGAAGTTGAGCCTCCTAGGCTGAAAAGCGTTACAATGGCTGCAGCAATGGACTGTAACATAACAGTGATCATGAACATGGTGCAAGACTAGACAGTGCATTGTTCTGTTTTGCATAGGGTTGCTCTGAGGCACAGCTAATGGCAGCAAGCAGCAACAATCATTCCACTACAAGATAGCCTCATCAAAGGATAGTTTAAATATGTCAGACTGGCCACAATTACTCCTGAAGACATAGAAGCAGCAGGGCTAATCCTGAATAAGAATGTGTATGGAGTACCATTTCAAAAACCAATAAAGAACAAATTCAAAGCAAATAAATGGATGATCAAATTGAAAATATTTCCTTTCAGCAAGCATCTGACCCATGTCAATGATTTTCCAAGTTTCCCTGTCACTGTCACACATTAAGCAACACAGGGTCAGTGAGACTATAGCTCTGAAAGAAACACTGGCTCTGATACTAAAGAAACTGCTTTATTAAACTGAGAATGAAAATGATGCTTCCTACAGAACTGTGATCATTTTTGGGCCACCTTGTGCCTTCAGAATGTGTCCAAATATGCTCTCCTTTGAATGAATTCTATTTTGTTTGGCTAAGTACATTTACTTTAAATTTTCATTGATTTAGGATCTAAATTTCTAACAGAATCTTTTTTAATACTTGATGCACTGATGGAAGAATTGGTCTCAACATGTGGATGCTGATGGATTCTATATGCTTTTAAAAATAAGTTTTATTGACATACAATTCATGTCCCACACAATTAAATAATTTGAATATAATAAAAAGAGTTGTAAAATCTTCACCACAAAAAAATAAAAATCAATAACAAAAACAATAACAATAATTGGATAATGAGGATCTTAGCATTAGGAACATTCTAGAGCCAATATTTCTACAAAATAATTTTCATAGAGGTACCCCTCAATGTATAGAACAGAGGCATCCCTTGGAAATTGGACTTTAAATGAAATTTTATTTCATTGCAAAATGGAAAACCTGTTTTCTCACAAAATTCATATAATTCATTGATTTTTTTTCCATCTAAAAAGCAAACAACTAACTTCTAGTGATAGTATAAAATGATTTCCTATACTTATGGCAAATCAGCTATTTCCAAACTTTAGACCATCTCTCCTCTTTCCTTTTGGCTTCTCTTGGATATTCTTATTATTTCTTAGGAATTCTACTTTTGCTAGAAGTCTTCAAACTTCCTATGTAGTTGCTAGCATTTAGTTCCTCTTCTTCCAGTAATAAATAAATAAATATATATATGTGTGTGTGTGTATATATATATATATGTGTGTATATGTGTGTGTGTGTGTGTGTATCTTGATAATATAAAGACTTAGTCATTGTTTTGCTAAGATGGTTCAAAGGCTCCTTTGGGAAATCATCCTCCCCTACCCACATTCCCAACCCAAGAGTTTATGTGTCAGTGATGGAGCAAGTGACAGTGTTATGACCAATCAGAACTCCAAAGGTCCCAGTGTGGGAAACAGAAAGATTTCTCCCAAGTCATCTCCCCCAAATATATGTTAGATTTAAGACACTGCTTGCAGCTAATGGTAAATGATTGTCAAGTTACCTCCCTGAAGGCAACTTGCCAGACTACTGTCTAGTCCCACCACAAGTAGATCCCACTCCATGATCTTAAGGACAATGGGCTACTTCTCCCTAAAGGCTTGGCCCCATCAGTCTGGTCCCTGTAGATGATGTTTACACCCTACTGATAATGGTTTCTATAGTGAGCCAGAGACCAGGTCAAACCTGCTCAGTGACATCCAAAGTTAGGCCACCATCATGAATCTAGGGTCCGCCCATCTTATCACATGTATACCCTTATTTCCTCCTCTTTCGATAGATCACCGCCCCCCCATTACTGTATTACCTAGAGCACAACCCCTTCCTGTGACGTATGTCTTCACTTGTACTTAGGGGGCTTGCACGTCCCCAGAGAATACCAAAGCCTTGGTTAGCAATAAATCTCTCTCTCTCTCCACGTGGACCATCAAGTGAGGCTGAGGTGAGCATGCTACCATGAGATATGTCTGACTCCATTAATTCAATCTCTCTTCTATCTCTCATGCTCTGTGTAACTTTACTATAACCTTTACTAATTATCGCTGCACAATTGCGCCTAGTGGACCTGTGATGATGTGTTAGGGACTGGTTGCCCTCACACCCCAGCAATATTGACTAGAAATGGAAAGTTGCATGGCTCCTGGTTAAAGAGCTCATCTCAGAAACCGTGTGGGATCTTGCAAGAGAAGGCCTTTCTTTTGCTCTTGGCGAGTCGTTGTAAGAACATGAACTTGAACAGCTGGCTCCGTCCTGCCATCCCATGGAGCCTATCAGGCCAGCATGGTGGGAGGGAGCACGACAGGCAAGGAGAGACTAAGTCTTGATGATAGCATTTGATTCTCTGAACTGTACTTTTCCTGAATACTTCATGAGAATGTTTCTGTTCCACGAACCAATAAATTCCTATTACTACTAGTTTTAAACCACTTTGAACGAGGCTGTCACCATAACTGATGAACGAGACAAGTGGACAATGCCATCGTTCTTAGTCCACACACAGCACTGGTGGTAAAGAAGTGGCTTGAAGAGCCAACGGAAGACAGACCTTTAGAACGCTGAAGACCACGTGCAGGATGGGGGTCTCATTGTTGATGCAGTAGCAGTTGATGGAAGAGTTGGGAATTGGAAAGTGATGGAAGTGTCCTAAAGCCGAGGAGGGAGAGGCAGGTTGAACTACAGGAGGTCAGGGAAGAGACTCTAAATAGGCCCTTTGAAAGATAACAGAGACTCGAACTACTTGGAGGTGTGGAGATGAGGGGAAGTGTATAAACTTGGGGGCTTTTGAGGGTCAACATGAGTTGAAGTCAACTCAGCAGCCACTAATTTTATTTGGGGTTGTTGCTGTTGTTTTGATCCGAGATGTTTCATTGGCTTATCACGGCTCATTTGATTTCCCCCCTCCTATTATATTCCCCATCTCCTAAGAAGGGGGACACAGAAAATATTAATCAAGAAAATGTGTACTTACTTTCCTAACAGTCAGCTGATAGCTCATAATTGCTGCAGTGTGTCTTTTCTTCAGCAGTGCGTTTAAAGAGATAAGTTAATCCAGCTGTCCGACGACATGAAGGGAGACATGAAAGTCAGTGCTCTGGGCGCTGCTTCGGGCAGCCCTCTTTCGTTTTACTTTGCTGCTTCACTTTCTGTGAGGATGGGGAAAATTTTTCCCAAATAAACTGATCTGTTCTTTCACTGTTACACAACACCCCCCCAAATAATATTTTCCTAGGTAATGCACTTTCATGTTTGATTGGATGGAATTTCATGAAGTTCTTACATGGTTTTGAAATGGACTTTAAAGATCCAGTGTGTGTGTGTGTGTGTGTGTGTGTGTGTTGGGGGCGGGGGACGGAAATAAAAATAAAGATCCAGTGATTTGCGCATTTGCCGAACTCGCCTTTTAAAAGTGCATTCTTTTTAACACCCTTCTTAAGAAAAAAGTGCAATAACATTTATCACGTTACCCCTCCTAAACCTAAATAGACTAACTCCGTAGCATGGGAGCAGCTTAGTATATTGTCAAGTGCAGCAATACAAAGATTTGCCTCACTATACAGAAATGATGTATTCCTGAAAAGTTAATCTGTTTTTAAAACAACTCCAAATCCAGTCCTACTTTTTAAACTTTGGGAAGGGGGCAACGTGAAGGAACTTGGCAGCAAGTCTTTTGGGTATGCAGATGTATTCTTTCATAACACAAAGATTCATGACTGAATTTATCTGCTGTTATCTGAAAGAACTCTGTATTTGATTTTCTTGAATGCCGTGCTGATATTGCTATTTTTAAGGTAATTAATGTAATTATAATGACAAGAACCTCTTTCTCAAAATAGTTTCATGTCAGATACACACATGAAGGTAAAATGTTTAACCCCAAAAGGAAGTATTTCATATGTATTCCTATTCTTTCTAAAAGAATATTTCTGTACTAAACTATCCATGGTGGTTAAGTTTTCAGTAGCATTTAGCACCTTTTACGCTGCCACAGAGAAGTGAAATCCTGATACAGGATACAACATCAGATGGACCTTGGAAATCTTAAGCTGAGGGAAATAACTCAATTGCAAATATTTTATAATCCAGCTTTTATTAAATCTTGCCAACTCAAAAACACAAACTAACTGCTATCAGGTCAATTCTGACTCATCGAGATCTTGCAGGACAGAACTGGCCCAATGAGTTTCTGAGAATGTATATCATTATGGGAGTAGACAGTCTCCTCTTTCTCCCAAGAAGCAGCTGGTGGTTTCAAACGTCTGCCCTTGTGATTAGCAGGGCTCTATTAAGTCTCTAGAACAGGCATAGAGACCAAAGGCTATCAATGGTTATCAGAGATAGGAGGGAGAGGAAGAGAGTGAGTCTACGTTTTGGGGAGACACTGAGCTTCTGTTAAAGGTGATGGAAGAATTTGGAAACTAATAGTGGTGATAGTTGTACAACATGATGAAAATATTGAGTGTCACTATTATAAAAATGTAAAGACTAAAATTCAAAATGGCTAATTTTTTGCATATGTGTGTATATTTGTATATATGCATATAAATTCACTACATTAAAAAAAAGAATGAACAGCTAATTGGTTGTCTTGTTTACATGTCCATTGTCAAATATAATCACTTCTTTTTCCATCTTGTTTTCTCTGCATTAAGCCATCACTATCCCTAAACAAATGAAACAATTGTTTAACTTTAAATTTGCTTGTGTATTTTGCTTTCAAATTTCACATGTCCTATATTTGAGAGCAGGAAGTTTGACTCTTGACAACATATTCCCATACATCCATCCATAATCAAGACATCATGTCATTATTTAGATAACAAATGTCTGGAAAGGGGATAAAATACAGACATGGGGGGGAAATTGTCCTGTGCACTTGGATGTTACAAGAATAAATCTGGCATGTCGAGGATGTTGAAGATTCTCATAGTGAGCAGCTACCAAAGAAGGGCAGCTGATGGTTCACAGAATCCCAGGAGGAATCATCTGCTTTATCATCCACAAGAGGTTCCTTCAAAATGCAGGATGAATTGTAGTCTCTGTGGACTAGAGTCAGGAAATCTGTAAGCAAAGGAAAATGATGTGAGCCTATAATTTCATAGTTACTTAAAGAGGAGAGTGTTAGGTTACACAGGTCAAGAAAAGTCAATGCATGAGCTATACTCCTACCATAATAAAAAAAACCTTCAAACTTTGTACATTCCTAGGGGTACTCTGGGTCCTGAAGGGCTGAAATTACCCATGAGAACAATAAAAACTTGGTGACTGAAGATGTCCCTCCATAGGATTTTCCTTCAAGTTTGAAATGTCAGTACTTTAGGCTAGTATCAGCATAATAAAGAGAAATTTAAGAGAGATTAAGATTATACTAGTAAAGCATAACGAATATGTCTGCCAGTCATCTGTATAATATAAAATCATGAAGGGCTTTATGTGGACTGTCATTCTAAGAAGATGACACTGAGGAAATAACAAATAACCTCTTCCTGAATCTCCTCCATCTTTTGAAAGATAACAACTTCCTGTGTCATAATTTTTCTCCAGGAAGCATTTCTGTTCCTTCCACTGAGCATTTCCAACCTCCCCCTCCCTAGCTCTTCGTGGAGTGCCTCTTGCTACGGCCACGTAAGTCTTACAGAACTCTTCCATTTCATCGGTTAAGTTTTAAAATAAGGTTGTATATGGTTTTCAACATGTGCCAGTTGCATTATGTTAATGCCAGTTATGTTAATAGATGCACTCTTACAACAAATATCTATAAAGTTCTTCAGTTAGACATATGACCAAAGATTTTACTCTACCCAAGTTGGTACTTAGATGATTTGTTTAATAGTTTTTACCATATTCTTCAAGAACTTCATCATTCAATGTATTTTTACCAGGAAACACTGCTAATACAGTTCATAGGCAATGAAGTGCAAAGATGAAAAAACTGTTATTCTTGTCTCAAGGATTATGGTATTGTAGGAAATATAAGAAAGCAAAACAAGCCGAGAG
This sequence comes from Echinops telfairi, assembly GCF_000313985.2. Taxonomy (NCBI): domain Eukaryota; kingdom Metazoa; phylum Chordata; class Mammalia; order Afrosoricida; family Tenrecidae; genus Echinops; species Echinops telfairi. The sequence goes on from NW_022103896.1 coordinate 23,881,815, forward strand.
CAATAACAGACATACAATGGTGTAAGTACAATGATGGCTATCAGTGCAGGGTACTGAGTTTCCCATAAAGGAGATGCAGCCTAAAATTAAGGTGTTAGTCTCCGTACTTTAGAGAAACAAATCCACGGAAACTCATGTATAAGAGAGAGTTTTATATAAAGATTAAGTGCTCATCAAGAAAACATCCCAACCCAGTGCCGCCCAAGCCCACAAGTCCAACATTAAACCATATGCCCGACACCAACCACAAAGTCCTCCTCCATCTCACAAAACACATACTATGATGCCGACTGCAGGAGGAAAGCCAAGTCAGTGAATGTGTAAGCATGTCAGTGCTGGCAGGGGTCTCCACATGGCTGCTCCAGCACCGGGGCTGCATCAGGGTAAGTCCATGTGGCTTCTCCTCGGGGATTTCTTGCAGGAAGTGAGCCTTGCCAGTTGAAGCAGGGAACTGGCTAAGGCAGCTGCACCCTGGTCTGGCCATCACAAAACAGAGACCCGAGAACTAGAAAGGCGAGGCTCACTGAGCCATTTATCCCTCCATCCTTCAATTAACCCCACATGTGTTTATCGGCCAGGTTGGCACAATAAACTAACTACCTCAGTTAATTTTGTTGTTGTTGATATTACTTCTGAATGAGTAAGACTTCATTTTATAACATTCAGATGTAAAAGTAATAATGTAAGAATTTGAGAAGGAATAAAAATTATCTGGCGTTTAATTGAGGTGAAACCAGGGATTCAATACTCTGTTTCTCTTCTTGTTATGGTCTGCTTATACTATGTATATTCCTACAAATGATTCAAATGGAATTTCTAAGAAGAGCAAAGCGTATTCCCAACATGATCAAACAGATGCAATTTTAAGTGTTGTTGTTGTTATTGGACACAGTGGAGTCAGTTCCAACTCGTGTCCTGTGTGTAACTAAATGAAGCACCGACTACCTGATCCTGCGCCTTCCTCAGGGTTGTTCTGTTGAATCCCCTTGATGCAGTCACTGTGTCTCTTTCTGGCTGAGTGTGTGCATTGTCGTCTATGACCCTCCACATTACCAATTCTGGTGTCTTTTTCCAGGGACTGGTCTCTCCTGATAACACATCCAAGCTACAGGAGACAATGTTGTTTCTCAGGAGGATTCCCTTTGTATTTCATCAAAGACAATTTATTCTTCTGATACTCTCTGGCAATTTCAATCTTCTTTCCCACCACCATAAATCAAATGCTTCCATTTTTTGCCAGGCTTTCTATTTTATTATCTAGTTTTCACATGCATCGGAGGTGACTGAAAGCACCATGACTTTGGTCAGAGGGCCTCAGTTAGCAGTGTGGCATCTGCTCCTTAATACGTCAGAGATGTATTGAGCAGATTTGCCTAATGCAATATGCCATTTGATTTCTTGACTATGGCCTCCGTGAGAGTTGACTGTATATCCAGGTAGATAGATTCTTTACAAGGATGTTGTTTATTGGTTTGAATATAGATCTGTTTAAGTAGATTCAGTGTTTGATCATGATAGGGAAATTGTCAATTTTGAGATCACAGTAGGCATAGAACCAAATACCTCAATCATGCAAATGAGTTGGTATGCAATATGGATTTATATGCATACAACAAAGAACTACTTAAAGATAATGTTCATAGCACTGATCTTAGTAACCTCAAAATCTGGGAAATTAGCTTACATTTAATATAGAATATATAGAAATATATAGTAAGCACAATGATCTTTCAGTTTCGACTAGTAATACAAGCTTTAGTGATATTTGAGAACTTACTAGAAAGAAGATAGTAGGAGAAGATTTTAAAATCATCTTAGCAAACTACAGTGTTTTTCAACCAAATTATTATTTTTTTCCTCACTCTTTTTACCACTGTAGCACAGCTTCTTAAATAAATGGTTCTTCATCTATACAGCATGTATTCTTTGGGATAGTGAATATTTTTCACTTGTGGGAACTGTCTTTTAATGCAACAACGTGAGCAAGGGGTACCACCTTAAACAGTGTAAGCTGTTTCAGAATAATCCACCGACTTGATTTGTGAGCACTCTGATGCTGTTGTCTTCCACCCTCAGCCCTCCGATGTGAGTCAGGGAGGTGAACTGCTGTCCCTCGGTGGGAACGTTACCATAAAGGCTGTCTGCAGCTTGGCACCCCTCCCCATGGAATGCTGTAATTTTAACTCACACTTCCCTCAGAGGGAAAGCGATTCAAAAGTAAACAATCAGCTACCTCTCCCAGACATCTGACACATTACATGCAAAGTACCATCAGTCCTGGAGGCTATTTTGTCAGCCTCGATCTTTAAAGTATACAGTATAATGATTTAAAAGAGCCACCCTAAGAGGATATGGACATGCCTCAACTCTCACTTGGCTACATTTCAAAGAAAGTTCACTGGCCATCTGAGCTGTGTGCTTCACAGAAAAGACAAACGCTCGGAACAAGGTAAAAATGTATCTTCACTGCCCACAAAAACCAAACAAGGTTGTCTAGTCCATCCGGCCCGCACAGGGACCTATGGGACAGAGTAGAACGGCCCCAGAGGGTTGACAAGGTGGTCAGTTTCACAGAAGGAGACCATCGCCATCTTTCTCGGGTTTAGCGGCTGGGCTGGTGGTTCAAATCGCCCATTTTTCTGTTAGCAGACAAGCCCGTTAGCCAGCGAGCCCCAGGGGCTTCTGTCTATAGCTCACAGCACACTTCAGCTAGTAATGAGCTTTGCTCATGCAATATGTAAGAAGGGTGCTTTTCTTTCTAAAAACTGCTTTTAAAAATTCCCCTATACAAGCAGAATCTGGTGGTCTACTTGGAAGCATATGACAATATGTCATCAAGCAATTTCTCTTGTTGGAGAGCTGAGTCAAGATCCGTCCTTAATAAGCTGAGATAGCGTGTGACCTCATGTTGAAATACAGGGTCTTGTGTTTTAAAATCATCCCCATTTGTGGCAAAGGCATTGCTATGGTTTCTATCAGTTTGTGCCAATTTGCACAACTTCCACGAAACTGGTTAAAAGTCCAAAGTTGATATTGCAGCTGCTTGCTCCAGACATTTTTTTTTTAATTAGCGAGACAAGAATGTTTTTCTGTTATCTCTGTTATATAAGTATGAACAATGGCTAATTCAGGTCCTATTTCTATACTTTGCAGGTTTTAAATCGATGGGTGTGTGGTGATGGGTTTTAGGAAGATAAAAATATATGAAGAAATATTTGGGGGTAAATTCTGCTACAGTGGGAGCAGTACATTGAAATAGAAAGGATTCTGGTATTAGCAGCAGCCCCTTACCAGAAAGGCTCTGATAACCTTCTGCCAGGAAGTGCAAGTCTGTACTGGCCCAACCAGGGTCCTCCCTGTGTCCAATTTTGTATCTTCCATGTGGCTTCGTGGTGTCGCAAGGGCTCCTTCTTGCTTCATGTTCTTTTGTGTAACTTTTGGGCTTAGCACATGGGTTTGCCTCTTTTACAGTCTCAAATATGAAGTTCGCACCCATTGATGTCAATGAAAAGCTTAGCCGTCATGGACATTTTGGAAAGCATCTTGAACTTGCTTTGTTTTCTCTCTGAGGAATCAATGACTCCCTCATAGGGCAGCGCTAGAGTAATTCTCTGCAGAGTTGGCAGTGAGAGAGACACTGTAAACTCCTTTCACCTAAAGAAGTTATTATTTGAAGTCTGTGCAAACCTCTGCAAGGCAGACTCCAAGTTCATAAAACTACTTGAAAGTTATTGTAGCTTGGTAACCAAAACAAACCCATGGCTGGAGAGTTGATTCCAACTAGACCATCATTAAATCCAGTAGTAACAACACACAGAGAGGGACAGTGGAAAATTTGTCAGCCTTAAAGTCTTAAGGACTTTATTCAAATTGTATTAATGGTGATATTTTAGACAGAGCATGTTTGAGATTACATTTCTGGGTTCCTGTTTGTAAACATTTGCTAAAACGAATACATGTCATCATAGCGGGCACATTAGACAATTTAAACTTTTGAAATATGTGGTATTTGTGATGATGACGTCAGAATTGGAGAACTGGCAATAAACAAAACAAGGGCTAACTAGCCCAGAATGAAAGAGGAGATGGAAACACTGACTGGTGATATAGTCAAGTTACCTCCTATGGAAGCATATGACCTAAACAAGTGTCGTTTTTTGTGTGTGCGCTGTCTTCAAATTCCTAGATTTCAGATGGCAGTGGGCATAGGTCTGGACATGCATGGTCCCTTATGTTCATTACCATTCAGGTGGCATTCCACGTCTGTTCTCCTTCCATGTAGAGTTGGATGAGAGAGTGGGCCTATATAACTTAGGGGAAATTCTGTAGAAGCTAATCGAGTTCATCTTTCATCTACCCTCACAGGACTACCTCCCTTGCTCCAATCCCACCCACTCCGTTATCTCCTATAGCCCTTCCATGAGACAACACACCACAGCTGTGTGGTCCCTAAGACAGTCCCAGGTTTATGAAAAGCTAAAGGCCGTTCCCTTATGAAAATTACATTCTTCCATTTAAATCTTGAGCATGTTAGTGCATGGAAAGTAGCTTTAATTGCTTATACAAAGAGGCAGTCAGCACACAACATATGAGCATCAGCCCCTGGCTCATAGTTGTCCATACAGAAATGGAATACTTCTGCATGTTCCTAGCTTTGATACATCACAGATGGGGGACTCAAGGGCAGTCACATGAAATGTTGGTCCCCTGGCTTCTGGAAACTGTCCACGTAGAGATAGAGAATTCATCCTGGCACTTTGGGTGAGAAATATAAAGGAGGCCTACCTTCTGTTGACTCTCCTTGGCCAAGGAACACTAAGTAGGTGGGCTTAGGATTTCTATGACATGTATTTCCAATTAACATTATAACTGAGCTCTATAGATCCCTTGGCCAGCCATTTTTGTACTCTAAGGATTCTGTGATGCATATCTATGAAATCCACTACTCAACCCCACCCCCCACCCCCTGCCAAAAAAAACCTACACCCACTACCACCAAAATTCTATGGGTTTCTGAGACAGTCTTTATAGGAGCAGGTAACCTTGTGGCTAGTAGCTCAATATGCCTAAGAAGGACTGACTCCTCCCACTTCTTTCTTCACAATTTCTCTTCATTTTCACTTTAATTTCTTACTGCTTTGTTAAACAGGCTTGCATGTCAGGTAATAGGGTGTACAGGCCAAAATGATGCAAATTCCTTGCCCACAAGGAGTTCACAATAAATACCACACCAGATGGTTGAAATGTGTTTACTGATCGTATAATATGCTCATTTTTGCTCATTAACCACTGTATATTGGATGACTTCTATGTGCCACTGTCCTGATTTACTGTTGGATAAGCGAAATTAGCTTCTTTCCATCATGGATTGATAACAAATGAACACTATCAAAATGATTTTGGAAATAAATATATAATTGCAGAATCTGATTATGTTATATAAAGGAGAAGTAACAAATATGTCTCTACTACTCATCTGTCATATGTATATGGATTGTGGCAGCTTGCATGTTGCTTTGATGCGAGAAGCTATGTGACAATGTTTTCAACAACAGGAGGGTCACCTCTGATAGACAGATTTCAGCAGAGCTTAAACACTAAATCAGACTAGAGTATCACCACCACCACCACCCCAAAAAAAACAACACAGCAATGAAAGCCCTGCTTGTCACAGAAACTGTCTGAGACTTTGACTCGTTTGCTTTGGAATCATCAAAAGGCGTGTTGTTGGGTAAGGACATCGTGTTTAGTAAAAAGACGGTCAGTGCAGGCAGAGCAGTCGTCAGTGGAGTAGGCTGACACAATGGCTGCTACAGGGGACACAAACATGCCAATGATCATGAAATGGCACAAGACCAGGCAAGGGACTCATTCTGTCACACACGGGTTGACCATGAAACAAAGTCAACTTGATAGCAACTGACAACAATGAGCCACTGCTATCATGGTAGGAATAAGAGCAGGGAAGTGAGTGTCACACATGTCATGGGTTGGTGGGTATTAGAACACATGCAGGACGATGTCGGTGCAGCCAGAGGAGAGTGAGTCGTGCTGACATGAACAAGCAGATAGTTGGGTGAGACTTTCCAGAGAAAATGAGGAAGAACTGGAGACGACAGTAAACATTATCTCACTCCATACCCACCAGATCTTTATAAGGTAAGTACTATTTCTATCTTCATGTCATAAGAAATAAATTGATGCTTACAGATTCGACGATTCAAGAGAGTCTTTTTCATTCTTAAAATCTCTAACAGTAATTTTATATAAAATCAAAATAGTGACCTACCCAGGATGGTTACATGTAAAAGTTTATGCAATTAGCCACCCTCCTACCGCACCCAGGAGAGCTATGATTAATTCTGACTGAAAGGAAAGACTTGAAAATTTCAACAACAACAAGTTCTATCCTCGGGAACTTTTTATTAAAAGGCTTTCATTTCATTCTCCAGCCTGCAGCATTTCCCTTTTCTCTCATCCAGCAGCATGAAGGATGCAGAATGAAGGAGAATGTAGGGAAAATAGCAATCTGGGAAATAGACATCTTTGAAAAACAACTTCTAACCTATGTTTGTATATGCAGAATGAAGGAGAATGTAGGGAAAATAGCAATCTGGGAAATAGACATCTTTGAAAAACAACTTCTAACCTATGTTTGTATATGGCTTCTATCTTTATATTGTAAGTGCCTGTGGGCTGCAGCCATGGTTATATTTATTTTGTGTAGACTATAGTACTAGTCTCTCTCTTGGTGAAATGTCTTTGATTTTCAAAATTGTTCTCTTTGAAACAGCTTTCTATGGCTAGGCTGACTAGACATTCTGTTTGTGTAGGATTCTCTTCAGTAGTGTGAGGAAAGATACTATGTTTTGTTTTGTGTTTCCTAAAATCCTTATGTACTTGCTTCTCTCCGATTTATAACATCTTAAAGAACTTCACATTGAGACAAGTGAAGAGCAACAGATGATTCAAATCAATGAGGGCTTCCTGGAAGAGGCAGAGCTTAAGTGGAATTTTGAAGGATGAGCCAAGGGCACAAACATAGAAGGGTGAGAAAGGGGAATTCGAGGAAGTAAGGTGACACAGCAGCAGAAGCAGGAGCATAGAGGCAACACCGTACACGACACAGTTGAGTCAGTCCCAGTAGCTCCTAGTGGCCAGAAGAAAAGTTCACAGGGGCAAATGGCAGGAGATGAGACAAGAGCTATAAAATACTTGATGTTTTTGTGCCACACAACTACTGTCACAAACCCAGGGGAAACTATTTCTGAGCAAGAGGAAGGAGAGCCCGACCTGTTTGCATGCACTCATATGCTCCTTAATTCTACTTTCCGTACCCTGTGACGTCATCGGAAAGCATTTTTAGCTTAGGGTTCTCAACCATGTAGAGGCATCAGAAAAATCTGGAAATCTTTTTAAAAAGGAAAATTTCCCAGAACTCTACCCAATCTAAGTGAATCAAAATGAATCTGGTGGAGACACACCTTGTATATTTGTCAAATATTAATCAATGAATATATATATATATACATATTACAGTTTTATGATGCTGATGTCTCGCATTGAAAACCCCCTATTTTGCACGTAGTTCCACTGTACAAAGGGCTTTTATACCTCGCAAGGTGTGACTAGGTAAAGCGGCAAAAACAACAAGTGTTCCAATGTGCTAGAAATAAGCAGAAAAGTTGTGTTTGGTGCACATTTTATTAACAGCAGAATTCTGAAAACACTGTTGCTACATTTGTGGGGGTGGGGAGTAGGGGAGAATGTAGGGTGGAGGTGACATCTAAAGGGGGAAGGAAAAAATCACTATTATCAGCATTCCCTGGCCAAGGTCAACTCCTATAAAACTAAGGTCAAACATGAGTCCACCCTCAGTTCCTTTTAACTGCATCCAGGCACCAACCATGCCTCCTATGGCTCTCTACTGGGTTTAATGATTCATTGCAATGGTCACCAGAACTCATAGATGATGCTCTTGCTGTACGGTCTATTAGGGAAGTTCACAGGTTACCATTGAGGTGAGAAATGCTAAAGGTTCAGTTCGTTGTTCTGTAAGGACAATTTCTCCTCTGCCATGCCCACAGCCATGGCACTCTGGATTTCCACCACTTGGCATGGCCCCTGCCCTTCTAAGGTAACATTACAAAGCTCTTTTAGGAATGCCAATCAGTGCCCAAAGTTCATGCCACTGAAGTATAATTTTCAACCCAAAGACATCCAGCTGTAACTCAGCATGGGTCAGCAAACCCAGTCCCCCCAGTTCAGTGTCCAGAGTCACTACCTACACCAGAAGCCAGGCTCCTGGCCCAAAGCACGCAGTTTTGCTCCCTATGGATCAGGACATCCATCTCTCTGTCTCTTATTCTGGCTCCTGGTTCTACTGCTGTTGTTGCTCCTCTGCCACTTTTCTGGTATCAAAGCTGACTCCAGACCAGAGAGGGTCAATGCATGCTGATTTCAGGATCCACAGAATACCCTCCACTCCATTTTCCTGTTTCTGAGATGGCCATTTTTTTACCCAGCAGGGCAACCACAATTAACCCTATTAAAATCACTCATAGCTAATTCCTATAACCAATCAGTATCTAAATGAGGCTATTTTGGGGGAATCAAAAAGGCTATGGCTAGAAAAGCAATATTAAATAATTCATTGCAATTCAGTTGTTCTAACTAGAAGTGACTGTTATTGAGCACGTGGGGACAATTTGATGACACTTAGAGGAGTAGACAACTGGGTGCATGTGGGGGTCTTTGAGTCAGCCTTCCTTCCATATGTCAGATTCTGCCTTCTGTGCCTGCTCATCAGACTTGTCAAACTCTCAAGCATTGTCTAAAAGTGGCAGTGTTCCTGATTAAGGCAATCCATTCATGGAGGGATCGGAAGTTGTCCGGACAAGCACAGAAATTGACTTCCTTGGTGCCTTCAGCCTTGGGAAACCAGTGCGCTTTACTGATTGGGGTGGGATTTGTCCTCAAGTGCACACTGGGAAATCTTTCCAAATGCGTTCCCTGAACTGCCATGGACTCTCAGCAAACCCGTGTTGACTAACAATAGATGACAAAAATTAAAATAATGCTTAAAATCAGAATTAAGTGAGATTGTCCTATGACTGAATGCATTTATATCAATATTTTATTCCATCAGGTTTCAGATAGAAACTAATTAAATCTTATTCTGCTTTGTATTTTAATGCCTATTATATCATTCTATTCTTAATATATATTCTAGAATTATTATAAGTTCGATGTTTTACTATCAATCTGGAAACTAACAAAATACTATATAAAGATATACAGCAAAGAACTCTTAATTGTTTGGGAACTATTTAAGTTGATCTTCAAGGGAAGGAGATATAAGTAAAGTAATGATTTCTACTTGGTTTTCCTGTTACTGTATGTAAGATAGTTTCATGTATATTAGTTTTTTCTTCTTCTTCAACAAGAACAGATGAGCAAAGTTTTAGGAGAGATGAAAATAATAGATGGGAAATTTAACACTGATCCAGGATGCAAGATTCTGATTGTGTTAAATTAAAAAATGTGAATTTTGTCCTTCCTTCCATTGAGAGATGTATTCTATTGCTCCTTAATCTGAATTGGGCTTGTGAGTAATTTTGACCAATAAAGGTAACTTAAAATAGAGCTAAAAATATCCTTGTATCAAATGCCAGGACATAAGAAGCATTGTGAGTTTTCCATCTGAGGATCTTGGGAAATTTTCCTTAGAATTCAGGTATGATGTGGTAGGAAGCCCAACGTATTTTGAAAGATAGTTGATAAACTTAGCTGAATCCTAATAAGAGTCAACTAGCACTGACGACCAGTCATGGGAGTGGCACGTCCAACTCATCCAACTGGCATCAATTTTCAGATGCCTGAAAACCCTGTTGACATCAGCAAAACAAGCAGGAGCCCCCATGTGAGAATCACCCAGCAGCTCTGGGTTGATCCACAGAGGTGTAAGTACTGGAAAAGTATTGTGTTACGCTAAGACAATGTGGGTGGTATGTCATACAGAATGTATTACTAGAACAGATCTGTTACTAGAGTAAGGAGTCATCGTAACAATCACTTGGGACCAGGCAACATGTTGAGACCACATAATGTTGATGCAATTGGTGATGTGTAAAGATATTGGGGGTTGGAAGTACATTTGAAAAATGATCATTGGAGCATGTTGAGAAGATGACCATTGCTTTTCATTGTCAGACAATGTAGAGAACGTTTGCACAGTCATACTGTGAAAAATAGAAAATAAACTAATGAACAAAGAGACTGGACAAAGCTATGCTAAGGGAAAATGTTGAATGTGAAAATTTGTTTCCTTTCAGCCATATATGATAAGGAGCAGATAGGTTTGGTAGTAGGGTGGCAGGTGAACATTGGGCCTCCTCATGCGCACTCCCCTAATACAAGAGCACCTTGCTCAGCTCAACGGTCATTTCATGATATCTACCTTCCCGACATGATTGCTGAAGACAGATGTGTGCATAAGAAAATGTGGTGAAGAAAGCTGATGGTGCCCGGCTATCAAAAGATAGAGTGTCTGGGGTCTTAAAGGCTTGTAGGCAAACAAGTGGCCATCTCGCTCGGAAACAACAAAGTCCACAGAGAAGAAGCACACAAGCCTGTGCAAACATGAAGTGTTGAAGGGAACAGGCAGCAGACACCAAAGAACACACACCATCATTGTGTGACCACCTTCCACACATAAACGCTGAAGACGAATGTGTGCATAAGTAAGTGTGGTGAAGAAGGCTGATGGTGCCCGGCTATAGAGACCTATAGCATTTGGGGACTTAAAGGCTTGAAAGTAAACAAGCGGCCATCTAGCCCTGAAGCAACAAAGCCCACATGGAAGCAGCACACCAACATGTGTGATCATGAAGGGCCAAAGGGACCAGGCTTTAAACACTAAAGTTGGGGGGGCGGGAATCATATCCTCGTCAATGAGGGTGGCACGTGATGGAGACCCAATGCCCATCTCTAGACAACTGGACATACCTTGCAGAGGGGTACTGGGGAGATGAGTCACTTAGGGTACAGTATAGTGGGGGAGAGGGGAGGAGGAAGGGAGGGGGAGGGGTAAAAAGGAAAATGAGCTGATTCCGGGAACCCAAGAGGAAAGCGAATTTTGGGAATAATGAGGGCAACAAATGTATAGATGTGCTTTACACAATTGATCTATGTATTGTGATGAATTGTATGAGCCCCAATAAATTGATTTTAAAAAAAGAAGAGATGAGTGAAGAAAATAACTCGATTTTAAGCAGAATCAGAGGAAAAAATAAAAATATAGGATTTCTGGAATCTAAAAGTAAAACTATTCTAATTATCAGCCTCCCTATAAGACAACGCTTCTAAAAGACTTTATTTTGGTTTCTTTTTTTTTCCACATACACCATGTCAACTACACAAAATATGTCTTAATAATCTCAAGAGTGTAATTAGACAGGATATTCACCTTCACCCTAAATTTTAAAATATCTTAAAGAAATTCAAAAATATAACTTTGTCCATCAAAATGAGCCACAATAATTTTTATGAAAAACCCACAAAATATAAAGAGAATCATATTGGTAAAAGCAATATTAGCTTGAAAACATCGGGGGGAAAGAGCTATTTCAACATGTCAAGGGCCTTCCAGTGCCTAACCTTATACTAACTTGAAGCAGACTAACAAGCTCTGTAACTGTAATTGTTTTTCCTTTTCACTTTTCTATCAAAATAGAAGAAAGACTCAAAGTACAGATCAAAAAGCACAGAGGGTGGAGCCAAAAACCACAGAAAATAACTCTCCGTAAGATAACTAAACATGCATCAAGGAACTGGTGATTTACGAAGAGCTGCGCATCAGAGCTGACTTCGATCCGTGACTGCTGTGTCACTCTTGTTCCTTATCCTCAAAAGTAAATGGGAGGATTATGGTAATTAATGGATGATTGGAAAGCAGATTACTTGTCTCTCTGTGTTCATAGCAAGAGAACCTATAATGTATTTACTACATACAAACAGCCTTATCCATACTTGAATCTGATTCAGATGGGTCTTTTGTTGTAACAGCTAAGGGTTTGAATCATATTTGCTTTTCATTCATCCTTTTTTCCAAACCCTCTGAACTTTGATCTTTTAGTTCCAGACCAAAGAATGACTAAAGACTATACTCTGGGGGTCTCACCAGTCTCTGTCCAATTAATAAGCTTGGTCTCTTTTATAATTTTGAGTTTTATTTTACATTTTTCTCCTGCTCTGTCCCAGAACCTTCTAATGTGATCCTTTTCAGAGCTCTGGGTAGTGGTAGGGGGGCACCATCTAGTTCTTTATCATCTGCTCTCAGGATTCTAATCTCTGAGATGTTTGTGTGATCCGTTAGTACATTGCACTCATTGTTTCCATATGTCTTTTGTCACCCTTTGTTCCTCTAGATATGAGGAGAGGCCACCAGTTGCCCCTTAGATGGCTGCTTATGAGTTTCTAAGATCCCAGTCATTACTCAAGAAAGTAGAGTGCAGAACTTTATTCCTGTGAGCTGTACTATGCCAATTGACCTTAATTGCCCCTTACACTATAATCCTGATCCCCCACACCCAGAAATGCATTCCCTCAATGTGTTTGATTATTTCTAAGAAGTAGTCCCAGAATGCTCCACCATATTTATGACAAAGGTAAATGCATATATACAAATATCCTCTGTCAAAGTTCTATATACTCCTCGAGATACTTTAGATATATTTTGAAGGGGCAAATGTAGTCAGAATATGTGGCCAGATGACTGCCTATGATATCAAACTCTTTGCTACTTCTTTCTGTTGAGTGGAAATTAATTTCCCTTCTCTTAAATCAAAGCTAGCCCTGTCATTTGTTTTGACTAATAGTATTGCAGTGGAATTGGTTATGTGAAATTTCAAAGACTGGGTCATAAGAAGTCATGCATTTTTCATTTGCATCTTTTGGAATATTCCTTCTTGTAATGCACCTTCTCAGAAACCCATCCACCACGCTCTGAGATAGCTAAGCTATCATATGAGGCTACATCTAGGTATTGGGTGTGATAGGTAGCCCCAGCTGAGCTCAAAGTTGACAGCATCAATTGCAGACAACATAAGCAAGTCATTTTAAATCTCCAGTCAAGTGGTGCTGCCATGAAGTATCTGTAGCTTCAGCCAGCATCTGACTGAAACCACATGAGATATTTCAAATAATAACTACCACCCTGCACTTATTGTTGTTAGTATAGTCGAGTTAATTTTAATTCTTAGTTACCCATGTAGCTTTTTAGAGTATTCTCAGATAGTCCCCTTTGGGAAGCAGATCACTGGGCTTCTATCCCATGGAGCTGCTGGGTGGATTCAAATCATTAATCTTCTGGTTAGCAGCTGAGTGCTTAACCAGCTGCATCATCAGGACACCCACACTTAGTTAACCCAAATCACTGTAAGGGAAAACAATGGATTATTCATTCTAATTCACTAAGTTTTAAGTGTTATATAACAACTACCAAATCAAACATCTCTTTTTATATTATTTCATCACACATAACACCACTGTCCATTATTCTGAGGCAACAGTTTCAAATTTTAGTTTTTTAAAAAAAACTTTTTATTGGGAATTAAGTGAAGGTTTACATAGCAGAAAATAGTTTTATGTTCAATAGTTCATAATTTTTAACCCACAAAAAATTTAACCAACAATTTAAACTAGACTCAAAATCTTAAATCATTGCTAAAATGTTTGCTAGTTTTCAAGTGAGTTGTAAAAAATTCTAAAAACTACATAGAATTGTGAAAAACTTAAGTTGTACAGAAAAAAACTTGAAAAAGCCTACACTAAAAGGTCCTTTTAGTTTTATGCTATCTACTGTTTCCCAAAGGAGTTCTAGTAGTGGAGTGGGTTAAACCTTGGGCTATTAAATAAAGGGTTGACTGTTCAAACCTACCAACTGCTCGATGGGAAAAAAATGAACATGTATGATTGTGCAAATATTTGGTCTTAGAAAGCATAAGTACTCGCTCTAACCGAAGGGGAACAGTGCATTA
>NW_022103896.1:23896646-23898591 GCF_000313985.2 Echinops telfairi
GGATAACACACTTTGAGAAGTGTTATTTAGGACACTATTATGCCAACCCTAGAGCACAAAAAGTTCAGCCCCTTCACATACGAGGGGCTATCCCCACCAAAACAGATTTTTTTCCAGAGTTATGCATTGAAATTGAAAAACAAAACAAAACCTTACTACCTTCAAAGTACTCGCCCTTACATTTAATACATTTGTCACACCTGTGCTTCTGGTTGTGGAAGCATTTTTCAAACTCATCTGTTTGGATGGCTGACAGCACTTCCCACTTTTGTTTTGTCTCTTCTATGTCATCAAATCACTATTCTTTCATGTTCCTCTTCATTTGTGGAAACAAAAAGAAGTTGCACAGAGTGAGGTCAGGTGAGTAAGATGCGTGGGGCAAGAGAGGCATGCTGTTTTTGTTTGTTTGGGTTTTTTGCCCCAAACTGGTACACTAAGATGGCTGTGTGAGTAGCAAATTTCAAAAAGTGGGGAAAAAATTCTATATAAATTTTAATACTTAAACTCATTGTTGTGGATCAATTGTGTAGTAGTTATGCATTGAAATCTGAATCCCCAAATTTGCAGTTCAAAACCCAGCTGTTCCAGAGCTAGGGAGAAAAGATGCTATTTTACCCCATCTAGTAATGTTAGTGCTTATAAATATCTTGTAGGTGGAAGGAAAATAAATATGAAGTGCTATCGCAATAAACCACTGATAATGATAACTGTTAGTGTAGACATTTTTCAATTAATTAACAGAAACAAAACTGAGAAGCAGCTGTTAAATATCACATCCACGAAGTCTATAAAACTACCTGCACTGCATAATGTAATCATACTGAGGATCAGCGGTAACATGAAAATGATAAAGTAACCAGTGAGAAGTAAAGAGATAACATTAAGAATTACAACAAACTTTACATTAGAAACAACATAAGCTAACAGACAATGGAACATCTATAAATTACTGGGGGTGGGGAGTGAGTGGGGAGGAGAAGATTTCAGCCTAAAATTATAAAACCTGAAAAAAATATTCTTAATTACAAAAGTAAAATAGAGACTTTCTCAGATATCAAAACTGTGCACCAAACACTACAACAAATGTGAAAGAAATATGCTTTTTACAAAAACTCATCACAATCCATTGTGTCAAGTACATTTAGACATTTGTTGCCATCATCATTCTCAAAACATTTGCTTTCTACTTGAGCCTTTGATATCCACTCCTCATTTTCCCCCTCCCTCCTCGCTTCCCCCCCACACCTCATGAACCCTTGATAATTTATAAATTATTATTTTCTTGTCATGTCTTACATGTCTGATGTCTCCCTTCACCCACTTTTCTGTTGTTCATCCCCCAGGGAATGGGTTATATATAGATCCTTGTATCGGTTCCCCCTCAGAAGACATTTGTATTAAAAAATACCTATAAATATTTTTCTGTAAATCTATAAAAGGTGTTTTTCTTAGATACTTAAGTTATTTAAGAGCTAAATATATTGTAGGGTTTGTAGCAAATTTAAAATTATAACAGATAATAAAAGCATGAAAGCCACAAAGTTATTTTAGGGGGAAAAAGAAATCCCAAATTCGAATATAATTTACTGATAAGCATTTATCAAGTAAGGACAGAGACAGGCAATTCCTCCAGATGAGGGAGACCATTGTCATGAGACCATAATGGCATCTAAGGATTTATAAACCTGCACTTAAATAAGGCATGGGAATACAGAGGAAATTACGACAAAAGCATGTAGTGCTACCGATCAATACATCAGAGTTGCAGATGAGACTACAGGAGTGGGAATGGAACTATGAAAGGGACAGTTTGTCATGCTAAATAGAAGAGCTTACAAAATTGGTTCAGGGACCTCTGTCCAGGGATGTAAGAATATGATTCATTACTATAGGACCCTAGCACCCCAATTTCCATTAAGGGTACACCCAAATAGGTCCCTGAAGG
>NW_022103896.1:23899150-23900920 GCF_000313985.2 Echinops telfairi
TCCAGGAGTTCCCAGAATTCTCAGGAGAAGGTCATGCCCACACAGTGGCCTCATTGGTTATAACTTGATTGACAGGCCTCACTCCACTCCTTCCCTCATAATCCTCTCAGATTGACACCAGATTATGTAACTACCACATTCACCTTGCTGCTTGGGTCAAGAAGAATTCAATGGAGGCTTAATCTATGAGAAGATTCCAACATGGATTTAAGGCTCCCACTGTAAACCATAGCCTTCCACAAACATAGTGTTCAGAATTTGAGTTTTAAAAGAAAGTAAAGAACGATGTGCACTATTGGAAACTTCTTATACTGAATGTGAAGTGGTATAATATTATTTTAGATATATTTTGAAAAGTTAAATGTGTTAAGTATGAAATTTATAAAAACTACTGGAAAATAAATACAGTAAGGAATTATGGCTAATAACTCAAAAAATAGATTAAGACAAAATTGTTAAAAGAATAGCAACAACAAAGAATTCAATAAAAGAAAATAAAGGAAAAAAGTATATTTATGAAAATGAAAGAAAATTTAATTATTAGGGTTAGGGTTAGGAGTAAATAAATTTGCAAGCAATAGATTTTTAAAATAATAATATTTTTGCATCTTAAAACATTCAGGGGAAAAAGACAAATTTGACCAAAAATAATCAGGGAGAAAGAAATTGCGAAAAGGATAAATCAATTAAAAATAGCAGCGACACACTAAAGAAAATCAATGAAATCAAAAGTAGAGTCTTTGAAAAAAACTAATAAAATCATGTATCTTTACATAGAACATACATTACCAGTAACAAGGTAAGACAGATGAAAGCATTAAAGATTTTATAAGCACTAATATGATATAAAAATAGCATGTTGCTTCCTCATCCCCCACTGAAGTGAATATTGATCAGTGTTGCCTCAAAGTCACTATCAAATCTAAACACAGCATTCCCCAACATATAGCAGAAAAACATAGGCACATTTTTGTTAAATTATAGATCGTATCTCCAAGCATACTTTTAACTCTTTGAGCCATACAGAAAAGATGGCATGAAAGACCAGTTAATCACATTGTCAGTCTTACCAAGGACATGAGACTCCTCCCAGAGTGGGAGAAAAGGGGGTTTCATCCTTGTTTCCATAGTACCTACCTAGCTAATGTACCTGTACCTTGTGCTAAACACTCAATTGTTTCTCAAATGAATGGCATTTTTCTCCCTAAACTTCAGTTTCCTACACTATAGACATAAGTGAACAACAGACTGTAAAAATTGTGTCTTTCAGGCAAACTCTTTAAAACCTTTATGAAAGTTCAACAACCTTTTAAAGCCTTAATTTGTTTTTGCTGTGCTTGATGCCAGAGGCATGACATTGCCTGCCCCGGCTTGCTTTCAGGTAGACGCATGGATGGAGGATGCCAGCAAGGGGCAGGGAAAGCTGAGAAGGACATATCACTTCAAACTTAGAGTGTGTTTCCACTCCTCATGAATCCTGTGAGAGGAGCATCGCAGCTCAGCTCCAACTCTCCACTTGCTGTAGGGAATCCCTGCCATCTAGTTGAATCCAGGTCACCGCCACCCTATAGGACAGAGTAGAACGGTGACTGTAGGTTTCTGAGACGGAATCTTCGTGGAAGTAGAAAGGCATATCTTTATCCTTAGGAGGGGTTTCAAACTTCTGTGCATACAGTTAGCAACCTGTGTTAGTCTGGGTAGACTAGAGAAACAAATCCATGGACACACATATGTGTATAAGAAAGAGATTTATATACAAGAGCAATTGAA
>NW_022103896.1:23902183-23910984 GCF_000313985.2 Echinops telfairi
AATTTAATTTGCATAAAATTTGAACTATGTCAATGAAAATAAACCTTTTTCAGGGTACTTTTTTAGATAACTGAAATGATAATTATAGTCATTTAAAACTTAATTGCAATATATATTCCCTAATTTTCTATACTGACATAAAATTAACACACAAGACATCATTTATTGTGACTTTCAATAATTTAAGGACAAAAGGTGAATCTAGGAAAATTGGAAGTCATGAAAAACGAAATGTAATGCATATAGATTGACATCTATTGGCATTGGCGAGCTGAAATGGATTGGTATTGGCCATTTTGAATCAGAAAACAGTATAGTTTACTATGCCAGGAATGATGCAATCAAGAGGAACAACATGGCATTCATAGTCAAAAGAGACTCTTTAAGATCTCTCTTGAATTATAATGCCATCTAAGATAAGATTGTTATCTACCCACAGGCAGGGAGATCCAATCAATACAACTATCATTCAAATTGTAGCACCAACCCCTAAAGCTATGGATAAAGAAATTGAAGAATTTTACCAGTATCTTCAGTCTGAAATTGATCAAATTGACCATACATGCAATCAAAATGCATGGATAATTAAAGGAAAGAACAGTAGCTGGAAAATATGGACGTGGTGATAAAAACGAAGCTGGAGATGGCATGAAAGAATTGTTCAAGATCAACCCCTTGTCCATAGGGACTATTTTTTGTTTTCTTTTTAAAATCATTTTATTGGGGGCTCGTACAACTCATATCACAATACATACATACATACATTGTGTCAAGCACATTTATACATTTGTTGCCATCATCATTCTCCAAACATTTTTTTCTACTTGAGCCCTTGGTATCAGCTCCTCATTTTTCCCCCTCACTCCCCGCCCACCCCCCCATACCTTTTATCAGCAATACAAAAGGTCACTGTACATGCATGGACTTCTTCAGGCAGAATATATAGAAATCAAATTCATTATATCTGTGGGAAGAGACAATGGAGAAGTTCAATAGTAGCAGCTTAAACCAGGCCAGGGCCCAGTTGTGGAACAGACAACCCATTGCACATACATAAGTTCAGGTTGAAGATGAAGAATATTAAAACAAGTTCACAAGAACCAAAATACACCCTTGAGTCTATCCCATCTGAATTTGGAAAGGATCCCAAGAACAGACTTACTGCATTAAAAACTAAAGACAGAAGACCTGCAACGGTGGGATGACATCAGGAGCATCATTCATGAAGAGAGCAAAAGATCATTAAAAAGACAGGAAGAAAGAAAAGATCAAAATGCATGTCAGAAATGACTCTAAAATTTGCTCTTGATCTTTTCTTTCCTGTCATAGTGGAATGTGTGCAGGCCTGCGGGGAACAGGACTTCTAAATGGTGAATCTGTCTATGGTCCAAGACCTTGTTTGCTGGCTAGAAACAGGGTCTCATGGACCAAAGGGAACACATGGCTCTTCTTAAAATTGAACGTGTTTATGTCCAAGATGAAATGGAATTTTATTTAGGCAAGAGATGTGCGTATGTGTACAAAGCAAAGAACAACACAGAGACTCCTAGTGGCAAACCTAACAAAACCAGAGTCATCTTGGCGAAAGCTTACTCATGCCCATGGAAATAGTGGCATGGTTGGGGCCAAATTTCCAGAGCAACCTGCCTGCTAAGGCTATGGACACAGAATCCACGTGATGCCATACCCGTCAAAGATTTTAACTTATTAAAAAGCAAATAAATGAAATTGTGCACTTGTTACTTCTAAAAAAATAAAATAAAATTTGCTTTTAATCATAGGGTAGCAAAGGTAAATAGAAAAAAATGATTAATTCAAAGATCTGAACAGAAAATTTCAAGGATCAATTCCAGAAAACAAAGTAAAATAATAACATTTGCAAAGACCGAGAGTTAGAAAACCATAAAGAAAACATGTTCAGTATATCTTAAACCAAAAGAAAATTCAAGCCTTGATTTATAATATTGAACGATTCTATGGGGAAAATATTGAATGATGCAGGAAACATCAAGAGAAGATGGATAAAATAGAAAGTAACTATATCACAAAGAAGTAGTCAACATTCCACCTTTCAGGATGTAGTATTTGAGCAAGGACCAATGGTACTGAAGGCAGAAATTCAAGCTTCACTGAAAGCATTAACCAAAAGCAAGAATCCAGTCATTAAAGGAACACCAACTGAAAGGTTTCAACAAGCTGGTAAAGCCTTGGAAGCACTCATTGGTTTATGCCAGGAAATTTGGAAAACAGTTCTTTGGCCCATTGACTGGAAGAAAGCCATCTTTCTGCCCATTCTAAAGAAAAGTGATCCAGCAGAATGCTCAGATTAGAAGACAATACCATTACTATCACAACCCAGTAAAATTGTGCTGAAGATCATCCTAGAACGGTTGCAGCAGTACATTGACAAAAAGCTGCCAGAAGTTAAAGCCAGACTTAGACAAGGATGGGGAACAGGGATATCAGTACTGATGTCAACTGGATCTTGGGTGAAAGCAGGGCATCCCAGAAAGATATTACTTGTGTCTTATTATTGTGTATAAAATAAGACTTGTGCATTATTGACTACTCCAAGGCATTCAATGCTGTGGATCATAACAAACTATGGATAACCTTGAGAAGAATGGAAATTCCAGAACACTCCATTGTGCTCATGCAGAACCTGTACATAGATCAAGAGGCAGTTGTGGGATCAGAACAAGGGACTTCTGCATGGCTTCAAATCAGGAAACGTGTGTGCCAGGATTGCATCCTGAACAAATAATTAGAGAAGCTTGGTTATATGAAGAAAAATGCAGTATCATAATTGGGAGAAGGCTTATTAACAGCCTGTGATATTGGGATGACACAACCTTGCTTGTTGAAAATGAGGAGGACTTGAAGCACTTGCTGATGAAGATCCAGGATTGCAACCTTCAGTATGGATTACAACTCAATGTAAAGAAGACCTAAATCCTCACAAATGGACCAAGATGTAACATTATGACAAACGGGGGAAAGTTTGAAGTTGTCAAGGATTTCATCTTGCTAGGACCCACAATCAATGCTCCGAGAAAGCAGCATTGAGAGATCCACAGATGCGTTACGTTAGGTAGATGTGCTGCACGGAATTTTGTAGAGCATCAAAAAGCATCAAAAAAAAAAGCATCAAAAAGTCACTTGGAGGACTACAGTTCATCTGACCTAAGTCAGGCTATTTTCAAGTGCCTCATCCACATGAAAACGTTGGACATTGAATAAAGAAAACCAAAGAAGAATCAGTGCATTTGAATTGTGCTGGAGAAGAATATTGAAAATACCATGGGCTGCTAACAACACAAACCAATCTGTCTTGGAAGAAGTAAGGCCAGATTGCTCCTTGTAGGCAAGGATGGGCAGGCTTCATCATACATAATGTGAACTTACTGTCAGGAGAGACCAGTCCCTGGAGAAGGATAGCATACTTAGAGTGGCAGCGAAGGACAGAAGGCCCTTGAGAGGATAGACTGAAACAGTGACTGCAACAAAGGTCTCGGGCATAGGAACACTTGGGAGGATTGTCCAGATCAGGCAATGTGTAGCTCTGTTGCTCATAGGGTCGCTATGAACCGGTTCAATGGCACCCAACAACAATCACTCACTAAGAGAAACTCTTTTGTTTGTTCCAGCCTCCCACGTGGGATGTTGCTGTTATAGCAGCACTAGAAAACCGAGACAGCAGGTGTGGCTGGCATTCCCTGGCATGAATAGTCTAGTAGATGGCATGCCAAAGTCTTAAGGCTAAAAGTAATTATACCTTTTGCCGGCTAAATTTTGCCTTTTCAAAGAACAACGACGCTTCATACACATGAACTCGTTTGGGAACAGAAAGACAAGAAGTACAAAGTATAACTTCTAACACATTTGTGGCAGCAATAAAAGATAGAACTAAAGCAAGAGAAAAAAATATGTTGGAATTTTAAGGGATTCTCTAAAAAAAGTCACCTTTTGACATTGAACGTAGATGGGTAACAGAGAATATGTTACTGAGCATAGCGTTTGGCCTCTTTCACGTTCCCATTTTTCCCTATTCTCATAACATCCTAAGGGTGAGGGGGGGGGCAGAATATATGTCTTTGTGTTGCCATTGTGTATTAAACAGCATCCTTTGTGTAAAACTGCTTTCATTGGCTAAGTGATCGTGTTTCATAAAGTTGAATAGAATATGTCACCTACTCTGGTAGATAGATTAGAATATTCTCTCAATAGCGTCTACACTGCCATTGAGTTGATTTTGGCTGAAAAGGAACCTGAATGGAGGATTCTAATGCTATAAATCTTTACAAGAAAATATAGCCTCATCTTTCTTCCATGGAGAACTGGGGGGTTTGAACTGCCACACTTGTGGTCAGCAGTCCAATGCTTATCTAAGAATATCACTAAGGCTCCTTCTCAAAACCATGTGCTAGCATATTTGCAATTAAAGCATAAGAAGCTATTTAATATATTGGTGATAGTGTTAGTTCTAACAGAGTGTAACATTATCCAGTCCTGCATAATCCTAAAAATCATTACTATGTTTGAACCCATTGTTACAACCCTATATTGATTCATCTCATTGAGGATCTCCTTTTTTCTATCCTAAACATGATGTCCTTCTCCAGAGACTTATCTTTCATGATAATATATCCTGATGAAGTCTTCCCAGCCTCACTTCTAAAGAGCATTTTGGCTGTACTTCTGTAGTAAATAGCACAGAAGCAGGCATATCAGGCTTCCTCTGCTTTCCCTATTGCCAAGTGGGTCAAGCAAACACATTTCCATATTCCATATTCCAAAGAATATTCCATATTCTTTACCTACTCTGAGACCACCCATTCCTCCCAAGCCAATCTACTTCTACACTGAGTTCAAGAATTCATTACATTGGCCACACAGAACTCACAAACAGTATTCAGCATTAAGGGGGTTTATTAGGGAAGTTAATAGGTTATCACAATTCAGGATCAGCAAACAGTAAGATGACAATTATTGGTCCACATCACCACCTCTCCTCATTCACCAGCCAAGTCTTTTTCCAGTTCTCAGTCGCTCAGCCACATGATCCCTTATCCTTTGTCTCTAGTGGTCCAGGAAGCCAGCCTGCCTTTGGATCTGTCTCACAGTTACGCAGTCTTAGGCCAGATAAGAGAAGGCATTACTCCATAGTATCAGCACTGCTCTTCCAAACTTCGGTACCACAGTCTCTGGTTCATCTGGACCTGGAGGCCTCCACCACTTCAGATAGAGCTCTTGACCTCCTGGGATTTCTCTGCATCCCAGAAAGTTCGTATATATACAAAAGACTGGCTTTGTGGAGGTACAGTTGTATTTTATTCCACCATACTCCAAAAGAAAATGGTGGATGGCATCTTAAAACACACCCTCTAGTATAGTCTTAAAAATGTCCTCAAGGAAACAAAGAGTATCACTTGGTTCACATCCTTAGCGACAAGGATGACAAGGGATGACACATTTTGGACACATTGTCAGTAGAGGCCGGGCCCTGAAGAAGGACATCATGTTTGGCAAAGTGGGGGAGCAGTGAAAAAGAGAAAAGCCCTCGCTGAGATGGAATGGCAGGGTCTACATGCAGCAGTGGGCTCAGGCTTAGGGACAATTGTGAGGCTGCTGGAGGGCCAGGCAATCTTGCCTTGTCATACATAGGATTGATATGGATAGGAACCAACTCAGTGGCACTCAGAAAAAACAACTAAAGGAGAGGGGCGTGACTTGGTTCACACCCTCTACTAGAGTCTAAAAGATGCTTCCAAGAAAATAATGTGACTTGGTTCATGCATCTACTAAAATCATCTTAATCCTACCCTAATCCTATCCATAGTAGAGAACAAACTCCCAAATTGGATTACAGCTGGAGGTATAGAGTCCAAAATTATATAACTTATGGAATTATATCTAGAAATGCCATATGAATTGACTCTATTCTATCTTCCAAGACAGACTTATTGTTTCTTCTGACAGTTTATGGTATATTTAATATTCTTCCAAAACACCATAATCCAAATACATCAGTTATTAACTGTCCGCTCTTTGAATGACTATGAGGCAATTGAGGAAAAGCATGGCTTGTCAGATGGACCCAAGCCCCAAGATGACATCTTTGCATGTTAACACTTTCAAGAGTCTTTTGCAGAAGAGTCGTCCAATGTATCATGTCTTTAAAGAGCCCTGGTAACAAAGTGGTTCTTGGTTGGGCCTCAATCCACAAGGTCAAAATGTCTAAGCTACCAGCAGCTCCAGGGGAGAAAGATGGGCCTTTCTACTTCTGTAAAGAATTACAGCCTCAGAATCTCCTAGGGGCAGCTCTACCCTGTCCAATAGTGTCCCTATGAGTCACTATTGACTCAATGACAATAAATTTGGTGGTGGTTGTTGTTTGAATTAGGTCCTTTGATTTTTGACTGTTTCGTTTATATGCATATATAAAAATAAAATCCTCAACAATTTTAATGTGTCTTCTGTTTATCACGATGTTGGTTACTGGTCCAGTTTTGAGGATTTGTTTTAATGTTACAGTGCAATCCATATGGAAATCTATAGTGTTTCATCTTCATCAGTAAGCACTTCCGTTCTCTTCATGGTTAGTAGGTAAGCTTGTGTCATCTGCCTATTCCAGAGTGTTAACGCGTCTTTCTCCAGTCCTGAAGCTTCATTCTAGCTGCTCACAACACAGCATTTATAAGTATGGTGAGAGGGCACAACCCCGACAAATCCCTTTGCTGAGTTTAAGCCATGCAGTGTCCCCTGGTGCTCTTTGCACAACTGCCTGTGTACATTGCACATGAGCACGAGGAAGTGCCTTGGAGTGCCCATGCTTCTCAAGCCCGCCCATAAATTGTTGTGCTTTGTACAGTTGAATGCCTTTGTATAATCAATAAAACATATCTTCTTTCTTTTTGCTAAGATAAACAAACTTGTATATATTTTTATTTTCATCGGGTACTGTTTTATCAGCTATATAATTTTTTGAGGGTTCACAGTTTATTCTCTTTTGTTTTCCAAAGAGGATTGAAATAGTTTAAAGCAAAGTACACATATACAATAAAGTTAGTACAATGCTTCCACAGTACCTTTCTTAAGTAACTTTATTTTATGCATTTGAACCTGATGTTTAAACATCTTTGCTGTACTGTCTGCTTCCAGTCAAAATCCATCCTTCCTTTTCTGAAGCTGGCTTGAATTTCTGGTAGTGTCCTATTGATATACTGCTGCAACTCTTTTTGAATTATACTCAGCAAAATTTTTCTTGCATGTGATATTAATGATATAGATTGAAAAATTCTACATTTTATTGGATAACCTTTATTTGAAATGGACACAAATATGTATCACACTATTCTAATCAAATGGCTAGGTGAAAGTCTTCCAAATATTTTGGTATAGATGATTAGAGGCTTTCAGTAAGGCAGCTGTGGGAACCCCTTCATTTATTGGCCTACAGTTGTAGCCACTGTGATCCCTGACTCTGCCCACGAGCTGCCCCCAGCTGCCTACTCAACTACCCGAAAGACACAAGCCTTCATCCAGCTACCTACCTGAATGACAATTGGGTACAGGAACTGCTGGCTTGTTGGCACGCTCAAGGCCTTCAACCTGGCCAAGAATGCATCATGAAGCTCCCCAATGGCTACAGAGTTTTTGAGTAAGTGGACGTGATGTAAGACCAGACCATTTGGGGGTGGAGTAGAATGCAACTGGAGACAAGCAACCTCTTGGCCAATGGGTTAATATGGACAAGCAAAAATACCAATCAGTCAGACACCAGCAGAAGCTCCTCAGCTCCTGCGGGCAGATGGGTGGGCACCTGACAAAGGTGCTGTGCTTACTCAGCATTGCTCTGCCAAAGGAGCTGCTGGAGGATGAGGATTCCAGAGAGATCCGTGGGAGGAGCAAATTTGGTACACAGAGTACCAATCTGTGGAGCTCTGAGACCCATGCAGGGTATTTCCACCAGTGGAAAGATCTTTGTATAATTACCTCCCACTTGACTGCCAGAAAGATGTGCAAAGAATACTGAATAGCAACTTCATCAACAGAATAATTGTTAGAAATAACTCTCCTGCAACTCTTACCACCACCCTGGCTACTGATACAGGTGGCCAGGAGAAGGCAGTGTGAGTGGGGTGCTCTCTTCTCACCCACCCTCCTCTTTTTCCCTCTGAAAACAAAGGGTTGAGAAGTGATAGTCAGTAGGAACTAGCATAGCAATGATTGGAGTGGGGTGGGCGTGGGAGAAAGTGAAGTACACCTATGGGCTCACAAACAGAGCTCTGCATCAGTATAGGGATGGGCACATATAAGGTGGCTAGGACCCACCCCTCCCCAAAAGCCACACCTCCTCCTTTGTACACTCCCCTTCTCTCATCCACAGTAGGCACATGGTGTGTTTATAGAAGGGAACTTCAAAAAGTTCATGGAAACATGGAATAAGAAGATAATGGGATCCCCACACACACACACACACCAAACTTTTGGAAACCACCGCATATTTTATGGTCAAAGTACATATTTTAAAGTTTGATGTCCATCCCTTCTGCCAATTTCCCCTCTTCTTCAAGGACCACAGATTATGTCCTTGGAGTCTTTGGCTCTGTCTGGCCCCTCTCTGGTGTTTCATATAGTCGATTCTCGCCTCTGTCATTTCCCTCTGATTTGCTCCTAAGATCCTGGCCCCTTCATAATACCTATGACAGTTTCATATTTGCTGAAATGAATTTGACTAAATATATTGCTGTATTTTAAACAGATATGTATATACAGTGAACCCTCGCCACTTCGCGCTT
>NW_022103896.1:23912294-23914242 GCF_000313985.2 Echinops telfairi
AGGGTAATGAGTCAACCTGATCGCAATTGCCTGGAGGCTATTTCTTTGACAGCACTGCATTTCTTTTAAGGACATTGTCATTTTCTCAAAGATATTGGTTTCGCCCAACTAACATGTAACGATAACGCTTTAAAACTTCCATATTTAATAATTTTCTTTCCAAGGACTTTTAGATATAGGAATAATTTTCTCTAAATAACAAGTCTTATGTGGTTTCCCAAATGTGCTAAGGCAGTGCCGATTCCCTCTTCAGATCCTTACTATTTGTGTAACTTACATGCATTATGCCAATGATATGACACAATTATCACTCTAATTAGATACAGATGTTACTGACAATTATTTATATAGTCTCTCTTCTTTCAGATCTAGTTTTAACATGTCCCCCACTAGGCTCTCTTGCCAAAGTAAGTGAAAATCTGTAATCGTCTTTGTTAGGAAATTTTTATCTAAATGTTCTAAGACTATGCAAGATTCTCAATGTCAAAAGGCTAAAAAATAAACATAGAGACAAACTGGCCTCGATGCAACCTCATCTTCTCTTTCAGGCCTTGCAGTGCGCCCCCCCCTCTGTGTTCACACCCGTGAGAGAGTGGCAGCCGTTCCCGTGTTCCCCCCGTGTTCCCACTTAGTCACTGCTTAGCCAAGCTCAGCATGCTCTTTTCATCTTTCTTCAGACACTAAGTCGAAGGCTTCCTTCCGATTTCTCTGAACTCTCTCCAACACTTATATATTTTAAAAATAGCACTCTAATGTTGACAATATGTCCATTGTTTTCTATTTTAAAATGCTATTAATGGAGCTCGACTAGCATACTCGGTTCCTTGGATAGAGCTTACTTCCAAGAGGACACGTCAATTATGGTATGCTTGTTTTCACAAATTGACACTTGCCTGAGTGGCCGCGGAGGCTCATAGGGACGCATTCCTTCACCAAATGTTCTACTGTGGTGGGTTATGAGAAAAAGGTGATTTCAAAAATCATACTTATTTTTAAACTTCCCTTTGCCTCTGAATATATATAAGGATGAATTCTATGATCTACGAAAATATCTTCCAAGTGTCCTTTCTGTAGGTCTGTTGTCCTCCAGTTTCATAGTGGACCATCTAGATTTTCCAAATTGTATGCTCACCTCCACTCTCCTACTCCTTATCATATTATATGCAGACTTGATGCAATGGATTTACAATGAAATGGACACATTTTCTGTGAAGAGAATTAGAACTCCTTAATCTTCCTTGGTAGAGGAAAATAAAATTGTAACTCAGTGTACTTTACATTTTGAGAAATGGGAAACACAAATTTCTCTACTTTGTGCATCTTCCCAAGGAATCCCAAGTCTTTCTAAGTTCGCATGCAAAATACAGTCTCTGGTACAATTTCAAAGTATGGTCTCAAACATTGTGGGTTCCATTTGTCGGACCTTGTTCGCTGACCATCCTCAGTTATCCATGAATCGAGAGATGAGCAAGGTAAAATGGAGGCGAGAATGAAATCTCCCGAGAATCCAACGTTAGTGAGTGGGAGGTTGGGGCTTTCCTCAGCCATAAGAACTAATTTCATGGATATGAAAGACGGTGGCTTCAGAAGCTTTCTGCCTGGAGATATGTAATTATTATTATCATCATTACCATCCTATATTTGCCCAGAAAGAAGCGTGAACCAAAGAACTTAACTCACTTGACAAAATCTCTGTTGATGAAGAGTTGCCACACATTTCTGAAATAAGCTCGAACACGTTAGAGACTTTATCTGACTACCTACTAGCATGGCAAAGTATTATTGTGATGATATTGTCAGAATACGGTGAGGCTTGCATTACTAGTAAATAAAAAAATAGCAGAAATGACGAAAATAGTGCTGAAGAATGAGAAAACAGCAAATAACCTGAAATATACATATATTGAGAATATTCAAAGGGAGGTTTGAACTGGTTTGTGTCTTTTTG
>NW_022103896.1:23915190-23956940 GCF_000313985.2 Echinops telfairi
TCAATTCTCCCCTAGAGGAAACTGCCCCCGGGAGTTTCTGAGGCTGGAAATCGTCACAGGAGGAGAGAGAACCTCGTCTGTAATCCACTAAGCTACCAGAGCTCCTTAAATTGTGAAGGAAAACTGTATCGTTGTTAAAGCTGTCTACTGGTGGTATTCCTGTTTTAGTAGCAGTAGAGAGTAAAGACACTTTCTAACCCACAAAATCAAAGTTCCAGCAGTAATTCTTGGAAGAAGGATGTCGCAGTCAGCTTACAAAAGATTTACGCCCTTGGAAACTATGGTTAGTACTATTCCTTCAGGCTCACTAAGGGCATGGTCTCAACCTCAGCAGCTATTGGCTTTTTCTGTCAGCTTAAGAGCTCACGCATATTTCAGGGAGGACACTTTGAGCATTTATTTTCTGCCTCTTTCTTCTTCCTTTATTTTTCTTCCTTCCCGCTCTCCTCCTCACTCCTTCTCTATTCTAAGGGGGTGAGAACCCCACATAATTTCTTGTATCATTCCAAACTTTCCAAACTATTTGATGCACAATATATCAAACTATTCGATGCACAATGTACCAAAACATGAAGTGGATGCTTATAAATGTTCAAAATGAGGATTCAGCGTAGGGACAGGGGGGTGCTGTCAAGATTGTTTTCATCCTGTTCTTTGGTGTGTTTGTTTGCTTTCCTTTTAAAATATCACTTTTTGGTTTGTTTTCCTTTAAAAAACTAGCACAGCAGCAGTCATCTACCCTGATTCCCTGCGTTTCCAGTTGCTGTCTGTACCAATGTACATCCTCTGGTCTAGCCAGATTTGTAAGGTAGAATTGGGATCATGCTGGTGGGGAGGAAGCATTTAGGAACTAGAGGAAAGTTAATATGGTTCATCGTTGCTACCCTGCACCCTGATTGGCTCACCAGTGAGAGGGGTGAGGCCTGGAGGGTGAAGGGAATGTGGGGTAGAAAGGGGGAACCGATTACAAGAATCTAAGTATTGCCTCCTCCCTGGGGGATGGACAGCAGAGAAGAGGGCAGAGGGAGATGTTGGACAGTGTAACTGATGACAAAACTATAATAAGTTATGAATTATGAATGGTTCATGAGGGAGGGGGGAAAATGAGCAACTGATATTAAGGGCTAAAGTAGAAGGCAAATGTTTTGAGAATGATGAGGGCAACAAATGTACATATGTGCTTGACACAATGGATAGATGGATGGATTGTGATAAGAATTGTACCAGCCCCCAATAAAATAATTTTAAAAAACTAGCACAGCACTATTCATAGCAGTTATAATCCAACTCGAGAGTAAATATAAACATTAAAGAATAAATAGGACAATGGTAAAGAGCAAAGTGGGGGGTTAGTTATCAAATTCCACAAGTATGGATTCAGAAATATGAAAATTGAGGAGGCAGGGTTTAAATGTTTTAATACTGAACAAACTGAAGTATAATCCATGGTTCTGACAAGCATTGTAAAAGCAAAATTGTTCTCAAAAGTAAACATAGATCCAAGTATCATGTCATCTCCATGGTTTGTGTCCATTTTCTTCTCCCTGAAAATAGACTCTCTGGTTCACTTTTCTCAGGAAGCTGCAGAATTTCATTGAAACAGAAATATGGCCCAATCGTGGTCCTAAAGTAAGGACAGAGCTCTACCTTTGGGTAAGAACATCTTCATGGCTTTGAGCGTCTTAATTCCAGCATAAACATCTGTCTCCAAGACTTTTCTTTTCTGCCTAGAACCATGGCTAGAATTGAGACTGGGTCTGAGAGGTGCACCATCAAGCATGAAAGATACTCTCTGTAACCCCTCCTCACTCCCTGGGAGTTCCAGCCATAAGGGCCTTAAGACCTCTCTCATTACCATTTCCCCTGGGGGGAGGGGCCTCTGCAAGCAGGCTGATGAGTCTGAGAGCAGGGCTCTAAGGACAGGCCGGGGAGCTGGGAAGCTGTGTGGAAGACACAGAGCAGCCCTTTTTCTGACCAGTCACTCTCTGTGAAGTTCATCAGTAAGAGTGAGTAGCTGGCTCTGAGCCTGCAGAAGCCATGTGCTTGACACCACTTGATTTCTACCTGGTTTCTCAGGAGAATGTGTGAATCCGAGGAGAACGGCTGCCCTATCACAGGCATGCTGAACCTAGTTGACTAGATTCAATAGTTTTGTTTTGTTTTTTCATTTTTAAAGGTATTAGATAATAAAATAACCATACCACTAAATACAGTTAAGTTTCAACTTTTTTTAATTGCCACTTTACTCATAGGAACTTAGAAGAACTTGGAGTATGTAAATCACTTTTAAGAGAACAGTTCTTCTACTACGAAAGGAATTTAGTCATATTAATATTCACTCTAACTCTACTGCTGCCTGATAGAAGATGAAAAATGGTCGTAAAAGAGTATTAATAAAATGTATTTGACATTTTAAACTCATCTTAATTCTACATGCAGTTCTTGACCTCTACATTCATAATGTAAATGTTAGTTTCACTTTGGTATCCCGTCTTCAGGGAAAAACATTTTAACATGGGTTTCTTTTGAAATAACCTTAAATGCAAACCTTTCTTGTTATATGTGAACCTTTTTCCACCATAAAATGATACACACACTACCCCAAAAGATAGAAATGAGTAGTGCTGGAATAAAGCAGTTTATTTTGTGAGGCTTGTGTTTGGTAACAGGCAAATTGACGTCTTCAAATCATTAGCTGGAAAACCATCTTTTAGTTCATGTCTGCTTCCCCCAAAGATACCAATCTAAAATATCCTTAACAATTGGCAGATAGTGAGACTCCACACCCTTTCTTAGAAATAAAATTTGTAAGTCTCTAATCAGCAAAATTTATTAAGACCCTTACCTAAAGAAGGCCCCTACAAAAATCCCAATTAGCTGTTTTGAGTGGAAACAATAAAATTGCTTAGCTTTGTTCTCTATTGGTATTTGAGTATTATTAATTCTCAACTTCCAGTTTCTCTTGGTTACAGGACCAATATATTTTTATGCACATTTTGTTATTTGCATTTGTTTAGAAAGCATGGAAAATATTAAAACATCCTTATATTATAATACTATATATTAGAATACTGAATTCAAAAAATACTTGCTGTAATAATTATTTATTACTAATTATAAATTAGTAATAGACTGTGTTTGGGTGTATAAAACCCACTGCCATGGAATAGGTCCTGACTCATACTGACCCTATAAGATAGAGTAGAATTGCTTCATATATGATTCCTGAGGATATACGTCTCTATTGGAACAGACAGTCTCTCTCATCTGACTGTCTAGGAGTAGCTGATGGGTTTGAACCACCAAGCTTTTGGTGAGCAGTGCAAAACTTAGACACCAGGGCCCCTGTCTGGGTGTGTTGTTGTTGTTAGGTACTCCTGGCATGGGTTCCAACTCATAGCGACCCATGGACAGCAGAATGAACCGCTGCCCAGTCTTGCACCATTCTCTTCATTCTTCTTGTGCGAGCTTATTGTTGCAGCCACTGTGTCGATCCATCCTGTCAAGGGCCTTTCTCTATTTCGCTGCCCCTCCACTTGACCGAGCATCGTGTCTTCCTCCAGGGACTGGTCTCTCCCGATAACATGTCCAAAATGCATGCAACAAAGCCTCACCAGCGTTGCCTCTAAAGAGCAAGTCATAAAACATATCCTTTGACAGATATATAAGCAGTAATTCACACTGTCATTTTGTTTAACTCATCATTAAGGGGGATGGGGGAGGGCAACTTAACAGTATTAGCATATTTTTATACTGTTATCCCTGAAGTACACGATTAGATTACCAACATGCTTACCTACAATAGAAACTCTGAGATATGAACATTGTTTTGGTAAAAATCCATGTATGGTAAGTGTTGAGCATTTATCTGCATTCTTAGATCTAAACTTACCAGATTGTATTAATTATTGAAAGAGCATCCTCTCCAGGATCACGTAAATGTTATGAGGTGATACTGGTAAGTGTTTTACATTTTGACTTTGTACAAGTATATTTTCATTGAAGCTGTTCATAGGAATTGTTGCAGCAGGAACTTTAATGGTGAAAATAATGGGAACTCAGCATTTAATAGCATCTTGGGTTTCAAACTCTTTACTATTCATATAAAAAAGTAATTCTCTCACTGCCATTTAGACATTTGTTACAAACTCTAGATGCTAAAATATAGAATATTATTAGAAAAATGTATGGGATTTTGAAGGATTATTTAAGCTTAGGGTTTGCTTCTGTGCTTTAACTCAGATTTAATTTCAATTTATGGTATGTTCAACCCAGTCCCTCTGGGGACACAACAGAGAAATAGATTGACCAGAGGAAATCAGGAGCCAAGATAAACTACCTAAAAGCATCTCTAAATTCCCAGACTCACCATACAGTTTGTTGCCAGAAGAGAGTTTTACTTGCCACTTCCTCTGACATTTCTTCCCCCCAAAAGGACATTTCGTTTCCTAACTCTGAAAGAGCTTTTGTTGTTTTGAACTTCATATCTGCAGTAAACAATATTTACCATGTTAAATGTTCTCAAATGTGTGCTGCTTTTGATTTCATGACTGACCTTCTCTTCCATCAGCTGACATTTGCCCATGAATTTCTGTTCAGAACTCAAGTCTTAGACAAAGACTTGAACAGATTCTCCCCGCAGCAGCACCCTAGCCTAAATAAAACAAGTGATGGTTTCCCATATGTTTTACGAAGCTGCACACAAGCTGTTTAATTACAGTGTGTCTTAGTTGGAGAATTTGAAACTTAAGCTACGGAGAAAAACTATGTATGTGTATATATACTCATATATATATATCATCATGAGTTGGAATCAACTCCGTGACAATGAGTAATGAATGATGTATTTTCTCTTCTCTAAAGTCAGCCCCAGAATTCCCATGGTCTCTCTGTGTCTCTGCTTGCTGTGCTATCACAGGAAGATAAAGAAAAGGAGTCGAACCTGATGTGTTAGAAAGCGATTCATAACAAGTGGACAAAGCAGCAGCAGCATGTCAGCTCTTGTGTTGTGTGTCAGTGCTGTATATGAATTTATTTTTAATTCATTCAAGTTTTTGCCTCCTCTACTTTGGAACCAAGGGCAAGCTATAAATCTAGTTTGGGTACCTTATTATGCCTAATGCTTCAAGCACTTTAACAATAGGATGCAGACAAATCTATTACTTGTGTTTTCTGCGTTAGTGGAGTTTACATTGTCATAAGAGAGTTATAGCAACTAATAGTTTAATATATTTGCTTTGGAAATAGCAGAAGTTTGAAGAGCCCAAATTCTCCTGGACAACAGAAGATGCACAAACGCAGAGTCAAAGTCGGCTGCTTCCCATGCATTGCCGTGTCTCTTACTCCTCGTGGTCCTTCAGGCAGAAACCGAGACGCTACCTGTGGTTTAAGGTAGAAAAGTAACACATAAGCTTTTTTCCATCTTGGAGCCCTTTTTTATTAGTTGGTAAAGAATTTTAAGTACAGAAAAGGGAAACTAAGTTGGTATGTGTGTACCTAACATATGGCTAATTCGAACAAAACAAATGTGCAATTCAAGTAGCCAAATAGGCCCTAGTTTTTAGATCTATCTATAATGATTGTAATAGGGTTAATGATGTTTAGAACTGCTTTGTCAATATGACAGCCACTAGCCACACATGGCTATTATGCATACAAATGTGATTTGCTTTCAAGTAAAAATATACACATTGGATTCAAATTCTACATACAAATGATTAACAAAATATATCACTGATGATTTTAAATTGTGTACTTGTAAAGATGGTATTTTTTTATATATTGAGTTACATAAAAATATTGTACTAAAGCTAATTGTATGTTTGGTTTCCTAGCTTTTTAATGTGGTTTCTGGGAAATACAGATTTCATATGTGGTTTTCATTTGTGTTTGACTTTATATTACTGTTGGATAGCGTGGGTTTAGACTGCTTTCCCAGTTCACAGAACTTAGAGGATGTAATAAGAATATTAATGCTATAAGTTAACATCCATAAAGCGCTTACAGAGGGTCAAAGATTCTACCTGTGTACTTTGATCCTATCAAGACTTCTATGAATACTGCACCATTATTCACATTTTTCCAGGTTAAAAAAAAAAAACTGGCGCTATGGGAGTTTAAGTAACTTTAGATCATGCAAAAAGCTAGTAGACGGGGGCAGGTTGAATTCCAACAAACAAACAAAGAGTGGGTTATATGGCATTCGTAGTCACTGCTTTAGACCTAGTAAACTTACATTGATTTGTGTGTGTGCACTGATGTGATCATGTATCTTTTGGAGTCTATTTTCAAGGTGTGTGGGGTCAGTTTTACTTTGGGGGGACACGGTGGATGCATAGAGTCATTTAACCAAATTCACAAATACCCCCCTCACCCCCTGCTGCCCTTATGAAGTGGCTCCATAGCCAACCTCTCCCTCCACCCCTGGCTCTTGCAGTGAACGATCTGTGCCCTTGCCCTACAGCTTTGCCTTTTCCAGCATGCTATGTAATTGAAATAATGCAGCAGGTAACCTTTTGAGTTTGGCTTCTTTTGCGTAGCATTTTTATTGCCAAATAGTATCTGATTGTAAATATGGTATGCAATTTGCTTATTCATTCACCAGCTGAAGGACATTAGCATTATTTCCAATTCCTGAAGATGATGAACAAAGCTGTTATAAATATTGGTACAGATTTTTGTGTGAGCATACATTTTAATTTACACTCAGTAAGGGACTTAATTTCTTGGAGAGTGATGGATGGCTATCATAGCATATATAAAATTTTGCTCTGTAAAAACCTACCAGACTATTTCTTATCCAAAGTGGCTGTGTACTCTTCCATTCCTACCAGCAGTCAGAGTGTCAGCTACTCTCCTCCTGCATTCGCACTTGACATGGTTTCCATTTGGCTGCTGGGTTAGTTTTTTGTTTCCAGATGTATCACTGTGGTTCGACTTTGACATTCTCTAATGAGTAATACTGTTCAGTACTTTTTTTATGTTCTTGTTTACTATTCCTATATCTTCTTTGATAAACAGTTCTTCAAAGCTTTTGTACATTTTTAACTGAGTTGTTATTTTTCACTATTAAATTTTAAGTCATTTGCATAGTCTTTATGTAAATCACCCAGAACACATGACTGGAAAATATTTTCTCTCAGTTCATGGCCTGCCTTTTCATTCCATCAATTGTTTTCTAAAATTATAATGATAATATTTATTAAGTTTATTCAATTATTTTGTCTTCTGTGATGATCATGGTTTGGGTGCTATGTCTAAAATTCATTTGCTTACACTAAGGTCACAAATATTTTCTCCTTAAGGTCTTATAATGTTACATTTTACTTTATACCATGTTCTTTTCTTTGCAGTTTATGTTCAAATGTTCCAGTACCATTTTTGGAAATACTTTTACATTTATTTCATATTGTGCTATTATTGAAATATAATTGACCGTGGGCCTCTTATTGGGTACTATATTCTGTTCCATTGAACTATATGTGCATCCTTTTCAAATACAATTCTATTTTTATTGTGAGTTTATAGAAAAGCATTTCCCATATCAATTTCTCAAATGCTTTTTCAAGTGTGTCAGTCTGGTTAGATGAGAGAAACAAATCCAGGGAGACTCATATGTGTACAAGAAAAAGCTTTACATACAAGAGCAATTGAATATTGAGAAAACATCCCAGTCCAGTCCAGATCAAGTCCATAAGTCCGATATTAGCCCGTATGTCTGATGCCAATCTATAAAGTCCTCTTCAGACTCACGAAACACGTGCAATGAGGCCGAATGCAGGAAGATCACGAGCCAGTGGGTGGGAAGTCTTATGTATCCAGTGACATTGTAAACATCACAGTGCTGGCAGGGGTCTCCATATGGCTCCTCCAGCTCAGGGCACTAGCGTAGCTCCACGTGTCTTGTCAGATGGAATGTCTTCCAAAAAGTGGGTATGTGTCTGGCCTCAACAAGCTATTTATCAACTTAGCACCTCCAAGTGAGGTCATCAAGCTGTGACATGATTGACAGGTTAAAACTCCACCCCTTCACTTTTAAGTCTCAAATTGACAAAAGATTATATAACTACCACATCATGACACAAAAACAGCTGATTCACACTTTGATTGGAGTTACATTAAATCTGTAGATAAAATTGAGGGGCATGACACCTTAAGAATATGGACTTTTCCAATCTAAGAAAAGAGGTATATCTGTACATTTAGATACCAAATTAATTTTCCAGAGAAATAATGCATATATTGTAAGTTGTCATTTTAACCAAGTCTGTGTCCAATGGCATTAATTATATTGCCAATGTTGTTTACTCTTCTCCACTATAAACTTCCCCAAAGAAGAAAGATTTCAACTCAATAGTCTACTTCTATAACTAGATGATACACAAAATAAAAAGCAACCCAAGCTTAATACTACTAAAGAAAATAATAATAACAAAGATAAGAACAGGAATGGGTGAAAATGAAAACAGAATAAAATTAACAAAACCAGAAAGTAATTTATTTTTAAAAAATCAATAAAACTGGAAATCTTTAGCACTGACATAGACAAAAGGAGTTGGGTATAGGTATAAAATTTCTTATATTATTGCTCTAAGTTGATATCAGCCTGCCTTAAGACATAAGATGTCAAATCTGATGTTCATTATAACCAATGAGAAAATATTTTTTAAGCATGCATAAAAGGAAATGGAAAGAGATTCAAAATGGCTCACCAAAAACAACAACACAAAGCCTGGCATTATTAGAGGAAATAGTCAAAAATGGTTTAAGACATTCCAAAAGCTATTAGCAAAATGACAGAAGAGAGTCATTACTTATGACTAATTGCTGTGAATTTAAATAGACTGAATGTTTCACTCAAAAGGCAGAAAATGGCAGAATGGATTACATTAAGAAAACCAATTCACATCAATATTTATTCATGGGTTATACTCCCACTCTGCCACCCATATCTGTAAACATCTACCTGTAAATCACCACAATTCTAGGATTCTGTCCATCACAGTGTTTGCTTCTTCTGCCGTGAACTCTCGCAAACCTCCCGAGCAAGGTCTTGCCTTGCTCTGTCATTTTTGTCAACCTCCTTCTTATTGTCTGTCACCTTCCCTTTGGCCCAAATTAACACTTATCTACCCCACCCTCCACCCCCAGCCAGTAACTCTCCCTTCCTTCTTTCCTTTCCTCCCCCGGGAACCATCACAGAGTGTTTCTTCAACTTGAAAATCTTTTCATGACTTTTGAAGACAATGATTTCATACAATATTGATCCTTTTGTGATTGACTAATTTCACTCAGCAAAATGTCCACTTTATGAGGTGTTTACTATATTCATTGCTATGCTTCACTGCTGTGAACTATTCTGTGTGAGCACAGAATATTTATCCATTCTTCGACTGATGGGCACTTAGGTGGTTTCTATCTTTTTCCTACTGTAAATAGTGCGTCAATGAGCATGGCTCTGCATGTATCTATTTTTGTCTTGGCTCTTAGGTCTCTAGGACAAACACAAAGTAGAGAGACTTGTATTCATGTGGTATTTCCATGCCCCCAAATTTTAAGAATGTGCCACGCTCCTGCCCCAGTGATTGTAGTTTCACAGTATCACCAGAAGTTTATGAGGATTCCATTTCTCCCAACCCTCATCAGCATGTGTCATCTGTTTTGTTGTTATTGTTTGGTTGATTTTTTAACTTTGCTATTAATGTTGAACTGAGGTAGTATCTCATTTTTGAAATGCATTTCTCAAATGGCTAGTGACCCGGAGCAGTTCTTCATATGTCTGTTGACCGCTTGGATGTCTTTTTTGGCAAAGTGTCAGTTCATGTTCTCTGCCCATTTTTCTAAAGTATTCTTTCATTTTCTTGTTAAGATATTTTTATCAGGAATGGGTGATGGGTTTTGTAACATACCTCATTCTGTTTTAATTGATAGGACTGTGTGGTCCTTTTCCTTCTTTTGTTTAAGTACTGGGTTACATTGCCGGCTTTTCTAATGTTAAACCATCCTTGCATACTTGGTATGACTCCAAAATCGTTATGATGCATTATTTTTTGATATGCTATTATATTCTAGAATTATGTTGAACATTTATCTTCATGATGGTTTATTGACTTAAAAATGTCTTTCCTAATGATGTCTGTGCCTATTTGGGGTATCATAATTAGTTTCGCTTCATAAAATGAATTTAGGAGTGTTCATCATTTTTATACACTGGAATAATCTTAAGTACGGCCGGTGTCAACTCTTCTCTGAATGTTTGATACAATTCACCAATGAAGCCACCTGGCCTGGTCTGGCCTTTTTCTTTTTTTGGCTGGGGTGCGGCTGAGGGATTATTTAATTACCTGATAAATTCTTTTTCTGTTATGTGACCCTGAAGGTTTTCTACTTTAACCTATTTTAGTTTAATTAAGTAGTGTGTTTCTAGATTTTTTTTCATTCCTTCTAAGTTTTCAAATTTATTAGAGTATCATTCTCTATAACATTTTATTCTTTTTAATTCAATTGCTTCACCATTATAGCATCACCCATTTCTTTTCTTATTCATGTTATTTGTATCTTCTTCCTTTCCTTTGTTAGATTTGACAGTGCTGGATTGATTTGTGAATTCTTTCAAAGAACCAACTTCTTGTCTTATTGAATCATTCTACTGTTTTTCTGTTTTATTTATTTCTGGCTTAGTCTTTATTATTTCTTTTCTTCTTGTGGCTATAGGCTTCTTTCGCTGTTCTTCTAATTGTTGGAGATGTTGAATTAAGGTGTTAATTTGGGTTCTTTTTCCTTATTTATGTCTTTGTTTATGGCTGAAAGTTGCACTCTTGATCCCTGCCCTTGCTGTGTTCCTAAGATTTTGGTGTCTTGTATTTTCATTTTCATTTGATAAAGGGAATTTTAAAAAATTTTGTTTGATAAGAGGAATATTTTAATTTAATTTTTTACTTCTTCTATTACCAAATAGTTTTAAAGCAAGATGTTTTTCAATATCTATGGGGTTTTCTTCTTGACATTCCTATTGTTAATTTCTAACTTTATAGCATTGTGATCTAAGAAGATGCTTTGTAATATCTCATTTATTTTGTTTTGTTTTAAAATTTACTGACATGGTCTTTGTGGCCTACCATATGGTCTATCCTGGAGAATGGTCCACGCATTCTAGGTGTGGGGGCGGGGACGGGGGGAGATGCATTTCGTGCTGCTGTTGGATGGAGTGCTCTGTATATATCTATGAGGTCAAGTGGATCAACTGTCTTCGTTTAGTTTCTTTCTAGTTATTCTATTCTTCAACAAAGAAGGTGTTCAAATATCTTACAATTAGTATAGAGTTACATATTTCTCGTTCATTGGGTATATAGATATTTATTATGTTTATATCCTCTTGTTCAATTGACCTTTTAATTATAGATATTGCTTCTTATTCTGGGATTTGCCTTAAAGTTTATTTTATCAGAAATTAATGTGGCTACTCCTGCACTATTTTACTTGCAGTTAACTTGATTGATGTATTGCAACTGCAATGATTTTCTAGTTATCTTCAGGAAATGTTTGCTTGCATGTGATATTAATGATATTATTCAATAAATTCAGCATTCTTTTAGGTCACCTTTCTTTAGAAGAGCCATAAACATAGACCTCTTCCAAAGGCTTGACCAGGTGGTTGTCTTCTAAATCTCTTGAAAGATGACTGGGAGCCTCTCCAGACTCATCGATTTGTTTAAACAGTTCAATTGGTATTCTGTCAATTCCTGGAACCTTGTTTTTCACCAATATCTTCAATAAAGCTGGGCTACTTTAATTCCATTGGTGGTTTCTATGAACATGCTCCTATTGAATGATTGAACATTGAGCAATTCTTTTTTATATAGTGACTTTGTATTATGCCCATCTTTTTGTTTTGTTTTAAAGATCATTTTATTGGGGGCATTTACAACTCATAACAACCCGTACATCAATTGTATCAAGTATATTTTTACATATGTTTGCATCATCATTTTCTAAACATTTACTTCCTATTTGAGCCCTTGGTATCAGGTCCTCTTCTTCCCGCCCTCCTGCTCCCACCCTCATGATCCCTTGATAAATTATAAATTATTATTATATTCATACCTCACACCAACCACTGTCTCCCTTCACCCGTGTTTCTGTTGTTCATCCCCCTGGGGGCAGTTGGGAGGATTGCGCTAATCATTCCAATCCACTCACCCTTCCTCCCCTTACCCCCACACACCTTCCCCCTATCCTCCTGCTATGGCTACTACCGTTGCTGTTCCTAAGGGGTTTATCTGAGCTGGATTCTGTGTGTCCTGAGGTCTCATCTGTACCAGTGTACATGATCCAGTCTAGCTGATTTTTAAGGTAGAACTGGGGTCATGATAGTGGGGCTGTGTGAAAGCTTTGAAGTACCAGATGTATATTGTGTGTGTCATCGCGGCTATACTGTACCCTAATTGATTCATCCCTTCCTGGTGACCCATCTTTCCTATTGTCCGCACTTGGGTTTGGGTGTCTGTTCCTATCCCTGCCTTTCTCAACAATATGGTTTTTGTTTTATTGTGGGTGTTCAGATGCCTTTTACCTGATCCTGTCAACACCTCATAATCACACAGGCTGTCTATCTTCCTTTGATGCATTCTGCAGAGTTCTTTTTGAGCCATATTTCAGTATGTCATTAGACGCATCCATTTTTTGCTTCAGTTCCTTCAGCTTAAGATATGAGCATATTATTCCATGTTGCTTTCTATACGCATTTCTTTGCTCATTTTATTACAAGCTTTACTTTGTCTTCTCAAGCTGCCTTAAAATTTCCATGTTTAGTTCTCTACTTCTTTATTTTGTCCAGTTTGTTGAGCTTTCCTTATGTTCAAGAGGAAGTTTCAGAGTCTCCTTCTTTCCTGTCTTTTTAATGACATTTTGGCTCTTTTCATGTATGATATTCTTGATGTCATCTCACAACTCATCTGCTCTTTGGTCATTAGTGTTCACTGCTTCAAATCTTTTCTTGAGATGGTCTATAAATTCAAGTAGGATGTACTCATGGTCACATTTTAACTCATCTGTACTTGTTTTAATCTTCTGTACCTTCAACTTGAATTTGCTTTTATGATCTGCTCCGCAGTCACACCCTGACCTTATTCTGGTTAATAATATTGATTTCTCCATTGTCTTTTCACTCAGATGTAGTGAATTTTATCCCTGTGTGTTCCATCTGATGAAGTACATGCATACAGTTACCATTTGGAATGTTGAAAAATGATACATTGCTCTTACAAAATTCTATCATGCTATCTCTAATGTCATATCTAACATGATGGCCAGAATTTTCAACTACCAGTCCTTCTTTCTTTCCACTTTTGTCTTTTCAATTACCAGTAATTATCGATTCATTTCGATTGCATGTTTGGTCAATTTTAGAATTCAGAAGTTGGTAGAAATCTTCAGTTTCTTCATCTCTGGCTTTAGTGCGTGATGTGTAAATTTGAATGATAATCTTCAATGTAGGTGTAGAGGAGCCCTGGGGTGTGGTAGGTACAAGTTGGGCTGGGATTCGCAATGTCAGCAGTTCCAAACCACTAGCCACTTTAAGGGGGGAAAATGAGCATTCTACTCCCCTAAAGAGTTACAGTCTTTGAAACACAGAGGCAATTCTACCCCATCCTCTAGGATAGCTGTGAGTCAGTATTGACTCGATGGCAGTCTCTAAAAGAAAATACTTCATGATAAAGTAGATTGTTAGAGAAAAAGAGGAAAACTTTGGTGATGGTTAGAAATTATGTCAACTAGAAACTCTTCTGTAA
The DNA here is from genome assembly GCF_000313985.2 of Echinops telfairi. Classification (NCBI taxonomy): domain Eukaryota; kingdom Metazoa; phylum Chordata; class Mammalia; order Afrosoricida; family Tenrecidae; genus Echinops; species Echinops telfairi. The sequence continues at coordinate 23,928,981 of NW_022103896.1, forward strand.
GAATAGGGGGGAAACCAACCTCTCTATTGGGTCACATTCTGAAGACATCTCCTTGAGGTGTAGCTTTTTATATAAGAAAGAGACTGAGCAGAGTTGAATCTTCTTTGGTCCTTTGCCTTCTGTCAAACTGGATCTTGCATCTGGTTCCTTGATCTCTTGTTGCATCACTTGTCAATCCCAGGAACTGTCAACAGACCACTGGCTGTGGATTCATTCAGCCAACTTTGGATTCATTTGCCTCTGCCTCTGCCAGCCTGTGCCCCCACCAACTCTGCTTTGTAGCCCTGCTTCCTCTTCATCAGCTTCCACATGTCAGGAGAAACCTGACTTGAAACAGACTGGACTTGCCTACTTCTACATTGTGTAAGCAATCTCATTCTATAGGCAAACACATACAGTTGTCACTGGTTTTGCTTCTCCAAAACCGAACACAACCTTCAGCAAGATGGATTGACCCATTGGTTGCAACAATGGGCTCAAAAATGACAGTAATCGTGAGACTGGCAGAGGACCAGGCAATTTCAGTTACACATGGGGTTACCCTGAGTTGGAGCCAAGTCCACGCCACCTAATAACAAAGGTGGTGAATCAGAAATGGATCTTTATGCATTCTATCTCATTTTTTGATAACTTACAATTTTCCTAGATCCATATTTTGTACATTTAATGTTCTGATGTTTAATGAAACCTTGCTGTTATTTTTTTCTTAGTTTAGGTCATGACATATTAGCCATGGGAGGTAAAGAAACAAAACAAAACTTTGCTCCATCCATGTCATTAAGGTTGACTCCAAGTGCCTTCCCCCCTACAAAGCTTATTTTCTGGCATTATATCAGACCATGTTCACTCCAATTGTTACAGTTTTCACTAGATGATTTTTAAGAAGTAACCTGCCTCTTCCTTCTCCTTAGTCTGTCTTAGTCTGAAAGATCCACTAAAACCTATCCACCTTGAGTGAACTTGCTGATATTTGGATTCTCAATTGCATAGCATCCAGCATCAGAGAAACATGCAAAACACTACAGTACAACAAACAGACAAGTGGTAGGGCACTCTGGTAGGTTCCCTATTTTAACTTAGCTTTATACATACTCATTCTCAACAAAACATGGTTAAACAAGTCTCTGCATTCAGTAGATGGTTACAGACAAGCTCTCTCACTAACACATTTGTGTTATTCTTGATAGGATGTCTTAGTAAGGGGAAATAGATTTTGTGCCATGTAGAGCAATAAGGATGTGTTGAAGCCAGGGCTATCAAATTTTTAACAAAATTCAGTGAGAAGCTTCAAAAATAATCAAAGATGTGCAACAACTGTATTTTAACAATGCCCCATATAATAGATTCAGAGAGTTCAAATGTTTTAAGGAAGGTCAGGAAGACCTTAAATATTAATTAAAGGCAGAGGGTCAGCTAAGAAGGAAATGATGACTGTTTTTCAGAATTCCAAAAGAGTAATCTTGACGAATATTTTTTCAAAGAACAAAAGAAGATCACAGGGACTTACCAGGATGAAATTTTCAGGAAATTAAAGACTGCATGGGTGAATCTTAACTCCAACAACTCAATGGCTCTGATCTTGTCTCGCTAGGAGGAAAATAATTTATTGTATTTACCCAGTTATTTACTACTCCTGTGGCTTTTCCTTTGCTGCCAAAATTCTGAGTTTTCCACTTGTGTCATTTCCTTTTAGCCTGACAAACTTCTGTAACATTTTAAAAGCAGATTTTCTCATGACACATTTTTAGTTTTTATTGAAATAAGAATGTCTTTCTATCATCTCCATTCCTGAAGGATATTTGACTTAATATAACAATCTGGGTTGACAGTTTTTGTCTCCCTTTCCGCTCTTTAAACCTGTTCTTTTGGCCTTCCTGGTTTCTTATGAGAAACCTAGCACCCAGAATAATTTCACTGTTAGTTCGTATCTTGTTTAAGATACAAAGAGGGATAACATTGGGGTGGGAAAGTAGAGGATGCTTTCCTGGTAGACTTGATGGCTTTATGAACATGGGTTTAAAATGACCCAGTCAACCAGTTTACACAGATGCCAAGGTGGAGGCATACAGAGGGAAAAGCATTGGGCTGCTATTAGAGATGTCATTGGTTTGAACCCACCAAATGTTCCGCAAGACAAACACAAGGCAGTCTACTTCAGTAAACATTTATAGTCTCAGATATCATATTCTTATTTTGACTTGAGTGCAATGAGTTTGATTTGTTGGGGGGGGGGTGTTGAGATAAATGTACCGTATATACCCGAGTATAAACCGACCCGAATATCAGCTGAGGCACCTAATTTTATCCCCCAAACTGCATAAAAAACGTGCTGAAAAACTCGGCTGATAAACAAGTAGATAGGGTATTCCCTTGAGAAGTGTTAGAAACCTTGACAATCAGAAATGACATAGGGAACCTGCAACGGTTCTGTGTTTCATATCTTCTGTTTAAGGCCAATCATTTTAAAGGTTTATAAAGACTAGGGGCATATTTTGAGTCTTGGTCGTGCAGTGGTTAAAGTGCTTTGCTGCTTACCCAAGGGCTGATGGTTCAACAGTGCGTTCCAGCGTTCTCATTGCTCTCAAGGCTCTCTGGAGTGTGTCAAACAAGAACACTGCCTTCCAGATGTAGAGCAAGCCTCTGGCCATGTCTGACACTAACAATAAAGCAGCATTGCTTTCTTTCAGGGGCACTTTTGTTTTCCATTTCTCCTCCTAAGTTTCCATGCATTTCTTTATTTGCTGATGTTTTTGTTTTTGACTTTTATTTCCTCTTACTTTAACCTCTTACATGTGAATCCTACCCCTATACCCTTTTGTATTTCATGAAACCTCTGGAAATTATTGTTGTTGTTAATTATTCTCAAGTCCGCGCTAGCTCAGCAGCCCTGTGTATGAATGAAACATTGCCTGGTCCTCCGCTGTCCTCATAATTGTGCTCCGCTGTGTGAGCCAATGTTGCACTGTGTCGATCCATTTGAATGGTAGTCTTCCTATTTGGTGCTGATCCCCTATTTTGACACACATGATGTCCTTCCCTCAGACCTGCTTCCTCTTGATCTCATGTCCAAACTGCCTGAGACAAAGCCTCACCTACTGCGTATGCTTCTTCCAAAACAGGTTGGTTTGATCTTCTGGAATACCATGAGCTATTCAATATTCTTCACCAGCAACACAATCCAAATGAATCCAAATGAATTATTTCTAGGACTTCTCTATTTATTGTCCAGCACTCTATTATTTATCCAGAGATAAATAAATTGTCTCTATTTATTTATCACCTGCACTCTCATGCGGGTGATGTAAAATACCATGACTTCTGCACCTTAATCCTCAAAGTGACATCTTAACTCTTAATAATTTACAGAGACGCTTTGCACGGATTTTCCCAGTACAACCACTCAGTGGATTTCTTGACTTATGTTGCTGTGAGCATTGATTGGGGATCAAGTAAAATCTTTCCATAACTTCAATTTTTTCTCCATTTCTCAAGTTAATCTAGCTTATTAGTCTAATTGTGAGGTTTTCTTTATGTTAAATTGTAACCCATACTGAAGACAATAGTCCTTAATCTTAATTAGTAAATGCTTGATGCCCCCTTCACTTTCAGCAGGCAAAGTTGTGTCCACTGTAATATCATGGTTGTTAATGAATCTTCCTCCAGTTCTGATGCTTCATTCTTAGTCATGTAGTCTAACTTCTCGGATTATTTTATCAGCAAACCGATTGACTAAGTATGGTGAAAATCATTCAGTATCCTCTTTTCTTTGGAAATGACTGCCTTCGACTATGTATAGTTTCTGCAGGGTATGTGCTAGATAATAACCCAATCTTTTCAGTTCCATAATTACCGCTCATCCCAAGCTGTGTGTCACACATTTGAAGGGACATTGATAGCAACAGAGTGGCAGCCCATGTCTTAAATTAATTATCAGACATGTGCTTCTTAAGGATTTGGGGACCATTCCTACCATAAGCAAACTTTTAGATCCCTTGTGATCTAACGGTTAAATGCTTGATGCTAACCAAAAAACCAGCATTTCAAACGCAAAACCCATCGGACTTCCCAGGAACGAAAAGACCCTGTGATTTTCTCCCATGAAGGTTATAGGATGCCTTATGGAGCGCTGCTGCTCTGGTTTATAGGACAGCAATGAGTCTAAATGAACTGACGACAAACAACAACAACAGCAACATCTGTTTAACTTAGTTTCCCCCCCCACACACACTTTTTTTTTAAACAAAGATTCTGTACACCCTCTTTTTCTTTTGTATCCTCATCTTAGCTAAGGTTCCCCGCCCCTCGTTTCTGTTCATTTTGTTGTTGAAATTGTTCCTTTGTGTAAAATTTTGGTTAATTTCTTAATACAACTTCTGTTTCAAAACATACACAAATTCAACCTTGTCTGCGTGAACCATCTCGTGCCAGTGCTTACGTTCTCGGGACCGGGCTCCCCTCATCACACTCCGTTTCTAGGGTCTCCTCTCCTGCTATGGTAAAGCTCGCTGCCTTCTGAGTTTGCTCACCAACCTTTTAGATTGTTCGGGGTCAATTTTAGATCAGCGTCTACTCAAATTAATTTAAACAGCACTTATCTACTTAAAAGGAAAATTCAGAGCCAATACATTAAGCTAGATATGGAAATTTGAGCAGTAAGCAAAAATCTTAAGGCTACTAATAAGAACATTTAGCATTTTAAAATATTATATAAGCATCCCGGGCTTCTGACAACTAATGAATTTGCATATATTATTTTTAATAATCCTTAGGAATTTTTTCCTGCTGGGAATGGAAGTAGCAATTATTTGTCAGATGTTCAAGGTAGTGAAACAAAAGTCAAGAGAAGGCCCCAAAATCTTTTCTATCTCTCTCACTAAATCTCAAATTTTATTTTAACTTTGCCCTTTTTTTGAGAAATATTCTTTATTTGAGGATGATAATCATTAAAACGTTACTATTTTAAGTGGAGAAATAGTAGTGACCAACTCGAGAGGGACCACTCTGACTCACAACAGAGTGTGGAAGAAACACAGTAATTTGCGTGCTCTTTCTATAAGTGAGAAAACATCCATCCAGTCCCCTGGCATTTATTTCAACAAAAGTAACAACTACTTTCATCAAGTGAGTCATTTTTTAGCATCAACTGGTACATTTAAGATGAATTGCAAGTGACAGAATAACCGCATTGGAAAATTAGTAAGCTACCAGATTGCTTATCTACCGCATAAAATAAACTGTCATAGAAACAGGCCCCCTCAGGATGACTGTGGTCCAGCATGACCTTAAATTGTACCTTCAAACTATAGGGGCCAAATCGCATGGAACCACCTACGACTTCTGTTGTTTATGTTTTTCAAACTCATGGTGTTTAGGAGTCGTCAAACAAATAGGAGAGATGAAACAGAACGGAAGCAAGGAAATAGGAGATCCCTCGTGAGCCAGACGTTGTTTCCCGGATGGTCCAGAGCTGTGTTTGATTGCATCTGTGATGAGCAAATGGCGATTTGTGAGCACTAATTGGTTGCAGAGTTCTCCAATCCGTAGTTTATTTAATGGAGAGATTTGATTTCATTGTCTCCAACTCGTGAGTGTTTTACAATTGGGGAGAACATTTGTCATTTTCTTCATCTGGCTCTGGTGAGATATAGACAAATTTAATTTTTATGGAGGAAAAGGTAAAGTAATTCACTTGGTACATTGCCTCACAAAGAAAACACGATGAACAATAATACATTGCATAAGAGACAAATACAGACATGATCTCAATTTGTCTATCTAGACCATAAATATTTGACGTGCATCTACTATGTATCAGGCACTTTGAATAAGATAGTAAACAAGTATGAGAAAATGTGATCACTCCCTCGTCATTAGTAAAATAAAGTTTAAAAGTGTACGTTAAGGGTAGGGAGGAGAGAGTATGCAGAGTTGGCAAAAATGTGGAGTCACCGAAATTAGGTTCTGGTGGGAAAGAGAAATGGGAAAACTACTTTGAAAAAATGATTTCGACATTTCTTTAAAATTTAAGTATGCACTTACCATGTGATGCAGCTATTCCACTCCTAGAATCTCTAAGCACCTATCATACAAAACATATAAATGAATGCTTGTTACATCAAGTGATCATAGCCATTTTATCTAGACAAAAAAAAGACAGGATATATGTCCATCCACAAGTGAATGTTTAGACAATTCAGAAAGAGCCATACATGGAATACTAGCAAGCAGTTGAAAGAATGCATAGTTGATATACGCAACAAAAATGGAAGAATTCAAATTAACTGTGTTACATGACAGAAGTCAGTTAACTTAGAATGTGTCTATAAAATTATAGAGCATCCAAGCTTATCTATAGTGATGGAAATAAAGTCAGTGGTTGTCTTGGAATACGGTGGTAAAGAGGATAGATTACAAAGGGGCCTTGGGAAATTGTTGGAGTGATGTTGTTTATTATCTTGATGGTGGCAATGGTTTCACAAGTGCATACATAGGTCAAAACTTAACCAATTGAATACTTTAAATATGTGTAGTAAATATTATATGAATTATACTTCAGGAAAGCTGTATGAGATATTCTAAACAATCACTCAGGATCGTTTAAGAAATGACTCCTGATGCTAGTCTTAAATTGAGCATGGTAGAATCATAGAGAACACGATTCTTCTTATGTCCTTACTAAATGTAATCAGTTCATAGACTTTTCCCTGCCTCCTAAGCAGACACAGCATTAAGGAGTTTTAATATTATAATATTTTGCTAGAATAGAAAACATAAATCCAAGCTATAGATTCTGGGAAATCCGTGCTATCACTCCAGCTCTGCCAGGTATTGACTCTTCAATAGACTTCAGTTTCTCATCTGAAACAGGAGAATAATTAGAATTAAACCGATATTATAAATAAAATTCATATTGAGCGCCCCTGACTACATAGTCATGCTCCACATCATGCCTGTCCAGGCAATGTCCAACTGTATATCCATTTGTGGTCCCATAAGGTTACAGCAGAGTAAGGGACTACGGATTGCAGAATGAGACACAGCAAAATTAACAGCTGCCCTCATACAGCATGTGTAGTTCCTGGTTCTTACATACAAAGAAATTGCCTTGCCAGGCATTTAAAGGAAGTATATATATGTTATATACACATATATTTATAAGTTAAATATATAAATCACATCTCTTGATAGCCATCATAAGCACGCGTTCCTGGGTTGTGTGTGTATACTTTCTAACTAACAAGTCTCCTACAGGACAGTAAGCTTTGACTCACTGGCAGAGGCAGCCAGACTCAGGTGTCTTGAGTGTTTTACTGCAAATGCCTGTTTCACATAGTAGTATTTTAAATATCACCACAAAGTGCATGATGGTCTCCAAACACAGCAAAAACAACGATGGGATAGCAGCAAGAGACAAAGGAGACATAAGGATCTGGGAGGGAACCTGATAGTTCTAAAACCCACACAAAGGTGAAATTGCTCCCAGTTGAGACAGGCTGCCCTCACATCCGAGGTGATCTTCAAAAACCAAGACAAAACCATCTGAGCCGTGAGGGCCTCAACTTGACGAAAAGCTACAGCATGGATGGCCATGTAAGGGAGACCAGCCCATAAAGGATGTGGAGCAACTGTTACGGATATGGATGGAGGACCCACAGTGGCATCATAGGGTTGGTGGTTCCCATGTGGTATCTCCTGGTGTCCCTTCCACAGTGGACAGGGCAGTGGGTGAGCACCCCCTCCATCTGTGGGTAGATGGGTCTGGTCCCCCCACCATACAATGCCATGCCACAAGCCCCACCCGTTTTAGTCTGGCCCCTATAGCTTCCTGCAGATACACCCCTCTCCCGTGAGCTAAGGTTAAAACACCCCTCTGCTCAATGGCAGGTACAGGGACCACCCATCTATACTCTAACTTACAGTTACCCAGACTAGGCATTATTGCCCCCTTGTGGGTGGGGGAGCGAGGAGGGAACATTAGAACATCTTACCAAACTAAACTCACTGCCAGGAGTCAATGCCGATGCCTAGCAACCTCATAGGGTGGGGTAGAATGACCCCTGTGGGCTTAAGAGACGGACTCTAGGGAACTGGACAGCCTCAGCTTTCTCCAGTGGAGCTACTGGGGGGCCCAATTGCTGACCTCCCTGTTAGCAGGCCAACGCAAAGCCAGTATGCCACTCGGCCTTCCTACAACGTCCATGGGGCTGCAAAAGTAGGTACACACTTTTTCCTGGATTATGGCAATGGCACAAAAGTTTTTAATCATCAAGGCGCTCTGAGTAAGTGTGTGTGTGTGTGTGTGTGTGTGTGGTGTGTGTCAAGGGGGTGTTAGGCCAAATAAGTGTGGTAATCTCTGGTCTAAGTAATGGGAGAAGATGAAAAGGGGGGTGATTACTTATTGCGCTGGATGACAAGGGAGTGAGATAACTAGTTACTGCACCGGTAACTAGTGTGGTTTGGTGACTACTTACCTTCTGGGGTGACAAATGACACAAATCCTATGGCTACTACAACCTTGAAGGCTCCTCCCCCTAGATGCTGGCCCACTCACCATCACCACTGCCACGACTCTGGGCTTATTTTGGTGTTAAATGCTATGGTTGTGGTCCCCATAACCCACATGATACCGCTGAGGATCAAACAAAAGCAAAATCCCTTAAAGTACATTGGAGGTCACTGGTAAGGCAGGAAGCTTGTTCAACGAGCTTCAAGAGGAAGCAGTGGCTTAGAATCAAAATCTAATCTCTTGCACAGAAGGTAAGGATTCTACCAGTGAACCAACAATGGCCCCCAGCTCAAATTCCTGACCCTCAAAGTCGCCAAGCAGAATAAAATTGTTGTTTACAGTCATTTCATTCTGGACACATTTTTAGCCAAGGTTAATAACTGGCATATTCTTCTTCAAGGCCGTTCTTGAAGTTCTATCTCCACCGATGAGGTTCTCAAATGAAATCGTTTTGAGGTCTGGCTTCTCATTGCCAAAACCCAACTCACTGCCATTGAGTGAATTCCAACCCTCAGAGGGCGATCCTGTGGGTTTCTGAGACTTCAACCCTTTGTGGGAGTAGACAGTTCTCATCTTTCTCCTCCGTCATTCTAGGGCAGTGGTTCTCAAACTTCCTCATGCCGCGGCCCTTTCATACAGTTCCGCATGTTGTGGTGATCCCCTACCCATAACATTATTTTTGTTGCTACTTCATAATTGTCATTTTGCTACTGTTATGAATCAGGTAACCCCTGTGAAAGGGTCATTTGACCTCCAAAGGTGTCACAACCCACAGGTTGAGAATCACTGTTCTAGGGACACAGTTTTCTTTCTTTCTTTCAATCATTTTATTGGGGGCTCATACAACTTTTATCACAATCCATACATCTATCCATTGTGTCAAGCACATTTATACATTTGTTGCCAACATCATTTTCAAAACATTTGCTTTCTTTTTGAGCCCTTGGTATCAGCTCATTTTCCCTCCCTCCTTTCCCCTCCCCCCCTCCCCTCCCCTCCCCTCATGAACCTCATGAACCTCAAATAATTTATAAATTTTTTTTCATGTCTTACACTGATCGATGTCTCCTTTCACCCACTTTTCTGTTGTCCTTCCCCCTGGGAGGGGGTTATATGTAGATCATTGTGATCGGTTCTCTCTTTCTGCCCCCACCTTCTCCTTACCTTCCTGGTATCACTACTCTCAATATCAGTCCTGAGAGGTTCATTTGTCCTGGATTCCCTGTATTTACAGCTCTTATCTGTACCACCCGAGTACGTGCTCTGGTCTAGCCAGATTTATAAGGTAGAATTGGGGTCATGCTAGTGGGGCAGGGGAAGGAAGTATTAAAGAACTCGAGGAAAGTTGTATGTGCTACCCTGCACCCTGACTGGCTCATCTCTTCCTTGTAACCCATCTGTAAGGGTATGTCCAATTGTTTACAGATGGGCTTTGGGTCTCCATGCTGCACTCCCCCTCATTCACAGTGATATGATTTTTTGTTCTACGTCTTTGATGTACGGGCACATTTTTTTTGAAAACCTTCTCATATGAAAATTTTAAGTGCATATGATATTTAAGACCTGCATGAAAGAGAGGGAAAAAAGTCAAAGAAATTCTAATCTGGTAAGGAAGACCAGAGAAAACAATGCAAGACCGTCAGCAAACAGCCCAGGATAGCAGATAATTAAGTGCCACATTCTGCAGTCCATGCTAGAGGAGATGAAGGGGAAATGGAATTGGTTAGGCCTAATCAAAACCAGTTTCATGAAGGCAATTTAAGGAGGTAAGGCTTTCGTCTTTGATATGATTGAATTAAAATGAAATGAATGGATTTTATAGGAATGACAAAGAGCATTTATAGAATACAGAGATAAAAGAAAGGAGAGTATTATTCAAAAGTTAAAGGGAGGACCCTGATTTCATTCATCCCTTCAGCAATGTCTTTCGAGGCCTGGCTACTCAGACAAATTTACTTTGTTACCTATGCCTGTATACGTTTACATTTTGGGACAATTTCATTCACGTCTGCATTGACTCACTTTCATCATCTACAAAATACGGCTACCTCTCAGGAGCTTCACAGAGATTAAATGGGATAGCATATGGAGAGATGTTAGCATAATGCCCAATACTGTTAGCTACTCTCTTTTCCTTCATGTTTATTGATTATTGACTAAGTACTATGCACTGTGCTAGATTCTAACAATCCCAAAAGGAATCAGAGAACATTAGTTCCTATCTTCAGGTGTCTTCAGTTCTCTCACAGTAAGTCATAGGGAGTACCCATTGGCCTTCATTATGATCACCTCCGTGAAAATCCTGTAGGAATGCCCTAGAAGAGGCCCAGGTGCAATTATTGTGGTAGAGATACATCCGAAGTCATCACTTGGCCTTATGATGTTTTGAAAAGCTTTTCAGGAGATGAAGTCTTGAGCTTCTCTGAACTTACATTTCACTTCAAGTTTTGTGTGTGTGAGTGTGTGTGTGTGTGTGTGTGGTTTTTTTCCCCCTTGAAGTAGGTGTTCAGCAGACCAACAGATATAGTACTTTATAGATAGATTTCATGTCAAAGTATGATATGATTTAAATACAAAAAGTCTGTTTCTGATGCCCTTGTACAGTTCAGAAAGGCCAGAGAATAGGTCTATATTAGTCTGGTGAGTGATGTTATTGAACAGATGAGCAGGAGGTCCAACCTAGAGAGCCCTCATGGACTTTGCTAAATATTTGAACTTTGGGGGAGGAAAGGTAGATCCCAGTAAGTCTTAAAACATGGAAAAATATTTAAATAAGAGTATAAACTGATATGTTTATTACATGCATTTATGGTAAGAGACCAAGAATTTGTGGAAGACAAGGTTGTCTGAATGACTTTAACTAAATTATGGAGAACTTTGTAGACCAGGATATGGGACAATGGAAACCATCATAAGGTTTTGAACAGTATTTTAAAATCAGGAGCATTTCCTCACCTAAATCAGGACTTGCTGATGATTTGCCTGAGAATTGTAGGTTGTGATGTGTTGAAGACAGAAAACTCCTCTCCCACCAACAAAATAAACAAAAGTCAACTAAACCAAACATCTAACCTGCTAAGTTACCAGTATTCCTGTTGTAGCACCTCCAGCAAAAGGAGTCCTATTGATATGGTGAGAGTCAGAGGAAAGAGAATAAAATATTTACAGCAGAGACATTTTGAAGAAAGAAAGGGGTTAGAAGATGAATCCAACATAGAAAATGGAGAGACAGTAGGCACAAGGCCTCGCCCAAGTGGTGTCAGCACACTTGGCCTCCTTCTAACCTACCCTCTTGAAGTAACCAGGACTTTCTACAGGAAATCTAGGATTATCCCTTGTTCATCTTTTTCCTCTCCTGCCCCAGCAATGCCTGTTGCATACTAGGAAACTCAGTAAACATTTGACAAACAGATGAAAGATAAATCGAGAACAGATGTACCTTTAACAGAGGAAGAAGTATGCTGTTGGGTCTTGCCTTCTTTCGCTGCAAAGATCCATGTCCTGCCAGTGTTTTTTCTCCCTTTTTCTTACAACAGAATAATTCTATAAAAGTACTTAAGGTATATAAGTGAATACTGGAATTTATCCTACTTCAAAGCCATGTCTTACATGCACTATGTTTTATTTATTTACTACTTATCTGAATTGCCCATTGATGTAGGTTAAGGCACCTTAGCCCTAAACCCAACTTTAGAGCCCAACTGTGGCCCATTTCCAAAGATGACTCTTTCCATGATGTGGAACCAAGAGAACATGCCTTCCTGGAGCCATTTCTCTCTCATCTGAACTATACCCTGGGTATCCAAGATCTCAAAAGGCTTTCCCTCAAATGTCTTTAATTAATCCTCTTCCTTTAGCCTATCTTTGTAAAGGCAGCCCACACCCAACTATGGATATCTCAAAACCAAGGGATGCTTTTTTTGCTGTAGTAATGTTCAGATATTGGGTCAGCTTGCAGGAAGGTCTGTGTAAATAGGCTCAAGGGCCACCCTCAGAGGAAATCAGGGTTGGGAAGAAATGGGCTAAGCCAGGGCCAGGGCTTCCAAGCCGTACCATATATAGGCAACCCTTTTGCACATACAATATTTTGACTGCTCTTCCACAAATTGAAAAGTACCTCTGGGGGTTACCCCAAAAGAACCAGAATTTTTTTTTTCAAAGCGGTGTATCATATATTTAACTTTTTCTTCACAAACCAACTTTATCACCTTCAGGTACTCTTCATTACATTATCTGTTTGGATGGCTGACAGTACCTCTCTCATTTTTTTTCTTGACCTCCTCTAAGTTGTCAAATCGGTCCTCTCATGTCCCTCTTCATTCATGGAAACAAAAAGAAATCACACAGAGCAAGGTCAGGTGAATAAGGTATGTGGGGCAAGAGATACCTGCTGTGTTTTGCCAAAAACTGGCATACTGAGATGGCTGCATTAGCCAGTTCATTGTGATGGCGGCAAAACCACTCCCCCGTCTGCTACACATCAGGCCGTTTTTGTTGCACACTGTTATGCAATCTTTTCAGAACCTCTAAAAAGAAAAGCTGATTAACAGTCTGGTCTGGCGGAATGAACCCCAAACGCACTATAAGTTGACATTTTCATCCATTAGGGAAGTTGATGGACATCCAGAAAAAGGTTTATCAGCAATTGACATTTCACCTTTTTGGAAACAAGAAAACCACTTGCATACTTGAGTTTTTCCCCATAGCTCTGTTCTAGTAAGCTCTGTTGAACATCACAACAGTTTCTGTGACATTTTTCCAGAATCGGAAACAACATTTCCCAGCTGCATACTATTATCTTAAATCAGCCTTCACAAAAAAACGAGAGTTGAGTGAAACAACTTGTACAAAAAAAAATTCACTGTGACAAGAGACACGCTTCCCAGGTGATGCCACTGGGTGCACTAACTCAGAGCAGAGTTGTGGGCTCCTCCACTAGTGGTAAAAATGCATACTCGGAAAGCTCTGCTCCACCCAGCGCAATTCCAGGGTTGGAGAGGGGTAGCGCCTCAGCCCCTCCTATGTCCAGGGCTGAGGATGGGATAAATTTTACTGTCACTGTTTCCCAACTTGATTTAGAATGTTCAAGTATTTAGAACTGTGGGAACAAGCCCTGGGTACTCTGGCTAAAAGCTTGGGAAGTGGGCCACTATTTGGACTCTTGTTCCAGACTCTGCAATTTTGTAGCCCTGTCTTTAAAGAAGAAAGCTTTAATTGAATAAGTATTATGTCCTGAACTCTCTACTCGAAGTTCATGGAGCGATGTAATCTTCTGAACATTTCTGGACTAATAATTTAAACTTCCCACCTACATTGTAATCATAGATTAAACTATTCAGTGCATTATAACCAGTCTCTTTTCCCTCTTTTTGCATCAGCAACCTTTTTCTTAGGATGCCATTTTTATTATGTATTTTGTTACAGTTGCTATTGATCTAACATACACGTAGTTATTGCAGTTTCCCCTTTTGTTTCTCCATAAATACCAGGCTCCTTGTTTGAAAGGAAAATATACATTTTCTTATGAGGAATAAGAAACAGTTGAAAAGTTTAAAATAAGGGCAGGCTGAGCACATTCTCTAAAACAGTTGCACCTGTTTCGCTCATGAATCTTCTGGCTTCTAGCAAATCAATTATAATTTACCTTATTTATTAAAAGTGGCTTCACAGGAATAAGCACATTTTAGCACACTGAATCCAAGATGAACCTGTTTTGTCACTTACTGTAGGTGTTAACTTCTCAGAAATGCAATTACTAAGAACTCCTTGGGGATTCATTTCGAGTAAACCTGTCACTCTCTTCTAAGGGGCATTTGCCTAAGTTTGACTTTCTCCAGCAATCACAATGGAAGGAAATCATTATCATTAAAAAAGTATGGCTTTGGGGGTGAAATAGTCTATATTTCTATCTTATACTTGAGAAAAAGTAAATATTTTGAGGTGGTATGCTTCATTTCTGTGTATTTAAGACTTGATTTCACTCATGTCTATAATATATGTATCATTGACGCAATAGTAAAGAATCTGGAGTCATATGCTTGCATTGATGTCTCCATAAAACTATTAAAAACCCACTTCTGTCCTCCCATTATTTTATCTTTTGAAATTCTTTAACTCATTTAGTGCTTTTGTGAAGGGTAGTGCCACAAAGACCAGGTCATTTCGATTTTTCTTTATAAGATATACCATCCTTGTTACGCAATACTTGCGAGTGCTTTCAAATTTCTCATTTAGCATCAATTACATTTTTACTTGGGTTTGTTTTGCAACAAAGAAGAAACATGGGTAATAGTAAATCAATAAGTCTGTTGTAGTTTGGTCCCCTGGAGTCGGTTCCAACTCAGTGATGCCACCCATGTGCAACAGAAGGAAATCCTGTCCGGTCCTGGGCCGTCCGCACCAGTGTTATGCTGAAGCCCATTGTCGCAGCTGCTGTGTCTTGTCGGTGGTCCTTCTGTTATACTCTGACCTTCTATTTTGCCAAGCATGAGCTCCTTTTCCAGAGACTGGTCCCCCCTAATAACCTGTCCAAAGTTCCAGGAACATAATAGGAACGTTCCCTTCTAGCTGGACTTCTTCCCAAACGGATTTGTTTGTTCTTCTGGCAGTTAGAGTCCTTTCAATATCATTATCCAACACTAAAATTCTAATGCCTCGATTCTTCTTTAGTCATCTTATAAAGTGTCCAGCTTTAACAGGCTTATGAAGCCATCATCAAGAAAATGAGTTTAATCATCTATGCATCTTCTCCCACCAACTGCAGAAAGAATATTGTATGGCTTAGATATCATCATCATCATTCTAAAATTTGTTTACCAATTGCTTGTAAAAGAAAACTATTTCATAGAACTAGGATCAAGTGAGAGCTCAATAATGTGTGGAAGAATGAGGAGAACGAATAGCAAAAAATCAACAAGCCATAGGACCTACAATTTGTAAAGCACTCAGCCTCCAGACAGTTGTTGGAAGTGGGGAGCAGGCCAGTTGTAACTACAGGCAGTTTCTGAATTACAAACAGTTCCTGTTCCTGTCTGCCTTTAAAGTCAAATCGTACATCAGTCTGAAAAGCCGGTCAAGCATTATTCACAATTATTGTCAGGTGGTCAAATATATGGCTTAGTAAAGAGTGTATAGTGTACTTTTCCTGCATAAAATATAAAGAAACCCATATAGAGCTGAACATCTTTAACACACCAGTAATAATAAAATGTTTAACATACAGTAATAATAATATTTTGATGCTCGTCACAAAGTAGCACCCGGTTATTAGGAACCATTGCAAATACCTTGACAATTTAATAGAATCACTTTTCCAGGGGGTGGTTTGTAACTACAGTGTGTAGGCTTGTATGTAAGTGGGATATTCCTAAGAGTAACCAGGGACTGCCTGTACCTGAAACTCCAAACCACACTCATTGCCATCAAGGTGATGCTGGCTCCTAGTGAGCCAATATAGAGTTTCTGAGGTTGGCTGGTGAATTTGAACCGCTAATCTTGCGGTTAGCACTAATGCTGGCCTGATAGCACCACTAGAATTCTTTTCCGGTATCTGAGAGGCAGGATTTTTTGTTTTTAAGCCATGAAAATTGGTATTGCACCAATTGGGATAGATGAGGGAACCCATACAAGCAAGCCAGCCGTTATTTTCAGGGATGGATATTCGAGGGGGCTTCAAGAAGTTCATGGGAAAGGGGAATTCAAAGATAATGAACTGTGTCCACAACTTTTCGAAGACCCTTTGCATTGTTTCTCCAGGCTCCCGTTGGTGAGGCTGGGTGCCCAGGCACCTCAGTTGACTGAGCAATGAGTGTGGTTTGGAGTTTCAGGTACAGGCAGTCCCTGGTTACTCTTAGGAATATCCCACTTACATACAAGCCTACACACTGTAGTTACAAACCACCCCCTGGAAAAGTGATTCTATTAAATTGTCAAGTTATTTGCAATGGTTCCTAATAACCGGGTGCTACTTTGTGACGAGCATCACCACTCCTAGCCCACTATTCACCCGCTGGCAGAGCTCAAGGCCTTTTGCCAAGGCTCTGGCAGTTTGAAGACTATTTCCTGGCAGCCATTGGCTTTGACAAACCATATGACTCTGCTTCTGTCTGTCTGGATTTTGTTCTGAGTTTCTTAAGGGCTTGCTTCTAAGCAGCATCTCCGCGGCAGCAGGAGCCCTGGGCTTCCGTGAAGTCATGGAAGCCAGGAACTTTGGATCCCTGAGCCTCCCAGGCTTCTTCTGCCAGCTGCTCCAGGGCTTCAAAGAAGGGCTCGGCTGGAGTACCCAGGATGCTTTGCAGCAGCTGCCACAGCCCCTCTTTTGAAGCACCATGGTAGCCAACAGAGAGGATTCTGTGTTACGTACAGTATGACCCTGGAGGTGCCAGCCAGCTGCTGTGACTCAGCTAAAAACAGGGAACTCGCTGTAAGAGAGCGGGCCTAAAGGGAAGAGATTACTGAGGGGGAGGCAAGAGAGGAAAAACAGCAGGAGTTTATGATGCCCAAAGTTTGCCAAAGAGCTCAAAACACAACTCTGAAAGGGCTTTCTGGATGGGCCCGAAGGAGCTGTCTCTGCGAGGCTGTGATCTGCTTGGGATACCTGAATCTTCACGGTCCTGGTTAGCCAGTGAAAACAAGTGAACGTAGGATAAGAAAAAGGAAGAAAATAGCTTGTCTCTCTTCTTACCGACTCCCAGGTGCCCCCAGGAGACATGTACTAATCGGCCTTCCAGGTGTCATTTGCGATCAAGCTCATTGATGTAAAGACACAGACTCACTTAGGGTATGATTTTTGTTTGTTTGTGTGCCCAGTTTTGCTTTGCTTTTAGCTTCCCACCCGGTGGTGTCTTTAGAACAATGGATGGTCTGAATGCCCGTGGAGCTGATAATGGCAGAGGGAGGTTGAAAGGAGGGAATTTATTTATCAAGCACTCGATTATTCTGCTCTACTTGGCTATGGGCAACTTTTTTAAGGAGAACATCGATGTTCGGCTAAAAGTCAACCTTAAAAAAGAAACCTCCGTCTTATTTTGTGAAACATTTGCTAGGGTACTTTGCTCAGTCCAAAGGTAGGAAGTTACAGGCAGATGGAATATGAAATGCAAAATGTTCCTTGGCTGGAAAAAAGCACACGCAAAAAATGCAAAGGTGGGTTTGGAAAAAAAAGAATGCTGGAGAGGAGACATCACAGAAGCAGTGACAAGAAGGGGCTGATTAAATCAGTATTTTAAGACACAGACCAAGATACTTAATGGGCACTCTGTTCCTTTATGGCCCATAGGAAGGAGGTATCCGCAAGATGATGCAATGGTGGGGTTGGTGAGACGGAGAGGAAAATCAAGTTCATGTCTTTCATCCACCAGAGTGGAAGCATTCTGGGTGGGAAAGAGGCTTAGGGTTAAATGATCAGTTCACTCATGACAAGCAAGAGGGCAAAGCACATCCCATCAGCTCGAACCTGGGTGTGCCTATGCTGGCAGTGTTTCTAAGGTGATAAAACCCTGAGCAAGTGGTGACAGCTGTCCTCTGGGGGCAGGGAGTTGGGGGGCCGGCAAGCCGGGGGGGAGGACTCAGTCTTCAGAATTTCCCCAATGATTTCTTCTGGCTAGTTTCAGCTGTCACGAAACATGCCAACTTGATCTGCAAAGGAGGAGAGGCTCGGCCGCAGCCATTCATACTAGGTTTAAGGCTTTTGAATCTGCTATTTTATGCTTCTTGTTGTGCCTGCCAATGGCTGCTAGACAGCTTAGCAGACAGGTTTCACAGCGAGAGAAGTCATTTTCAGATCCGAACATCTCAGATCTGATTGTCGCTCAGGTTTGCACTAACGAGATCCCCAAGAGAAAGTGAACAGGCTTTCTGGGCAGCAGGTTCTTATTGTGGGGTCTATGTTCTTGACTGGAATCAACTGGACAACAAGGAGTACTAGTTGGGATTTCCTTGATGAGGGGCACCCTTAAAGGGGAGAAAAGGAAACTGGGGGGGGGGGTTGTTTTTGTTTTTTTGATTGGGGACTCTTTAGAAGTGCTGATTCCATATAAGAAGAAGCTCGGCATCCCTGGGTGGTCCAAGCAGCTCATAATCTATGAGCTCCTAGGCTGATCAAAATGTTGGAGGATTGATTGAGTCTATACAGAGGTTTCTGGGAAGAAAATCCTCATGATCTATGTCCCAATGCTCCGTTATTGAAAACCAAGTGGAGCCTAAATCTACTCAGACCCACCTAGGGTCCCTGTGAGTCAGAAAGGACTGATGGCACCAAGCTGGGTTTCATTTCGCTTAGCTCATTAGGACCTAATCATTAGGCATTTGGGTGACAGCGTAAAATACAGTGAAATTAAGGCAGCCTCCTTCATATAGAGTTAAGGAAGCCATCTTCTGCTTAATCCTTAAAGGTTCTGAATAATATGCAGAAAGAAAAGGATGTTGAAAGAAAAGACATGGATCAAACCATCAGAGGAAAATGGGAGGGAGAAGCCTACACAACTGAATTAGGAATTTGAAGAAATTCCCAGTGTCAGAGAAAGCATCAGGTTGCACGGTTCTAAATGCCCACTGTCTCATCACCGCAATAGGACAGAGAGGCGAGGGAACAAACGGACTCAGACAGATGGGATGGTCTGGCTAAAAAACTGGCTTGGCCACAACCCCAGGCTAGAAGGAGATGATCAATCTCTGGCGGGATTTCAATGCTTAGTCACATGGCTTAGGTGACTCATTGATTTCAAGTTTCATTTATCCCCACAGTTGGGTAGTCGTCCTTGGCTGACTCTGGATGTTCTTTCTGTCTGTGGTTTACTAGGCAACAGCTACTCCCAATAATTCACTGGGAACTTCCAGGGCAGCTTTCCAGTTGAGCATGCAGCAGTGGCTGTGCTGCGGATGAGACGGAGCCCAAGCACCAAAAGGTTCTATTTGAACTGAACTGTAGTACCTGATTCTGTGAATCCCTCCGGGAATTGTCAACAGACTGGAAAAATCCATTCCAGCCATGTCTCCTGAGCTTTGCCTCGGTGGCAAGTACTATCCTCAGTGTTAGGAAGTCGACGGTCCCAAGCCAAACTCACTGCCACGGAGTCAATATCGAGTCCTGACCAGCCTACAGACCAGACGAGAACTGCGCTTATGGGTTTCCATGTAGAAAGCTTTATCTTTCTCCCCTGGAGCCTCTGTGCTTTCTAACTGCTCACCTTGCCATTAGCCGTCCAACGTGTAACCCACCGCACCACCAGGACTCCGGGTTTAGTGAGTCACCACAACGTCTCTCCGGGTCAGCAAAGTTCTTTTTGCTGATTCACAGACAAGAATATCCTCTTATGAGGACAGGAGCGAATCAGGTGGTCCCCCTTTTATTTTGCCATACTGACGAGGCTAGTCAAGGTGTCTTCCAGCTTCTCCAGGCTCTGTCCTCAGCACTAGCAAGCACAGTAGCTGGAGTATTCTGGACTGTAGGAGGGAATGACTTGGGGGATTAATAAATTAACGGATGCATCGCCTCCTGTTCAGGAGCTAGGAACCATTGGTGAAGTATCAATGCTGTTGTTGTTATTAGCTGCTCAACTAATGGTGACCCCAAGCACAGAGAAGGAAACATTGTCTGCTGCCACATCATCCCCATGATTGACGGGATTGGACTGTGGTAATCGATGAGATTTTCATGGACTAACTTTTCAGAATTCAATTCTCTGGCCTTTCTCCCTGGTCAGTCTGAATCCGAGGCTCCGCAAAAACCTGCTTGACAGTCTACCACAACACACCGGCTCACAGTCTACCACAACACACCGGCTCCCGCTCACAAAGAGATGGTGACTCCATTAAAGTTGCCTTGGACAGGGCTCTAACTCAAGCCTCCCACGTGGAAGGTGAGATGTCTAACCATTAAGTTCCCAGTGCCTTCGAAGATACCAGTAGCTCTTAGCAAGTAGCAGGTGGGCTTCATTGACAGCACACATTGCAAAGGAAGTTCTTCAGAAGCCCCCTTCGGAGGTCTTTCAATCGACGCACTCCGCATGTTTGCCAACGTGTGGCTCAACGCATCATCCACGTCGTCAACGACATCTCACTCCTTTGACCCTCACCCACGGGACTGTGTGTGAAGCGACTATGTGCCCCAAGGTACCCTGCAGCGTCCCATGTTTCATCTGGAATGCACCCATCAGCACCATGGGGGAGGCTCGAGCAGAGGCTCCGCGTCTGGGAAGCCTGTCTTTTCACAGCCAGCACTGTTGTTGGTTTTCCCTGCTGGCTTACATGAATTGGCTTTTACATTTCTTAATTTAGACACTCGCAGTATGGAGACTTATTTTTTTTTTTTTTGGAGACTTATTATACATACTCTTTTTTCCCTGTCTGAGGAGAGCACTGTTTTCCGTTGCACAAATAGACTGACTGCCAACAACCAATAAGCGCACCAGCGACACACAGCCTGCAGAGGCAGCCCATCAGAACATCAGGGGGCCCAAAATCTTTCTTGTGGCTCTGTTGAGGAGGTTCCTTGCTTTCAAACACTGATTGGGAGCCAAGATGTTCGAGTAATAAAAAAGGATTTCCTTCTGGGAGAGCAAAGGTGACTGATCTTCTAGCTGGCATTCCTGAATATTTGAGGAGGCCATCTTTTCTCACAAACTCCCAATCCATCGCACCGGTAATATAGCAAATCGTGTAGCTAATGGCATTGCTTCGTGACCTGCTTGCTGCCAGTGAGGCTGCGAGTGGCTCAGATGCTGAACAGGCTTCAGTGAAGCTTCCAGACTAAGAAGGACGAAAAAGAAAGGCCTTCGAGCTTTCGAAAATCAGCCAAGGAAAGCCCAGCGGATCACAGTGGTTCCATCTGTAAGGGAGCTGGAAGTGCTGCAGGACAGGGCAGCCTTTGTTCCTTTGTGGGTGTGGTTCCCATAAAGCGGGTGGCCAACGCCATATCACCTAACAAACACCAGCATGCCAGGCCCTGTGCGAAGCGCCTTGTGGAAACTCGAGGACTGAAACGAGAAGGTGAAGGGGGGCAGGGGGTAAGATGGTGAAAGATGTCAGGTGACCCATCGCATTGTACCAGCGGAGAAACTTGAAAGAGGGAGACTCCGTTTCTCTTCAAGCAAATCTGCCGGCCCGGGTGGGTTTCCTTAGAAGCAGAGCCGGAAGCCGTCACTCATGGAGGAGAAGACTGTGGCTTTGGCGGCCGTCCAACTTCCCCCAGCCCCATGGGAGTCTTGATACCGGAAATGCACCACAGAATTGGTCCTACCTTGAGGCAAGGGGCTAGGTTTTCTCAGTCAGCCTTTGGCCACCAGGAGGCCTTTCCCTATGGGCTGAACGTGATTGTCTGAAGCTGGCGTGACCATTGTCACCAGCCAACCCCTCCCATCAATGGAGCAACTGGGGATGGGGTTAAAATCAGGTCAACAGAAGCTTGGTGGGACAGTTACTGCAGCCACCATGAGTTCGTAGTTGGCAGAAATTCGCTATAAATTCCATGTGACGTTAAAAGTCATGTTCTCCCCACTTTCTGACATGACATCTTCTGCAAAATGAAGACATGTCACACCCTTTACTAACCACTAGATCTCAACTAGTGTGTGTTCTCCTATTAGTACTTCCAGAGAAGGTGAAAACCAAAATAACTCAAAACCAAAAACCACCTCCTATATGTTCTTTCACAGGTTCAGAGGTCTTGATCTCAGGGCCAGATTGCCCAGTAAGCAAGGTAAGCACGAGCTTACTTCTGCTTGTTTATTAACAGTCATGGGTGAGTGCCCAGCTTGACTCAATGTAGAAGAGCCTGCTGCTGGGTCTGCCTCGTATCCAGTTTTCTCCCAACCTCAACTCCCCTTCTGAGAGGATCAAAGCCTCTGTTTAAAATGTATAATCTGAGAGAGAAGAGAGTGCCTAGAAAAGTAAGGAAAGCATGGGCTTACTTATGCTTACTTAATAATCTGGAGTGAACGGTGTCTCATGGTTTGCACCACACCATGCAGTGAAACCCATGGGCAACTGTTCCCTATCGGTTAGTAAGGAAGCGCAATAAGCCTGTGTTTGCTTTGCTTATTGGGTAATCTGCTGCTCTGTAGAACACAGAGTCCACGCCTGGCCCCCAAACGTCTTCCTTACCCTTGAGCTTACTCACAGCTTCTTCCTCCCACTTGCCTTTGCCCCAAACGTTCATGAGGAAGAACAGACCCCGGCTGAGAGCGGCATTTGGACATGTGTATCCCTGCTCCTGCAATCAGCAAAAACCGAAAAGGAGTGAGAAGCGAAGAAAACTTGTTAACACCAGGCTGTATCTAAACAAGCAATCCCAGATGGCATCCTTTATGCCTTCTGCCGCTGATAAGAAAAGATTGAGCAGGAAAAATAAGCAGCAGCTGACAAGCCATACCCAGCCTTCAGACCAACAGGGAGAGCAGACACGGGCTCTGGGCTCGGAACCTCAAGTCGTGGCTCAGCCCCCAGCCCGGCTTCAGAAAACATCAGCTATGCTCTCCTCTTTGGAACCAGAGAATCCCAGAAGGCCACAGGCCAAAGGAATATTGCTCTCCATCCTTTAGATAAATTCCTAACAAGATCAATGCAAGGTGGTAAGGCGATGAACTTAAGAACATTCCATTACAAAGACCGAGGAAATGGGATTCAAGAGATCTTGACTGCTGGCCAGTGCTTTTCCCAGCACCCAGGCTAGTTGTCTTGTAAAAAGTGCATCATTTGAGTACAGACAACTGCTCCTGAGTCAGTGATAGCAACTCCCTAGGAGGCAGAAGAGCTCAAGTCTCTGGCGTCCAAGGATCTGGAACTGATCCCTGGAGCCACTTCTTCACACCCAGCCTCCAGTGACAGTTTCTGTACCTCAGTTTCCCTAGAAGCACACTGAGAATAATAATTGTGGCCTGGAACAGTGTGGAACATTGAAAGGGTTAGCTCAGCTATAGAGCTTAAGGTAACGCCCAGTAAGCAGCCTAGGATGTGAACACTTATCATTTGCTTCCACTTATTCAGATGAAAAAGAAAGGGGTGGGGGCGTGGAGTTTTTTTCAGGTCAGGCATTGTAAGATCTCTGGAGATACAAGCATCAGTATAATGTGGTATCATCCCTCCCCACAACTCAAAAGTCTCATTGTTGCTTTCAAGTGTCAGCTCAGAATTAAGTGTAGGTTAAGACACTTAAGTATTTCAACACGGGCAGTGTATCTGTCAAGCTCAGTGGAACACATATTGTAACAGACCACATCCCAAGCCCGAATCAGCAATAATGCATTTCATTAGTAAGAGCGTGATGTGGGAATGAATCAATAGAAATGCTATAAAATTATGTGGGAGGGGTACCTCAAGGCTGCCACTGCACAACCCCTGTACTCTGTACTAATCAACCAAGAATCTAGGTCACTTCGCATTTCACAACTTGATAAATGTGAAATGCTCCTAGATGGTGCTGAAATGATTGAGAAGCTTTTGTGAAAACTCGAGGACCCAAAGTCAAAGGCAACCGTGGGGCTTCTCCTAGGGAAGAGCTGGATGGAACTTCCTCCTCTTCCTTAGGGCAGCCCAAGTTGTCTGCATGTTCTGCTGCAGCTGAGAGACAAAAGGAAGGATTTTTGTGGTACCCCAATTCCAGAAAGCAAAGGTTAGGAAGTCATTAGCTATCACAAATGCCGGTTTTAACAACAACAACAACAACAACAAAAAAGTAAAAATGTTGCAGCTCTTTAAAAAGAGCTTATGATAATGGGATGGAAATGAGTCAGAAAATATGCAAATTAAATTCACTTGAAATATATATGTCTTTAAAAATTAAGTGATAAATTGCTTTGTCAAATGCTTTTTGTATGTGATTTACCACCCTGCGCAAACCCGTATTTAAATTTAGTTTAAAATGCTTTTCCTAATCTCAAATGCATTTTCAGGAGTGACCAGAAAGGGCAGAGGGCAGGTATTCTTCAACGTAGGAGTGGGAGTGGCCGGGTCTTCCTGTTCTCTATGAAAGCAAAAACAAAAATGAAGACATCTGAGTGAAAGTAGAGTCAAAGCAATACACCACTACCAAAATCTAGAAATCTGGACTGAGAGAAAGGAGGCCTCAAACACTACACTGAGGTGAAGGTGAGATGTTTTTAAGATGAGAGTTCTCCTTATCCAACCCGCTAGTCTTAGTAATTAACAGAGGGCTGAGCACATTGAGCATTCACGGAATGCTGGCTGGATAATTAAGTGTGTATTTTCAAGGATTCCTACCGTACTTTCTTTATGGTAATTTGTCCTTACAGATGAGCCTTAACGGGCATAGGTTTCAAGGGGATGATAATGCATTTTGGCTGAGAGACGGTTCACTTAAAACCTGCAAATGAAACCCTACAACAACTGATTCTTTTCAGGAAGATCTGTCACCAAGGCTGGGATGGCAGTGGATTAGGGAGACCAGACCGGGGTGCCACCAAGAGTGGGCAGAGTGAAGACTAAGATTCCTAATGAGTAGAAAGAAGTCGAGGAAGTGAAAAGTCAACCAGAGAAAAGACAACATCCCAAGGCTGACAGAGAACAGGAAATGTTAAGCCAGGCACGCACCAGAGAGGAAGAGATGGCACCGAAATTGAAAGTAGAGGAGATCTTACAGCAGAGGGTCTCCCCCTTCCTAATGCCGAGACCCTTTCGTTCCTCAGGTGGTGGTGATGCCCAAACCATAAGATTATTTTCATTGCTACTTCTTAACTGTCATTTTGCTACTGTTATGAATTGGGTGACCCCTGTGAAAGGGTCCTTCGATCTCCAAAGGGGTCATGACCCACAGGTTGAGAACGG
This sequence comes from Echinops telfairi, assembly GCF_000313985.2. NCBI lineage: Eukaryota > Metazoa > Chordata > Mammalia > Afrosoricida > Tenrecidae > Echinops > Echinops telfairi. The sequence goes on from NW_022103896.1 coordinate 23,954,266, forward strand.
CTGCCTTCCAGTGATTGGAGACAAGGTGTAACACAAGTTCAGGCTCACTTTTTCTGAGGCAAGACAACCTTGAACCTAATTCAGACCTGACTCAGACCGGAAGCTGTTTATGACATTCCTGTTGCAGCAGGCACCCCTGAAGGAGGGAGGGATTCGGGGAACAATAGAGGGCCGAGGGCCTGGAAGTCGGAGAAGCTGAGATCAGAGAAGCTGCTTCTTAGACTAGGCTGCTTCTGAACCCGTGTGTTCTAAGCTGTGGCAGACCTATGGTCAAACGATCCTAACATGTTTCTTGCAAATTGATAAACAGTTTTCCAAAGGACCCGTAAATCCACAGAACCTTGAAAATCCCCCGCCATGAACGTGAAATGCAAAGAATTGACGCAGCGCCTCCTGGTGCCCCCTGCCTCTCTGCCCTCGATTTCTTTCTCTCCCCAATGAATGCTGGAAAGAATAAACCATCTTTCCTTTGGCCGACTTTCTGTTTCCTCGAGCAGAGCTCGCACACTTTGATTTTTGTCACGGAGCTTTCACACGTCTTAGCTCTCATGGGTTCACAACACCAGTCACCGAAACCATTTACAAACATAATTTCTCGCCCCTCCCAAACCAATTTTGAGGGAAGGAGTGTGTAGTAACTGCTCAGCAGATATTCCGAGGAGATTAAGGGAGGAAGAAGCTCCCGAGGCAGCCAGATCCCTCACTTGTCCCCGTGCGTGGAGGACTCAATTGCTTTGAAACCACGCTATCATGATAATTCAAAGATGTTTTCAGGTAAGGTTTTTCTCCCTGGAAAAGGGGCAAGTCATTGCACCCCGTTCTGTGTGAAATTGGGAAGTTCTTATGTTCAGGTGAGATTTCATTCCCTGGTGATCGTTGATACTGGGTCTACTCTTGACAAGAACAACATCTGCATCGACACAAACCTGTCGAAGACTTAAAGGCATTGGCACATCCAGGCAAGAACATAGCTTCCTCCCCTAGTCTAGTCTTTCCTGCAGAGCCCACAGATCCAGTGCTTTGGTTTTCATTCTTCTCAGCGTTCTGGCCCTTTCTTCCAAGAACACCTTGTTGGTCAAGATTCCTCTGACAGCTTCACACTCAAAAAACTAGAACAGTTTATCAGGCCTGACCTGATTCGTCCAGGGAAACACAAGACTTGATACGCTGTCCTTGGGGACACCATTATGGATGTAATCTGTGATTGCACTAATTCGTCTTCCTGTACATAACACCATTGAGTCATTGAGCTTACAATCAACCCGAATCTTCCTGTCGTCTAGTTTTGTTTAGCTTTTAATATGTGTCCTAACCTGTCCCCTTATCCATTGACTTGAGCAAAGAACAAATGAATCAATGCCTTAAACAATGTAAATGCCTTGGGAAAGTTTGTGTAAACGTGGACACCTTTCTTACCAATGATATCCAAGTAGGAATGAGAAAGAGGAATATCATTTTCTAGGTAGATCTGAATTCTTAAAAATAAAAGAGTTAGGCTAGTAATTGCGGTTCAAACCCATTAAATGAAATGTCCTATTCATGTTTATTTCTGACTTTTTAGTTACATCTGTCCTCATCTAGATAATTGTTCCAGATGAATCATTATGTTCAACTAGGAATGTAATGTTAGTCTGCCTACACAATCTATTTGCTGCATGGAGTTAAGCGTTTATAAGCACCACTGGGAATCCATCAGTCTTTAGAAATTTGGATGTTAGCCCTGAGAATCATAGATACTTTGGGTCAATTGCGTATATGTCAAATGACTTTAAAGTAATGTAGGGTTTTTTGATAGGCTCTAGATTTTTCATTTAAAAACAAAACAAAGCTAAGTTTCTTATATAGCAAATACCTTGATAAATGATATTAGGAAGCAGGTAGGTACCTGATATTGTAAGTCTATATCAATCCTATTGACTTTTTCCTATTTGCAGTTAAAAAGGAGGTTGCAAAATCAAGATGGGGTTGACTTCATTACATATAAAAGTTGTCGTTGTCGTCGTTGGTGTGGTTGAGTCAGTTCCAACAGAACCAAGCACTGCCCAGGGCAGGGCCATTCTCGTCACGGTGCTCAGGTTTGAGCCCATCGATGCAGCCACTGCGTCAATCCCTCGGTGGAAGTCTTCCTCGTTTCCAGGGCCCGCTGCTTTACCAAGCATGATGTTCTTCTCCAGGGACTATTCTCTCCTCACAACACATCCAAACTGCAGGAGATGAGGTCTCCATCGCCTCTCCTCCAAGGGCCATTCTGGCTCTGTTTATCATCAGACGGATTTGTTCATTCTTTCAGCTGTCCACGGTGCTTTCAATACTCGTCATCAGCACCAGGATGCAAATGCATCGACTGTTCTCTGGCCTTCCTAATCCAAGGTCCAACGTTCACATGCATCTGAAGTGATTGAAAATGCCATGGCTTGGGTCCGTCGCACCTCAGTCCTCAAAATAACATACTTGCTTTTCAACATTTTAAAGTGGTCTGTGCAGCAGATTTACCCATCATTGGTAGGGTAAATAATTGACTACAGTGAAACAACTAAATTAGCAAGTCTAAGACTTCTTATTCTCACTGCCATTGCGTCCATTCTAGCTTAGATGGACCCAATACGACCAGGTACAACTCTTTTTGTGGTTCTGAGGGTATAGACGTTTACAGGAGCTGAAAATCTCATCCGCCC
>NW_022103896.1:23957040-23959463 GCF_000313985.2 Echinops telfairi
CAGCTGGTGGGTTCAAACTGCTGCCGTCTAGGTTAGCAGTACAATGCAGACTCTGTGACACCACCAGGACTCCTGTCCCCTTCTCCGTCGTGAAGGGAAAACTACAGTGCTCCGAGCAAGTGGAGGAGGCTTGATGTCCCCACTTCCTACACTTCACAAGATTCATACTTGAGTCCAGAGCATGGAAAGTGGTCACACTGAAGAGAACCCACGGGATGAACTGTCACTGCTGAGCATAATATTCTTGCTCTTTATTTTGTTAGCGCCTATGAGAGATATGCATGATATGTTGCTTCATTGTATGTATACGCAAAAGCTGGACCATGGATAAAGAAAACCGAAGAAGTGTTGGTGAATTTGACTGATCGGGTTGGCAAAAAACTACCACAGGCTTTGAGAAGAATGGCCGAATCTGGAAAGCTTACCACAAGAATGCTCTTTAGAAGAGAAGATGATGAGCTATTGCTTTGTGGACTCTGGACATGTCATCAGGAGGGACCCGTTCCTGTTGGGAGAAGAGGGTCAGCAAAAAAAGAGGAAGCGCTCCCCTGAGGCTGAATGATCCAGTGATTGTCCCGAACTGCGTGCTCAACCCTCAGAACAACTGTGAGACTGGCACAGGACGAGAGAGAGAGAGAGAGACAGAGAGAGAGAGAGAGAGAGAGAGAGAGAGAGAGTTTCGTGCGCTGTCTGTATAGTGGGTGGGAATCGAAACTGACCCAACACCTACCAACCACAAGATAACAGCACCCAGGGCTGCAACCCAAAGAATTCTTTTGTTTGGCCCAAGAAGTCACAGAGGGAGGAGCCTCCCGTGTCACTCCCCTTTGGGCTTTGAAAAGTAACGATTTGAGACCTTGCCAAGCAGAAGGTATCACTCCCTTTGAAGTCTATCAGTCATGTATGTGTAGGTAACAAAGGAGGTGGATCTTTGAGGACCCACTCCTATCAAAAGCTTCAAGAACCGTTCCGAACGCATATCATTGTGGAGGCCTGTGCTCATAGATACATTTGCCTGCTCATCTATAGCTAAGTCAGGACGCTCCTATCTACACAGGCCACTCTAAGTTGAATGTGACAACCTCGGTCTAGGCTGTGAGAACAAGCCAGGGGGGGGCTGCCTGACAGTGACAAGTATCAGGGAAGGCCTGGTGGCGCAGAATGAATCACTGTGACAGGACCACACAGCACAAAACGACTATTATTTGTTGGACGCAGGTGAGACTACGCCGGCTCTTTGGGTGATTGTAAATGAAGCTTTGGCAAAGTCCTGGAACCAGATCAGCCAGCAAGAGAAAGAGCAGTTGTGAGGCTTCTGAGCCTTTGACCACACACAGCCCAGATGAGGAAGGGCAATGCTCTCCTTGAAAGGCTTCTTCCTTACACCTTCCGCATTCATGGGCTTTGGGCAGAACCCAAAGTGTAACCCCAACTCCGCTCCCTTTTCCCCCTTTACCAACGGAACAGAAGCGTGGTCCCCTTTCCTGGGAAAGGTTCTGCAAAGTGCTCGAGATGTTCCTTTCATTGGCTCGCAACAGCTTTGATCTGCTGCCAACCAGCAGAAACAGTGTGATCCGCGGCTCCACCAGGAAAAGGTGCTGCGGCAAGTGGGACTAAGCCTCAGGGTCAGAAACGTGGTGCAATCAATGTGGGAACAGCCCGGTCCCACAAATGGCCAGGGCTGTAGAGAACGCAGTTGAATGCAGGTGCCTCGCCACGGTTGTCTCCACAGAGCCCTCTGTGGTCAAAGTCAGCTGATGGTGGCAGTCGCTGGCCCATGACTTACGTAAAGAAAGGTTGAATGGCCTTGCAATTCCATTTTGTGAATCAGATACATCTGAAAAAGACGTAAAGATGGCGAAAGGAAAAATACCCACTCGGGGACCTGTTATCTAGCTACTGATCTGTCTATGAGAAAGCTTTAAAGAGTTCATGGGCAAAAATGGCACTGAAAGGTCATGGAACTTTTCCATGCGCTTTGAAACTCAAAGGACGGGGCCATTTATCTAGAGCTGGAGATGGGATCTTACCACTTTTCTATCACTGGTTTTAATGAAAAATATTTGTGTTTTCCTTCTCTGGCCTTTTATTTTGGGAGGGGGGGTGCCTCACAAGGGTTCTGGCTTTTGCAGCGTTCTCCCGCAACATGCATGTTGTTGGGCACTGTCGACTGTGTATGCACAACACAAAGGAGCGCTGCTCTCTCTCTCTCTTTTTTTGGCTTTATTTTATTAATTATTTTTTTTCAAAACATTTTCTTTCTTTTTTTTTAATCATTCTTTGGGGGGCTTATCACAATCCATCCATCCATCCATCCATTGTGTAAAGCACATTTGTGTAAAGCACATTTGTGCATTCGTTACCCTCATTATTCTCAAAACACCTGCACTCCACCTAAGCCCCTGGCATCAGCTCCTCATTTT
>NW_022103896.1:23959586-23976763 GCF_000313985.2 Echinops telfairi
CAGGGAGGAGGTCACATATAGTTCCTTGTAATCAGTTCCCTCTTTCCAACCCACTCTCCCTCTACCCTCCCAGTATCACCACTCACACCACTGGTCCTGTAGGGATCATCCGGCCTGGATTCCCTGTGTTTCCAGTTCCTATCTGTACCAGTGTACATCCTCTGGTCTAGCCAGACTTTTCAAGGTAGAACTGGGATCATGATAGTGAAACTACATGATAATGTGTTTTGCAATGAATACCCTGTGGGAAAGTGGACCTCCTGTTTTTTAAACTGATGAAACAAAATCAGTTTAAAAAATATTAGATCATTTATCCTCAGCTGAGGACAAAAAAGCACATGAAAGGTTCTGAAGCCAGTCCTATAATGAAGAATTTTGCCTTTGATTAACCCAAGAGCTTTGAAATGAATTTGAATACATCATCACCATTTACAAGACATCTGTTACCTTTCCAAAGAACTTAGTCTATATGAAGCGCTTCTGGGAAGATTTTTTGCTATGGAAGCATTTCTAGCTAAATGTTTTCAATCACCCATTCACCTGGGAAGAGGGCAGAACTTGAGGACAGTTTCAAACATACCCAAAAATGGCCTGGTTAGGACACGTGCTTCTTGATTTTAGGGGCGTCAAGTCTCCAGGTATGAATTAAGGCAGTTCGGCGGTGAACTTAAAGCAAGGTGCTTCTCCTAAAATGTCATTCCTGAAGTTTCTGGCCTGATAACACTCATCTTTCTGAAAGGAAGTGCTTATTACCTCCCTGAAATCAAGCCTATAAAATAATCTGTCCTGGCTTTATCTTCTATAATCCCGTGACATGGTGTTCTCTTATTTCAGAGAATTAGCTGAGCCAAGCCTGTCCGGTGAAAGGCATAGTTGGATTTCTCTGTAGACTTGAGAACCAACATCCTAAATCTGCTCAGCTGCCAGAGACTTAAAATTTCTTAAGAAAAAATAGTGCGCACTAGGCAAACCATATATTCTCAGGTCACTGACCCAGCACTGCTGTAAAGGGGATAAAATGAATCTCTTGCCTCAGAAGTACTTTGTGTTGCTTCACAGAGCAGAACCGGGATATTTTCTAATATCACCAGATTTATTTTTCTTCTATACCTTTCTCTCTTTCGTCTATCTTTTCTTTTTTTCCTTCGCATTCCTTCTTTTCCCTTCCTTTCACTTCCCTGTCTTTCTAGTTCCCTTTTAATCCATTCTCTTCTCCTCTCTCTTTTCTCTTATGATGACATATACACCACAATGAAATCATGTCACCTTCAGAGATATGGTGATACCTGGTGGCTGTGAACTCGTGAGTCACCATGAGTTGACTCCAGCTCAGGGTGACCCCACACACAACAGGACAAGATCTTCCCTCACCCGGAGTTATCCTCACGAGCATGTTCAAGTCCACAGACATAGCTGCTGTACCAATCTATCTCACTGACAATCCCCTACATAAAATATTTCCATCAAAAGGCCTCATAGTTCTCCTTAGAAAATATCCACAGTGTCTTTCGGAATGTATGTTGTGTGCTCTGAATGGAAAATTATAAGATTAAATTAATTCTGGACATATATATATATATAGTTTTTCTTTTTGTTTTGCTTTGTTTTTAATCACTCCGGGCTAGGTTCTCACGCAACGGATTTGTTCTTGCTCAAGAGCTGTATTGAGTGTGAATGTTAAAGGTAAAATTAGAAACCACAGGAAGAAATCCTGTGCTGCGTATGCTACTGCCACTAACAGGAGGATTCCTGTTTGGAAGCTCACACCTCACACCCTGGACTAAAGGCTTGTTCAACATGACAGTGGCCCTCAGATTAATAATATATTTGAGCACTTTGACTTTGAAATATAGTATGGATTATGTTTCAACCATGAGTGTTATGTAGTAAGAGAAAGCTAAATGTGGAGGTTTATGCTCATTGGCTAAATTTATGTATCTGTATTTGTAATGTAAGTTGTAAGATAAAAAAGGCAATGGTTGAACCTTTTATAAGTAATTTTATTACAACCACATCCCAAGAGAAGATATTCACAAAGATCTAGTCTCTGTTTGTGGAAAGAAATCAAATTAATAAATATAAACCCAGTAACAATGACAGCATTTTTCACAATATTATATTGAGGTCATTTTCATGCATTTTTAAAACTGCCATATAGGTCTGAAGTGTATACTCACAGTATGGTTTCTGAATCATCGTATTTGTGCTTTGGTTCTGTGGCACTAATTCAGTGGAGAGCCTTCCACAATTTGCAGGTTTTTGTACTTTGGCAAGATAAATAGTTTCACAAGTCCTCTTCATTGGCTAGAGACGTGACCTGGATCACGCTGTAATAAAAGCAAGCATAACAAAACTGTAGTGCTGAGAAAAACCCCATGAGCCAGCAAATATAAAAGAAAGCTGAAAAGGTAAATACGGTGTTGGTGCTAATCCAAAATTTTGTGAGTAAATGTCATCTCAACAGATTCTTTTTCCTACTTTTGAGCCTACATGTGTGATGGTGAGTTGAAGAGCCTTTTATTCCCATAGTGACTAGTAGCAGAATGGGTTAGCTGGCTTCCTTAATTAGCTAATTTCAAAATAGTCCTGAATTAGGCCAGCCTGGTTGCCTCTCTCAAAAACCGCACCTGCCTTTGTCGCTTCGGTGACTTCATGCATAACTTTCCACAATAAAAACCGTTGAGAGGGTTTTCTTGGGCACCAGCTTTTCTGCCCTCCTGACATGCCCAGATGCTGGGAAGCATTTCCACCAGTCTTCTCCCTGGTTTCGGTGAGTTATAGCCGTTTCCTAACTTCAAGCACCTTGATGTAAGCTCGTTTAGTTCCATACAAGCTTTCTGTTCCACAAAAGGATCCGAATGGAATGAAAGCAGGAAATGAGAATTTGAGGTTATTGTGACCCTTGCTTTCTAAAGTAGGAAAACAACTTCTTGGAGAGATGTTTTCCTTTTTTTAGCTATATATGCCCCCTTTTTTGTCAATCTCTTCAGATTCAATGCATACTCACTTCGGGGGGCCCTCCTGGAGCAGGGTGTCGGATCATAGAGCCACCATTCATCCTTTCAGACATGAGTCCTGCTTGAAGCTAGTTCACCGCTTCTTCGCTGTTAATTTTAAGAAAACAGCAACACATCAGTCTGCAGCTTCAGACTTATTAAAGAATTAGTATAATGCCAACACATGCTTCTGTGATATTAGCAAAAAAGAAAAGAATCGAATTCCGAGAAAATACACAACTTCGGTCTTGCAAATTTCCTCCAGCTAACAGCCTACCTGTAGGGTAAATTCACAGACCCAGACTCCTCAGAACTATCTTCTCCAATGATTCCAGATTAGGAATTAAGATCTTGGACATCTAAATCCTAATGAGCTCCTGCTTCGCTGCCCACAAAGAAGTATTTATGACTCACCTCCTACATGTGTTTTTTTTTAACAATACGTTGTTTATACCTCTACTGTTGATTTTTATTTTCATTTTTATTGCATCTGTGTGTCCTTTTCCTGGTACATTATGGATCTAAAAGGGAGCGTCTTTGTTATTTTTGCTCTCTAGCTTCTAGAATAGCATCTGGTACATTGTGTTAAATAAATATTTGTTTGAATGTAATTTTTGCCAATCGGTGTCTATGTGTAGACGTGTGTGTAAAATAGCATTCAACTGAATAACAATTATTTTGAATATGTATATATATTCACCCACACATTGATCATTTCTGTTCAGTTTTTACTATTATATAACCTAGACAATATGGCATTTTAAAACTACATCTCTACAAAAGCTGTACTTTGATTTCCAGCTATTAGAGAAATTGTGATAGCTTGTTTTTCTCAAAATCACATAGTGTTTTTTTTTCCCCCAAGATGTTTTCCTGAATAAGGGCATTAATGTTGTTCCTCTTCTACCCAAAAACCTTCAAGGCCCACCCATGAAATTAAGATTCCTTGGATTTCTTTTAGGCATATAACTTTGTGATTTTACCCCCAACGCATCTTTACCCCGTGTGCAGGGTTTTTTGGATGTTGTTTGTTTGTTTGAAATGAACGTGTGTGTCACTAAGGACCCCAGGTCCATTGCAGTGTTTCTTTTCCCCCTTTTCAGCCGCTCAAAACAACGTTGAGTTTTGAGGGATAGGGACTCCAGAGAGATGTTTTCGTGTAAAGAAGCACAGCGTGCATGTTTTCACAGCCCCTTTGAGGAAAGGCAATCAGCAACAATAGCCCATCAAACCCTCCATAGACGTCCTTCTCTTTCTTTCTTTCTGCATCCTTGCTCCCGCCTCCCCAAGATCCTATCCCTCCCTCTCCCTGTGCCCACCCCATCCCTGGCCTCCTTGTTGTCATCAAAGTCTTGTCTTTTCGTGTATAAGCCACATTTCTCTTTATAATAATCAGGTTATTAAATATTATCTTTATAAGATTGGATAAGTTTGCTAAGCACAGTGTTCTCTTGTTTTGACCATGCCTTGCAGTTTTTAAGAGCATTGTCCTTGTTTTTATTGACACATAATATTCCATTGTATATGACTACCAAAATTTGTTTATCCAATTCTCTATAATTGGGGTTTGGGATTGTTTCCATGGTTTTGCTATTATGGACTCTACTGTAATAAACATGTGTTTATATGCCGGTTCATTTTGTATTCTTCGTTTCTTTAAGGTATGTACCCAATAGATACACTGCTGGATCATAAGGTACTTGGATTCACATTTGGAGAAGGTCGGCCCTGGATAATTTCTTCATGTGTGTCCTCACAATGCCCACCCAGTACTGAAGTCCCCACAGCAGTACCCCTTGGAGTAGTCTTTTTGCATCAAATTCGACTTATCCTACAAGCCTCTGGTCAAATGCAATCACTAGCTTTAAGAAGATTTCTGAGGCCTGCAATTTAAGTTAAAGGATGTCCTCAAAGGCTCAGCAGCACTTCCACCTCCTCTGGTCTCCCATAACATACATGCTGTGACCACAGAGCCACTATCTACCGAGCAAAGTCATCTGCAGGGGGAAATGAAAGGGCTTCAAAAATTTTATTAAAATTGAGATAGTGGTTAGAAGGCAATCAAAATATGACTGAGGAAGAGTTACCTTCTCAAAATAGAGTTGACCAAAAAAAAAATTTTTTTTAATTGAGTTAGACGATAACAGAATTTTCCCATGAATTTTTTGAAGCCATCTACTACTTGTCTAGTGAATTCAATCAGATTCTTTCAAGGAGAAAAGACCAGCGAATGTTTGTTGGTTGACTGTACTTTTACAACAACAGTTTTATATTAATGAAAGAACAAACAACAAAACTGAAAGCCATCTAGTGAGACCCTGTGCAAGGCGATGCTCGATGTGAGTTGCACGTAATGTGTGATTTCCATTTACTATCGGTGAACACGCCTATGTTTCTGTTGTTAGGTGCTGATTTGCAATCAACTGGATATCATGCGATCTCATGTGACAGAGCAGAACTGACCCCCTCGGGTTTCTAGGCTGTGATAGATGGATCACCAGCCATTCTCCTGGGCAATCTCTAAAGGGGTTCTAACTGTCAACCTTTCAGTTAGTAGCAAAGAGCTCACACTTTGCACCATCTGAACATCTTAACATGTCTATAAATACATACAGCATATTTAATGCGTCCTGCAGAGACCTGGTAGAAGCCCTAGTGGTACAGTGGTTGTGTGCTGGGTTGTGATCTACAAGGTGAGCAGTTTGAAACGACTAGCACCTCCCAGGGAGAAAACTGGGCTTTCTCCTCCCATAAAAAGTGACAGGCTCACAACTCACAGGGGCATTTCGACTCTGTGCCACATGGTCATGATGAGTTGGCATCAACTCAAGGGCAGTGAATTTGGTTTGGGTTTTACATAATATGGGAACTGTGATTTTGTATTGAAGCTGGGTTCTGGTGAAATCTTTAGCCAGAAATCATTGGTTAGAATTCTCTCTTCTCTTCATATATCAATCTCACAATTGGATTGTTTTATTGTCAACTTCAAATAGCTGCTTAATTTTGCAGTCTGAAAACTGGAATATGCACTTTTCCGGTTGTTGTTGTTTTCAGTTACAATATTGACCACAGATATTCTTCATCTCTTACTCAAATGTTAAACCTGGAATGTTTCCGTTGTGCTAAGCACTCCAACTTTCTTAAGTAATTGCAATGGAAATAATAAGCAGAGAGATGGCAGGTGTCACATCGACACAGCTCAGAAAGTTGTCCTCGCTGGAAACCCCAACCCTGGTGTCAGCAACTGTCCATCAGCCAGAATAACACCTTGAGATAACCATGCTGTCAGGCACACAGGATTCCAGTGCTGGCCTAAGGATTCTGTCTCTGTGAGAGTGAAGCTGAGTTACCCATCCAGAGATGTCCATGAACCCAACCTTTATTTAGGACCCCCAGGGCCACTAGCCAAGCCCTTGTGGGCATAGTGAATTCTGCATTAGGCAGTGAACCACCGTGTCAGGATTCTGGAACCACTAGCTGCTCTATTGGAGAAAGATGAACTTTTCTACGCCCATAAAGAGCTACAGTCTTGGAAACCCACAGGGTCAATTCTATCCTGTCCTACAGGGTGACTATGAGTCAAAATCAAGTCAGTGGCAGTGGAAGAATCCTTATGAGTCAGACTTGACTGGGAAACCACAGATTTAATTTGGTTTGGTTTTGCCTTGCAGAGGATGCCCTTGGATACTGTGCTATTTTTTAACCTAGACTTCAATGTGCAGCCAGGATTGACAGGGAAATGACAGTAGTTTGACATGATTGCAGACAAGGTTCGCCATCGGAAAGTATGAGATAGCCCCACTGGAGGAGAGACGTGTGATGTGGGCCAAGGTACTCAATCAGTCCCACACTCTGGATTTCTGTTTCAGCAGATAGTAAAGCTGCCCAGCAATCATGAGGAAGGAGACAATGCCTGACCTTTGCTAAACTTTCAAATGCCTGAGCTGAGAGGAGGAGTAAAAGAAGGGGAGAAAGGAACAAGCCTAGCACCTCCCAGCACTTCTCCCCAAACGTGCAGGATGCATGTCTCTCCCTGTAAAGGTAGCAGAAGTAAAGGCACTGTGGCTGACAATGCCACTGATTGGCACTCTAACACAACGCTGGCGCTTCCTACAGCCCTGACCTCAATTGCTTCCTTCTCCTTAAGTATACCTTTTGTTCACTCAAGGAGGCCATTGGTGAGTGAACCTTGCTAAGGTCTCTCAAGTCTAGGAGGCCTGCCTTTGACTGGCATCACCTGTACCTTTCCTGGCACTCAGGGACTGCAGGTCAAGAGCTAGTGTCAGGACCAGCATGGGCTTTGAATCGCACACCCATGTCCTTGCCTCAAACTCTACACACACGCTCTTCGTTGGCTTCTGTGACATTTGGAGGGAGGTTGTTGGCATCGCCTATGGAATCTGAGAGGAAAAAATAATATATTCCTGGCAAAAAGCTAACACAAATCTTTTTCATCTATGGTTGGCTCGTGTCTCCCATTACAAATGTCCCCAAGCACACTCTAGTCCTGTGTCAGTCTAGTTAGCATTTTAATGGTTGTATATTAACTAGGCTCGTGTTAAGGATGACATCATGCAGTATTCACCCCGCTGTCTGACAAGCAACTTGAAGGACATTGCTAGGACATTTTTTGCAGCCTTCACCTCACCTCAATATCAATCCTATGTGAAGTAGGAACTTAATGAATAGTTTTTGAGTTATCATTGCAACCGTGGTAAACTTACTTAACATTCTCTCTGTTTGGGGATGTAGAACATCTGACTTTCCAGAATATCTTAGTTGGTGCCCACGCTCCTGTGTGCCAGCTCGTACAAGGATGCCAGACTGACACAGTGTTTCTTTAACCAGTTCTTTCATCCGCCCCATTTGTGGTCACCTCATGGCAACCCATCAGATTGAGTGGTTATTTACCAATCCTGCAACGTCTTTCAACGTGTCCCAACCAACAAAGCGGTACTAAGATTGAATATGTTTGAATGTCAGTGTATTAGTTACTTTCCACAGCTTAATTGAGATATTTTATTATATCGGAGGTAGATGTAACATGAGATAGAAATCAAAGCAGGGGAAAGGGAGAGGAGGATAAAGAGGGAGACAAGAAAGTAAGAGCACAAGAAAGAGTAAGAGAGATAAAAGGAAAAAAGGAGAGGGCAGAAAAAACTAAGGAGGCGGAGGATAACAGGAAAGAAAGATGGGAAAGCATCAGTCACGAAAGCACAATTATATTAAATCACCAACTCTGGTTATTGCAGGAAAGGCATCCCGGATAAACAAAGACCATCTTAAAGGTCCTTAAACTCAGTCAGTCCTTCGAAGTGCTTCACCAACATCAGCTCCAGGATATTTTTACATTCGTGTGAGCAATTTGATACTTGATATTCAATCACTGGTTCATGACTATTGCATTATAAACTATTTCTCTGTTGATCTTTCTCCATAGGTTGTATATTTAAGGACTGGACAGTAAAGTTTTATCTTATCTGTAGAAGGAAACAGTCATTAACATCCTGACCCATGAAACTGTTCTCAGCATTGGTATTTAAAGGTCCCTCTGGGGCAAAGCACCACATCTATAAGCCAGTTCTGACTTATAGATGGTTCTGTGAAGAACACTTGGAAAACTTTGTGTAGCGCACATTCTAAATAGTCACTGCCATTGAGTTGATTCTTACTCAAAGCAATCCTACGGAATAGACCTGACCTTGGGAGGTTCTGAGCCTGAAACGGTGCAGGCTCAGACAGCCACCTCGTCTTTCTCCTGAGGAGCAGCTGGCAGCCTAGGCATGGTCCACTATACCACCAGGACTCGCACACATTCCAAATAGCAAGTGCAAAATAACGGAATCTTTCTCTCCCTTTCTTTTTAAGTACTTTGTTCTTTCTCTACCTTGGGCTTATTTGACTTTTTCTCTCTTCTTGTTTCTTTTATCCCTTTTCTATTTCAATGAAGAGAAATATATGCTAGTTCTGACTGCTTAGTTACAGGTGTTAAAAGTCACTCCTCCTGCTCCCTCTTTCTAAACACAGAAGGGCCAGGGATGAAATTCGCCATCAAACATTAGGAATCATTGGGTAGTTAAGGTGAAGTTATCAGCCACTGGCCAAAAAGTAAGCAATTAAAATCCAGGCAGAAGATAAGCTTGGCTTCTGGTAGCTCACAGCTTTGAAAGTCTTCTGGCGTGTTTATACTCTGTACCCTGAATAAGCATAAGTCAGAATGGACTCAACGACAACTAAAAACAATAATATCACATATTTATCAACTCTGAAAGTCACATAAGCTTTGAACTGCCAACTGCAGAGTCAGTGGTTCAAACCCAAGAGTTGGCTGTCTGCCGCTATGAAGATACAACTGCAGAGTCAGTGGTTCAAACCTCCCATGGAGGTGGCTACCTGCCTCTATGAAGATACACAACCTCAGAACCCCTGTATAGGGTCTCTGAATTGGAATCAACTGGATGGCAGTGGGGGGTTATCTGCCATGTTAACAGTTTTCAGCATGAATCTCAAAATGACACCCAAATTGAATCGTCAGTTCTATACCAGTTCAGGAGCCTCTTCCACGAAGCCCTTCCTGACTTGCTGGTAGCTTCCTCTCTTCCCTGGCATCCGTGTGACTCCTCATGGAACTTTTCGCTCATGCACATATATGTTGGCTCTTCCATCTCCCCAGTATTTCATATTCCAAGTATTATTCCCAGTGGCCTGTTTATCTCTAAGCTTTCCCACTGAGTGAGGGTGTAAAGTCTCAGAGGGACATATCTAGGTGATATTTACTTATAACCTAAATAGATAGGATTCATTTGAAGAAGAAACCTGGATTTAGATATTCAAGTGAGAGCCCTCATCTTCCAAGAAGCCACCCTGCACTGAACAAAAGAAAAGCTGTCACCACTCAAAAAGTATCAGAGGGTTTGTCCCAAGGGCTAATGGCCCAGCAAGTTCTTTGAAATACCCCCTGTGAAGACATCCCTTTCCCTTTTGATGAAAGAATTAGATTTTGAAAATGACGAGGAGTCATTTGGAACATACACTTATGAATGGCTCAATGATTAAGAAGGGTGTGACAGTTTCTAGTGAGAAATAAAGTAAGAGTCCAAAATATGAGCATGATTTCCTTGTGCGATTTATAAGCCAGCTGTGATGCCAATGCCGGGGGTAGTGGCACATGTTTTAAAGAGTGGCACTTCAATATTTTAAGTGTGTTTCTTCCAATGGTGACTAATTTGAAGAAGATGGTTGTAAATTGAATTGACATTCCCAGTCAAAAAAAATTTTTTTTGGTCTTATTGTTTCATACATGCATCCTAGTTCTGTATCTGTACCTAGTTCGGTGCTGTATAACTCAAATGCATGGTCACTGAATTGATCCCAGTTTATAGTGATATGCATTGTATAGATTAAAATAGAAAGTGTGGCATACTTGGGTGACATATCCTAGACTTGATACTTTCCTTTGCTGTAGCTCTGTGACCTTGGACATATTACATGACCATTCTGGGTCTCAGTGACCTCACTTCTAAATAGGTCTGGGTTTTATGAACAGTAAATAAAGTAACATAGAACATACTGGAGCAGGTTAGAAGAATTCCTGGCACATCCTATTGAGGATCTCAGTGAAAACTGGGAGAGCGGGAACTTGAAATGGAGACCTGGTTTTTCCAGGTCTCCAAAACTTTCTACTTTGACAAGGGACTGTCTTACTTTTACTACTTCTAGCACTCATTCACGTGGAAAATATTTATATTTTACTTCTCTGACAGGTTTCTTACACCGGTTTCAGCGTCTGTAGGTTTTGCTGCTATATTAGGTACTCAATTAGAATGAACCAATTAGTATGAACTATTATTAGATGAAGAAAACCTCGGGGCCCAGGAGTTAAGTATTTTACTGCTAAGCAGAGTTTAGTGGTTCAAACCTACCAGCTACTCCTTTCAGAGGAGAGAGGCCGCCATCAGCAGCCCTGAAGATTTACAGCCTTAGACACCATATGGAACAGTGCTACTCTGTCCTGTATGGACACCATGAGCTGTAATCCACTCGATGACAGTGGGTTGGGGATGTTTAGTTTATTGTTATTTTAGGTCCCTGGGTGGCAAAAAACGTTTTGTGTCCAATTGAAGGTTGAGGACTCAAGGCCCCCTACCAGCACTATGCAAAAAAGTTCTGAATATCTGTTTCCATAGAGAAAAACTCATGGAAGTGTTCTACTTGGTAGCCTCTAAGGTCACAATGAGTAGGCATTAACTCAACAGTCACGGATTTGGTTTGGTTTTATTGCTGTATTTATTGTCCCTTTTATTCTAAGTCAAACTTTGGCACCAAACTGAAATCACATTTTTAAAGGATACTTTCTGCAAATGGTGATCCCTTGGAAATGACACACAAGAAGACATTCGATTAATGTTCCCACCATGAAACTGTGACTGCCTTCACCATTGGGTTACCCTTGCATTGCTAAGCATGGGCCCCATCAGTGTGGGGGCTAGGTGGACACCATCAAGTCAGGGTCTCACACCACATGGATGATGTCTGCTCTTGGTGTGAAGCAGCATACTAGATGAGGGGACCATGCATGTCAATAACTTGGAAATATCTGGCTATTTCTTAAATATTCCTCCCAACATTTTTCCACTTAAAGCCATAGTCATTATGCCCTCCACAAAAGAACTTGCAACCCACTGCCAGAATCCCCACCTCCTCTCTAGCACCTCAAGAATTACAAATATATCAGAGACCCTGAGAAGGGAATCTCAGCTCTCCAGGGAAGGGGTCAATGTTGCTTCCCATGGATCATAAAACTCAGCCACAAGCAAATCCTCTCTCCCTTTTTCATGGCCTCGCATATCTGACCATGTGAGCAGGAAGTCCGTCCCCCCTCCAGAAATGGGACAGCTGCCCCCACTTCCCAACACCTGGAAGTGGGTGGCCTTGAACTGAAGACCCATTAGTGTTGCACGCATGTATTGTGTGGACACCATCATCCTGTTTAACTTGGCATCACCTACAACCACTCTCACATTTTGTGAGTGAGCTTACTGCCAAATCGGTATGTTTCGGATTCGGTTACACTTCACCCATTCTCTCCAAGTGCTTCCCTGATGCTTGCACCGACAAGGAGCCCTGCCTTCTTCTTCTTTTCAGTAAAACTGTTTAAGTTTTCTCATTGCACGAGGAGATTCAAAACCATGAGAGTCTTTCCAAAAACTTCTCAGGCTCTGCAGTGGCATTTTCAGTGGGAAATTGGCAAGAGCTTATGTGTGAATGAAGACAAAGAAAGGCAGTGAGCAGTCAGAGCCCCGCGATGGAGCGTCTGCTTGTCCACATGTCAGAGAGGAAATGTGCAAATCTTCCTCCAGCTCCTAACAGAGCATGTCTGCCGGACACTCATGAGGTCTGGTGCATTTTAGGAATTTAAACAGAGGAGGGAGGGGGAGAAAAAGAAGGAAAGGGGGGAAAAAAAGCACCTGGAGCAGTAATGCAAGCTTGCCTGGAAAAATTATTCCTTTAACAACTGTGTGTAATCACACCCTTCCTCTCCCAACAGAAAGTGGAAGATATGACATAGGTTGTGTCTATACAGTGCCAAGCATCTGGATTAAATTCAGTCTTGGTGTTTTGATCTTCTATAGACATCGGGGTTTTTTTTAGCACCATCTGCAGGGCGGGCATAATTCATGTCAGCTCGGGAAGGACAGTCCCAGGTTGCAGAGCTTTCTACCGGATCACAAACTGCTCTTTCTTGGAATCTTTTCTCTCAATGACTATTTTCTCAATGGATCTTGTCATATTCTCATTTTTAGTAAATATATCCACGTATTCTCAGGATATGAGACGATGACTTCTTAGGATGGCCATTTCAGAAATAGGATCTGTAATAATCTGGATCAGAAGCCTCCATTTTGACAGTGAGGGAATGGATAGGCAACCGATTCGGAAGGATTAACCAACTTTCAATGATTAGCTCTGCTTTGGACTTCTTAATATGCCTCAGACACCAGGAAAAGATTAAGAGGCAAAGCAGGAAGAATGTGGACTTTGGATTCAGATAAACGTGTCCCTGAATCCCAGTTCTGCCACTCGCTAGGTGACATTGTGTAAATTATGTAGTAGTCTGAGCTATAGATTTCCCATCCGAAAAACAAGGTTACCATAAAATGTTATATCTAGCTGAGGTGTTTTTATGACTATCTGATTATATTGTCCCTTTTATTCTAAGTCAAACTTTGGCACCAAATTGAAATCACATTTTTAAAGGATACTTTCTGCAAATGGTGATCCCTTGGAAATGACACACGAGAAGACATTCGATTAATGTTCCCACCATGAAACTGTGACTGCCTTCATCATTGGGTTACCCTTGCATTGCTAAGCATGGGCATATGCTCAACAGCGTATAGTAGGAATTACTCTTTTTTTCTTATTCTCATTAGAGATAGCCAAGATCAAGAGCAGTCAGAAAACTACAAATGTTATTAAATCTCTTGATCAAGCATTGGAGATAGGCCCAGGAGCTTCAGATAATGTAAGGAGGACAGACGCCTGGACTTTCCGTCTGTTCTTCCAGAACTTTATGGGATGGATGGCCTTGGGTAAGTCAGTTTGTTTGTTTGTTTGGGCTTCACATGATTTTACTCATGAACAGATTATATCAGCTATCAATGTTGCATTGGTTCAATAAAGTGAGAGCAGAAATCAATACGTGAATGCAGTTCTCTGACATCATGTTCTTCACTTCCGATGCAACCCAAACGAGCAACTCTAACCGAAGCAAAGGTCAGTCCTGTTAAGGATTTCGCAATTACTACTCTATTTAATAATGCACGGCTTCAGAAGTTTTCCTTTATAGTGGTATCATTATTTTTAAATCCTTGACTAAATCTTCCCGTCTTCATACTGACTTTTACAATCTGATTGGGATTCACCAACTTCCCCAATATTCTCTGCAATATTCCCTTCTTCTTCTCCATCAATTGACATGGACCCCTGCAATGATTGGGAGTGCACCGCTTCAGTGAGCAACCACGCAGGTGGTAACTCGTTCTGAAACTGATGCAGATGCGTGTATGTGTTTTATGGAATTTGATTCTTTATCTCTGTGCATATGTGTTTTTTCAGTGTTGTGTCTCATGTGTGTTCACAGAAGGCAGGCATGCTGAGCTTTCATCATTCTCTAACAAGGGAGGATACATCCAGTGGGAATCTGTTCTGCTATTAAAGGCATATGACTTATTATGTCACTGTCATGACTGGCAGGAAAGTGTCGATTGTGTATATTTCCTATCAACGGCTTCCATGGCTTCAGTTGCCAACTCATCAGATCTTGTGTTTTGGTACCTGTATCTCTATGCTGGGATTTCTCTTCCCTCCAGTGAATTGGGGGGGGTGTTTTTGATACTATATTTAGAAATAGGCCAAACATGTTTTCTCTGACATTATAATAACTCCCAAAGAAAGTCTACATTTTGGTTTGCTCTTTCAACTTCTTTTGCTCTTTTTTTTTTTTTAAGACCATACTTGTTTGAATCCATTGTAGAGGGTACCATACTTCGTTCTTACCAGGGCATTTACAAAAATATTTTATTACATTTTAAGGTGAAACTTTATATATAAAATTAGGTTCCGATAGAACAATTTCTACACAAATTATTCCTCAATGATTTCCTTCATTCTGCAATTCACTCTGGTTGTACTATGTCCTATACTATAGCTTCCCTGACCCTTTACCTTCTCGTCTTTGCTTTAGAGTACTTTTGACTATTCGATCTTAAGCAAATGATTTTTAAAGGAATCCGTTACTCATAAGTCATATGTGTTTTTTAGGAATCAGTCAGTTACTAAGGTAAAAAGGACTACAGCTAATAATTTCCATTTAAGGTTTAAATAATATCTCTGGGACACTTTTACTCTCAATTAACCCTGCAAATTTGACATTTTAAAAAATTTTAATGTCTGTTCCACATTTTTTTTCTTGTTCTATCAAGATCTGGTGCTTAGTGTCAACTGATCAGAAGAGGATTTTGTTACAGTAGAAACCAGGTGGTTCTTCTAGTCTCAGGGCTGTGGTACACGTAGTCGACAAGCCCTGAATACTACTTTCTTCTGTGAGTTGTTTTTTAATTCATTCTTTCACTTTTGTTCCAAGTAAGTAGAAATCAACTGTTATGCCTTAGATAGTAACTGGCAAGATTTTAAGACTCCAGTTGTAGCTCATCCCATTGAGCTGTGGTACACGTTATGAACTCTATTTTGCTGATGAACTGAGTTGCCCCATGATAATATGGCCCTCAGCCTTTAAGTCAAATAACAAGAAAACCAAGCTCAGGTGGTGCTTCATAATGTCTAAAAAGCTCCAGAAAAGAAGGAAGAAGTTCAACCTACACCGAAAGAGCATTTAGCAAAAAAAAAAAACACTTCAAGAAATTGATGGAATACCAATTGAAATGTTTCAACAAGCCGATGAAACATTGAAAGCACCCACTCATCTATGCCAGAAATTTTGAAAGACAGTTACTTGGCCAACTGACTGGAAAAGATTCATTTTTCCACTAATTCCAAGGAAAGGTGACAAAAGAATTCTCAAATTATAAAACAATATAATAAATATGAGCTTCAAGTAAAATTTTGCTTAAGATCACCCAATGCCTGCAGCAGTGCATTGACCATGACCTGTCAGAGGTTCAGGCCAGATTCAGACAAAAATGTGGAACAAGGGCTATTCTTGCTGATGTCAGACGGACCTTGACTGAAAGCAGAGAGTACCAGAAAGATGGTTTCTTGTGTTTTATTGACTTCACTAAGGCGTTCTGGCTGTGCGTACCATAGCTAACCATAAAGACACTTGAGAAGAACTGGAATCCCAGAACACTACATTATGCTCATGTGGGACCTGTACATGAATGATCAAGATGGAGTTATGTGACCAGAACAAGAGACCACGTATGGATTAAAATCAGGAAAGGTATACAACAAGGTTGTAGCCTCTCACCATACTTACTCAATCTGTATGCTGAGTGAATCATCAGAGAAGCTGGGTTCTATGAAAAAGAAGGTAACATCAGGATTGAAAGAAGATTTATTAACAACTTTCCAAATATAGTTGACACAACCTTGCATGCTGAAGGCAAGGGCTGAAACCACTTGCTGATGAAGATCAAGGATTCCAGCCTTCAGCATGGAGGTGCACCTCAATTATAAAGAGGACCCAAATTCTTACAACTGGAATATTATGTAGCATAATGATAATCAAAGTAAAGCTTGAAGTCTTCTAGCCTTTGTCTTCCTTGGATCCACAAACTGTGCTCATGAAAGCAGCAATCAGAAGGTGAAATGATATATTGAATTAGGCCAATCTTCTGCAGGAGACCTCTTCAAAGTACTGAATAGCCAAGATGTTACTTTGAGGATTAATAGTATTTTCAGTTGCCTCGTATGCATCTGAAAGTTGGACTTTGAATAAGGAAGACCACATAAAAATTGATGCATATGAATTATGGGTACTGACAAAGAATATTGAAAGTACCATGAACTGCCAACAGAACAAATAAATCTGCGTTGGAAGAAGTGCAACCAGAATGCTCCTTAGAGGCAAGGATGGTGAGACTTTGTCTCATGCACTTTGGACATGTTGTCAGGAGAGACAAGTCCTTGGAGAAGGACATCATACTTGGTAAAGTAGGGGATCAGTTTTAAAAAAAAGGAAGACCCTGGACAAGACGTACTTACACAGTGGCTCCAACAGTGGGTTTAAACATAAAAACCCTTGTGATTGGTTCAGAACTAGGCAGTGTTTCATTCTGTTGTTCATGGGGTCACTATGAGTCAGAATCAAGGCAATGGCACCTTATAACAACAAGTTCCATAATTGTTTCCTCCATATAGTTATCATATAAGCAAATACACATAGATATAAATACATATTTGTATAAACTTATGCCTATAGATAGATGCACATATACATATGTGCTCACATATTCATGCTCATAAACATATATACATAGTTTCATATTTGTGCATTAATGTTCCTCATGAGTATAACAAAGAACACCCATTCCCAAATGGAATTATTGCCACAGGAACAGGTAGGGTTAGCATTTATAGCACACATTTTTTTTTAAACATTTTATTAGGGGCTCATACAACTGTTATCCCAATCCATACACACATCAATTGTGTAAAGCG
>NW_022103896.1:23978402-23982354 GCF_000313985.2 Echinops telfairi
GCAATCCCAAGGAGACAGCAATGAGACCAACAGTTCTGGGGGGATATGGGAGATTGGAAGCGTCAGAAGGTGAGCCAGGGACAAGGGAATAGCAAGGTTCCTAAAATCTCCCAGCAAGGGAGGGGTAGCATTCCTGGTGTTGTTTGAACAATCGTAATGTATCTAAGAGGAATTTCTGAGATGTGAATGATAGGTGAACATGGAAGTGGGGCAGGAGGAAAGAAAAAAGAAATAGAGAAGAGAATTGTATTTGCTGATGTGTGTGTGTGTGTGTGTGTGTGTAAAGAAGAAGCAGATGGATTTTGGGCCTCTACTTAAACATTACCTCAGTACAAGAATGATTTGTTCTAAGATTGTGGCAAGGCATGATATGCACCTCCCGAACACAATGAAGACAAAGTGGGTGCATAAGCAAATGGGGTGAAGAAAGCGGATGGTGCCTGACTGTTAAAAGATATTGCGCCTGGTGTTTAAAGGCTTGAAGTTAAACAAGTGGTCATTTAGCAGGGAAACAACAAAACCCCCATGGAAGATGCACATCAGCCTGTGTAATCATGGGGTGTCAACAGGACCAGGTATACGATGTCAAAATCAAGCAATCAAAGTGATGTGAAGAAGCATAGACAAAGGGGAGGCCCAAAACATACCTGCCAGATAATTGGACAGTTCTGCATAGAAGGCGATACAGAAGGGATGATATATCCAGGGTACAGTATAGCACTGATGGAACACATAACTATCCTTTGGTTCTTTAATATTTTCTCTCCCCACTATTATGGCCTTAGTTTTGCCTCACTAATCTTGTTAGACCTGTGTATGTACACTTGTACAATCAAGATCTTTTGATGAATGAAATCCAAGATAGATAAACCCCTTAAAAACAGTAATGGGATAATGATCCCCTGAGGACACAGGAAGCGGGGGAGGGGGAAACTAATAGCAATGATGAATGTATAACCCCACTCAAGGGGGAAAAACAACAGAATTGTAGGTAAATGGATATTTTGGATGGTGTAAGATATGGAAATAATAATAATATATCATATATTAAAGACCCATGGGGGTGGGAAGGGATATAGTGGAGCTGATATCAAAGAGTTCAAGAAGAAGCAAAAGTATTGAAAATGATGATGACAGCAATTGTACAATTATGCTTGATCTAATGGAACTATGGATTATAATAATATCTGTAAGAGCTCCTAATAAAATGCTGTTAAAATAAAATAAAATTACCTCTGTTCAAACAAAAATAAATAAATGGGAGAAATTAAAGAGAAAAACGGGAAAACAGGCCCAATGCAAGTCCAAAACCTGCAAGACAAACTACATCAACTCTCAAGGTTGCTGAGACAATGTAGACAATGGCTAGAATATGGGTGCTGACCACAGCTTCTGAATCCTGGGTGAAGGTCCCTTGGCTTCTGGGCCTTGGCCAACCTAATCTCCCTCCCTTGAACGTGGCAGCTCCCCCAAACCCTTAGCTTTGTGTGATGGCCCCATCCCCTTGGCCTTTGGTGATGGCAACCTCACATGCTAGAGCAGCAGTTCTCAACCTGTGGGTCGTGACCCCTCTGGGGGTCAAACGACCCTTTCACAGGGGTTGCCTAAGACCATCGCAAAACACATATTTCCAATGGTTTTAGGAACCGAGATACTGCTCCTCTATCCATCTCCAGGCAGGTCCACCCACATGCAGATACGCCCACATATGAGTACCCCGCATGAAGACTGTTACCCATGCTCCACCATGCTTCAAGGCAAAATTTTATTTATTTGTCATTAGAAATAAATATTACACAATATATAATTACATATTGTTTTGTGATTAATCACTATGCTTTCATTATGTTCAATTTGTAACACTGAAAATACATCCTGCCTATCAGATATTTACATGACGATTCATCACAGTAGTAAAATGACTGTGATGAAGTAGCAAAGTAACATCCTTGATTTACCAAATGCAACTTGTCTTTTGATCTCTTGAGTGCTGCTTCCATGGGCATTGATTGTGGATTCAAGCAAGACAAAACCCTTGACAACTTCTACCCTTTCTCCTTTCATCAGGATGTTACCTCTTGGTCCAGGTATGAGGACTTCGGTCCTCTTTACCTTGAGTTGTACCTTCACAGTGAACGCTACAATCCTTGATCTTCTTCAGCAAGTGCTTCACGTCTCCCTCACTGACAGCAGGCAAAGCTGTGTCATCTGCACGTCACAGATTGTTAATGAGCTTTCCTCCAATAGTGATGCCACAGTCTTCTTCACATAATCCAGCTTCTCTGATGATTTGCTCAGCAGACAGATTGAATAAATATGGTGAGAGGATACAACCCCATTGCATACCTTTCCTGATTTTCAACCATGCAGCATTCCCTTGCTCTATTCACACAGCCACCTCTTGATCCATATACAAGTTTCCCATGTGCACAATGAAGTGTTCTGGAATTTCCATTCTTCTCAAGGTTATTCATTGTTTTTTATGATCCATTCAGTTGAATGCCTTGGCATAGACACACAAAAAAAGTAAATATCTTTCTGGTGTTCTCTGCTTTTAGCTAAGATCCATCTGACCTCAGCAATTACATCCCTTATTCCCTGTCCTCTTCCAAATCTGGCCTGAACCTCTGGCTGCTCCCTGTAAATGCACTGCTATCCACCTGTTGTTGAATGATATTCATCAAAATTTTACTTGCATGTGACATCAATGATTTTGTACTATAGTTTGAACATTCTGTTGGGTCACCTTTCTTTGGAATTTATTCCAGTTAGTTGGCCAAGCAGCTGTCTTCCAAATTTCCTAGCATAGTCGAGTGAGGGCTTCCAGTGCTTCATCAGCTTGTTGAAGCATTGGTATTCCATCAATTCCTGGGACCTTGTGTTTGGCTAATGCTGTCAGTGTAGCTTGAACTTATTCCTTTAGTATCATTTGTTCTTGCTCAGATACTATCCTGAAATGGTGGGATGTCAACTAGTTCTTTTTGGTATAGTGATTCCATGTTCTCTTCTGACATCCATTTTGATCTTTTCTTTCTTTTCAGACCCTTTAAGATCCTGCTTGGAAATTTCCTCCACTAGGTATCCACGTTAACCCCTTACAAGTTCTATATCCCATCGAACACCTGAAGATACTGTTGGTGTTAGGTGTCCCTGAGTCAATACCAACTCAAAGTTGACCCTATGCACAGCAGAACGAAATGCTGTCCGGTCCCGTGCCATGTTCACGATTGTTCCTATGTTTGAACCTATTGGAGTCACTGTGTCAATCCATCTCATTGAACATTCTAGTGGGTTTTATACATTTCATGAAAAAAATTCCATTCTTTTTTCATTCTGCATTTCCACATACTTTTTGAAGCCTCTTCATTCCATCAAAGATCTTAGTTCCTACATTTAAAGCATCATCGTTCCTTTATTGTCCAATCACATGTTCATCATATCATTTTAAAGCCTCAACAAAAGAAATCTAAAGTCTGTATTTCTAGCAATATTCTCTTGCTGGCATCATATATATTTTTTAAAGTAAGAACATTTTTCTATAGATCACTTCACTGCTTCCTGAGCAAGTACTCACCAGAATTGCCTTTGATATCAATAATTCTATTAACAGCTTCTAGATATGGCAATCTAAGCTTTTACGTAAAAGAATGTCTTTGAGTTGATTCCATCCCTTAGTCATCCTATAGAACAATGTATAACTGCCCAATAGGGTTTCTAAAACAAACTCCTTGATAAATGGTATTAGGAAATGGGTACCGTATATTGTAATTTTATATCAGTCATATTGACATTTCCTAATGCAGTTCAAAAGTAAGTTAAGAAATCAAGATGTGGTCTACTACATTATTTATTTATGTTGTTGTTTTCATTGGTGCCATTGAGTTGGTTCCAACTCATAGTGACCCTTCGTACAAAATATCAAACCTCACCCCAGTCCTACACCATCCTCACA
>NW_022103896.1:23982715-23995439 GCF_000313985.2 Echinops telfairi
GGTATCAATCCATCTCATCGAGGTATCAATCCATCTCATCGAGGTATCAATCCATCTCATCGAGGTATCAATCCATCTCATTGAGGTATCAATCCATCTCATCGAGGTATCAATCCATCTCATCGAAGTATCAATCCATCTCATTGAGGGTATTCCTCTTTGTCACTGTCCCTTCACTTAACCAAGCATGATGTCCTTTTCCAGTCCTTTTCCAGTATCTCCTGATACTGTCCAAAGACACTTGAACTCTAAGAACATAATGGTTGTACTTCTTCCAAATACATGGGCATCAATTGTGGATCTAAACAAATTGAAAACCTTACCATGTGTTACAATTCACAGTCACAATAGTAAAAAATCTACTATCAGGCCATTTTTCATATTAATGATTTACATCTGACAGTGATGGACACCGAGATGTGAGGCAAAAGTAATGCTCACTGTGATGGTTTACATTTGTGTCAACTTGACTGAGACATAATTTGACAGCTTTGTAATAGAATAATTTAACAGTTATATAATGATATAGTCATCCTTTATCTTGTGATCCTATATCATCATGCCCTATTTTTAACGAATGGTCTGGCCTTTAGAATCTAACCTTGACAGTAGTGAGAACTGAGAATTTTGCTATTTTGCAATTCTTGAAAGTTTTTAGGATCTTAGTGCAAGCAATTTGACTTATTTCCATGAGATCTAGTATACAGAGAGATAAATTATAAAACATAAGTATCATCACTGCCCAGTAGATTTTCATTTAGATTCTTTGTCACTAGGTTTCTTTTTCTTCAAAGGGTCTAAATGATTTTAAGGCATCCAATAGTTTCCTTTGTTTTATTAGAAAGGGTTTCCTTACTCTACAAAAATAGTGTATTCTTTTAATGTTAGATTGCTTTGAACTATTAGCATGAGGCGGTGGCTTAGAGTAGGCTGAGCTATTACAACCAATAATTCAATAAGGTAACACAGAAGTTTCATCCTTTCTTCCTTTCTTCCTTTCTTTCTTCCTTCTTTCTAACCACACCTGAGCAGAGGTTTTAAATTTGCAGTGTCTATGCTCCATGCAGCCCTTCAAGGAAAGAGACTAAGTCATACTGTAATCTTCCACACCTGGTGTCCAGGGTCACCATGGTCTTCTGCATTACAGTCTTCAGGAGTGAGACAGACCACAGTAGCATCTGTCGCTTCTGCTAAAATTCCTTCTGAATAACCTTAGGCACATGGCCACGTATAACTACAAGTGAAGCTGGCAAGTGTTCTCAAGCTCTCATTCAGGAGAAGAGAAAAAAGTATCCTTGTCCACCATGATGTTCATTCCTTTAACTTCTCTTTTAGAATAGACATATCTTTTCCTCTCAATCTTTACTCATCTTTGCATAATTTCATTTTTCTCCTTTATGTTATATCCTAGATACTGATGTCCCATTTAAATTTGACTGCAAGATGCAAGAAAAATTTCAACATAAGAAATAACAGGGAACTAACTTTTAGTCTCTTCTCTGCCTAATGGAATTCTTTATTTGTCATTAATGAGATTTAAGCAACCAGAATTGGGGTTGAAATGTATTATTTGTAGTTATAAAATTCATATGTCAAAGTTTTATGTGTCCAATAATATAGGTAAAATAGTCATATTTGGTGAATCTACTGAAACAGTGCCATTTCATATTTACAGGAAAAAAAACCTAAAGGTTATCAAATGTTCCACTAATCTATTTAATCTTTCCAAATATATTCAAAGTCAGTAATTTTACCACATGGAGTAACTAATATTTAATATAATTAGTAAGTGCTTGGCAGATCTCCTGTTATTTAAGGATCTTTATGATCACACAGCAAGCATAAGATCCAAGTAATGTAAATATAACCTGATCAGAAAGTAGTAAACGCTAGATAAACTTTGGCTACAGGGACTATTCTGTAATCAGCGACTTCCTTTTCCCACTGCCCATTTCTTTTTTTGAAGACCACCAAATTTGTCGCTACAGTTGTTGGTTGTCGTTAAGTATATTCTAACCCATGGCAACACCATATTCGCTCAGCAGCACTGTTCCCACCAATGTTAAGGCTGCAGCCTGACAGGAGTATGCAGACCTGTCTTCCCAGGTGCTTCTGGGTGGATTGAACCACCAGTCATATGACTTAATCACTTAGTTTCATCCAAATGAGTGTAAGAGGAGGGAAGCAGATTTTAAGTGAGGAAAGAAGTGCTAGCCTTTTTAGTTGGAGGAAAATGAAACAGTAAATGTTATTTAAAATGTCTGAGACTGTTACCTCCTGTTTAAAATGGAAGGGAACACCTCTTGCACCTGCTTGGCAGAGATCCTGTGAAATCAAATCAAGTTTGGCACATGAAAGAGCTCTGAAAACCAAACCCAAGTAGCTCTTTGGGTTTCAAGAAATTATTTGCAACTGACCAGAGGGCCTTGATAAACAACTTCATGATTTTGTTAAGACATGGTATTCCAGTTTAACTTTAATAAAACAGATTAGCTCTTTTAAAGATCATATTTAGGTTATGTGAGGCTGATACCCCTAAAGTGCACAGCTAGCAGGATTTTTTGAAGAGAAAATGTAGCGGTTATGGAAAAGAGAAGAGAAAGAGGGCAAGATGGTTCGGTTTTCTGCCAGGATCCTTAGTGGTTTGACAGATGATACCTAGTAACTACCCATGTTGTGATCTAACACAGTGTTATTGTCTATATAATGAGATCTGCTTTAAGCAGCCCATCAGTTAAAAGATGTGATGCATTGTGATGCAATGCCTAAGTCACAGACCTGATGTAATCAAATGACAAGAAATTTCGGCAGGGTTGTTTCCTGAGGAAAGCCCTCCTTCTAATATTAGTGATCACTGTGGAAAAGCGTTCTTGTTTTTTGCTGGGTCTGGATCCTGCATTTGGCTCATTGACCTCCAATTCTTTGACCTTGAGCCAACAATTTGTCCTACTGCCTAATATTCTGGTAGTTGTGATCTGATCTGTCACTCTTGGATTCATTCACCTCTGCACATACAAGCTTGTGGTCTTCTGGAAAATCTCAGGTTCATGAGCCCTACAGTTATGCGAGTCAAGGGAAGCCTCCAGTAGAACATCTGACCCACGGACTTGGAAAGTGCCTAGACGCAGACTTCCCCACTTCTACAATTGTACATTACACACACACACACATACACACACACACAAGCACCATAGATTTTATCTTCTCTAGAGAACCCAATTTAAGAAAAGGAACTAATCTGATTTGTCTAGCTTTCTTTCATATATACTCAATCGATCTTGATATTCTTGCAGAGACAAATGAAGAGGCGCTATAAGCTGTAAGCTGTGATTAGATACCAGAGCAGACTTTAGGAAAGTGCCATGCTGAGTCAGTGGGTCAGAAAGTCTGAAGGAAGGAAGCAGAAGCACTTCGACGTTACCCGGAGCACCCCTCATCCTATTCCCCACCCACTCTGGCAAAGGCATCAGATGGCTGATGGCTCCCTTGCAGAACCACTCACATAAACTCTGAAAGCATCATTTAGAAGTATCACTTATTGCTTACTGCTCCTTAAAGGGAGAAAATTAAGTTGTAGAGGCGCTTTAGGTTTAAGAATTTGAGTATCCACTAAGTAAATCATTTTCAAATGTAAAGTACTAGATATGGTCCGGCTGAAGTTTCAAATGGACCAGCAATTCCTATATTCAAAGCAAGCTCTGAAAGTAATATAGACTAAGAAACATGTCTGCTGAAATGCAAATATTCATGTTGTTCATCACACACAAGTGGTCTGGAGACATTTTCATTGTCATATCACCATCTAGTATTGCTTTGTTTTGCTTGTTTATATGTGTGTTTGTGTGTCTTTGTTTGTATGTGTGTATGTGTGTTTGTGCTACCCAGCTGGATTGATAGTTGGCTTTAATTTTTTTTAAAAAGTGAGATTAGAAGCTAATTGGTTACATTACCAAAAAACAGGAGGTTTATTTCATACTGTTCATGTCACTCCTTATTAGTCCACGGATTGTCGTCACAGCTCACTGATAGAGAAGGCCTGGGCCACTGTAACCTTTTCAAACAAATGTGGGAGACAATAAAAAGCCGAAATAAAAGAAATGGATAACAGGTTAATTCGAAGTTTACTAAATAAATGGTGGGTCTCCTGTTAAAACTAACTCTAAGATTTCCGTCTGGTTTCTACACATTGACAAAATAATCAGGTTGAAGTCACTAACAATGTTTCATGAAAATCTGAATTTCCAATCAATCAATACAAATGTGTGATGTGGCTGCAATACTTTTGCTGTGGCACTGATAATTGACTTTATATTTGAGATATGACTTTGTCTCAAGTTATTCACTTAGAATGAAAGAAACTCAGGTTTAACCATTTCAAGTCCACATTGTTAGGTGTCATCTGAAGCAATTAAAAATACAGTGGTTTGGAGCAGGTGCAAATTCACCTACTAAGTGATATCTTTGTTTTTTAACACTTGAAAACTGCCATTTGTAACTGATTTTTTCAGTGCAATGCATTGTTTGATTTCTTTTTTTTAAATCATATTGGGGACTCGTACAGCTCTTATCACAATCCATAC
Source organism: Echinops telfairi (assembly GCF_000313985.2). Lineage (NCBI taxonomy): Eukaryota > Metazoa > Chordata > Mammalia > Afrosoricida > Tenrecidae > Echinops > Echinops telfairi. Next base: position 23,987,296 of record NW_022103896.1, read on the forward strand.
ATGCATCCATTGTGTGAAGCACATTTGTACATTTGTTGCCATCGTCATTTTCAAAACATTTTCTTTCTACTTAAGCCCTTGGTATCAGCTCCTCTTCTTTTGTTATTCCCCTCACTCCCCTGCCCTCCTCCCTCATGAAGCCTTGATAATTTATAAATTATTATTATTTTTTCATGGCTTACACTGACTGCTGTCTCCCTTCACTCACTTTTCTGTTGTCCGTTCCCCTGGGAGGGGATTATATGTAGATCATTGTGATCAGTTCCCCCTTTCTCCCACCACCTTCCCCTACCCATGGGCATTGATTTTGAATCCAAGTACAATTAGATCCTTGACATTGTCATTATTTTCTCCGTATATCATGATATTGCTGATAGGTTCAGTAGTGAGGATTTTTGTTTCTTTTACATTGAGGTGTAATCTATTCTGAAGCCTATCATCTTTCATCTTCATCAGCAAGTGCTTCAGGTCCTCGTTATTTGCATCGCACAAGGTAGTGTCACCTGCGTATTGCAATTTTTAATGAGTCTTGTCCCAGTCCTGATGTCAAGTTCTTCATCATATATCCCAGGTTCTTGACTTATTTGCTCAGTATACACATTGAATAACTATGATGCAAGGATACAACTTTGACACTCACCTTTTCTGATTTTAAAGCATGCACTGTCTCTTTATTCTGTTTGTACAAGTTCCACACAAGAACAAGTAAGTATTCTAGAATCCCATTCTTTACTGTGTTACTCACAACTGTTATAATCCACACACTCAAGTGCTTTGTATATTCAACAAAGTACAAGTAAACAACTGTCTGGTATTCTCTGCCTGCAGCCAGAATCCATCTGATGTTAGCAATAATAATGCTTGTCTCATATTCTTTTCTAAATCCAGTATGAATTCCCAGCTGCCATCTGCCAATGTGCTCTTAAAATCATTATAAAAATTACTTTCAGCATTATTTCATTTGACTGTGATACAATATTGTTCTATAGTGCCCATACTCTGCTGGATCACCTCTCTCTGGAATAAAATATACAGATTTCCTCCAGTCCTTGGCCAGCTATCTTTCTTGCAAATTCATTCTCAAGAAAATGAAGTATATTATATTGAAATGTACAAAGACCTAGAACTAGAAAACCAGAAAGGAAGAATGCACATATCATTTCTCACACTGAAAGAACCAAAGATGAAGTCAAGCCTTGAATTGAAATACTGAAGGATTCTACAGGCAAACTATTGAGAAAGCATCAAAGAAATGGAAGGAATATACAGAGTCACTGTATCAAAAAGAATTGCTTGCTGTTTAAACATTTCAGCGATCAATTGTATAATCAAAACCCGAAGGATGAAGTAAAAGCTGCTCTAAAGGCAATGGTGAAAAGCAAGGCTCCCGGAATTATGAAATATCAGCTGAAATGTTTCAATGACCAAATGCAACGCTTTTTCCTGGCAAGAGCCTGTTTAGTCATTTACTCTTCAAATCTCTTTGCTCAGGACTAGTAACTACAGAGACAAAATACAACAGGCATGACCTGTTGCTTAAGGAATTTGTGCACATGAGATAAACATGTTCATGATATGGTAGCCCATGCGCTGCTAGCCCTGGGTTATATGAGAGGAGGTCAGAAAGGAAGTGAGTTGGAAGAACTGCGTCAAGGATAAGAACAGAGATAAATTAGTGGTGAAAGAAAACTTGTTAGGGCCAAGGACCATCATGCTTCGGTTATTTTTTCCAACCCAGTGACGTCTTTGGAAAAAGGCAGGTGACACCAGTGCTACAAAGAAAAGAGTAGGAACAATGCTGTATTTGATCCAGTGTTCTCCCTATTACTCCAAACTCATCTTAATACATCTCTCTCAACCTTCTCCCACCGGGTTATCGGGTGATTTCTCCAGCACATCTACCTGAAGAGACTTGGGCTTTAATATTTCCTTTCCTGGAAAGCCTTAACTCATCTCTGTGGGTCAACATACCCATTCAGGTCTTCATTAAAATATCTCACCTTTGAAAGGCGCTGCCTGTCCATTTGATCTAAAATAGCACCTTCCCTATTCCTATTATTTCCCCTTTTAAATCTTTCTCATATCACTTATCTTTAGCCGACACTAAACTTTATTCATATCGGTTCATTTGTTTATTGTCTCTTCCACTAGAATTTGATCTCCATAGACGGCAGAGAGTTTTATTCTCTACTCTATTCTCATTATCGATAGACAATAATATTTAAGAGATACTCCATATGTTTGGGTTGAAGCAATGAATGAATCAATAAGAGACAGACATTTTAAGGTCACAAAATTCCATTCACACACCCATCTACTCCTTATCATCTGAGGTTATTTCCTGGCCTTCAAACTGGGTACAAGACTGCACTGAACCCAAAATTCTATGTGAGTCAAGTAAGACTGTATAACCAGAAGGGCTTATGGACTCTAACGAAGTGCAAGCATACAATGCCACCACTCAGACACTGTGGCATAGCGGGAATATGCTGAGGCTCAGTTCTAGTTGGGCTTCGAATGGGGGCTTTTCTTCTTAGTACTGTGCATGACTCTTGAAACAGTATATAACCTCTCTGGACCTCAGTTTCCTTTGCTTTGTGAAAATAAAGTGAGATAATATACATGAATGTGATGTAAAATCTTCAAGGTTTTGTAGGAACGTATGATAGTATAGCTGGTATGTACATGGCAAACCAACTCCCCTCACTGCCCTTATCCCTGGTCTCCTGTTTGTGTGCATATACAAAGAGGGGAAGGTAGTTTATTATTTATTATTCCGTTGCTAGGCTTGTGTTTTCCAAGACGTGGAAGGGGAAATTGTTAAGTGGATGCAGGTATAATCCCTAAATGAGTAAGCTCAATTGTTAGACAAGTTTATATGCCGCCGGTGTCTTCGTAATGCCAAGACTTAACCTAGTTCTCAGTGGGACTTTGTCCCTAAATTATTTTAGGCTATCTTCCGAGGTGAACCCAACCCCTGAATTGTTCAGCTGGGCCGAGTGTGTGCTGATCTTGACCACTTTGGTCCAGGTGAAGCCAGGCATGAATGTAGTCTTTTTCAGATTATTTGCTCCTGCTTAAAGCACTGCATTAATCAGAGATGAAGGCTTCAATCTTGGGCTTGTTCTCAGAGTCTTTGCCGCATTGTGTTGCTTTGATGAAAAGCTTAAAAGGCAAGGAACAGGAAATCCACTCTGGCTTCATTGTTCCCCTTTCACTGTTCTTTACCCTTAGGAAGAATGCTGGTTTGCTTGGAATGACTAATAATCACTAGCACTGATTGAGTATTACTTCTGTGCCAAATGTGGTACAAAGTACTTTCTATACACCTTTACATTTAATTCCTTGCCAACACTTTGAGACAGATTTTATTATCCCCATTCCACAGAAGAAGAAACGGAGACTCCGAAAAGTGAAAAAAGTTTTCCTGTGGTTGCCTAGAGAGAATAGCAAGCCATGGAAAACACTTTCATCCGACTCCTGGGCTTGAACGCTTATGCACTAAACTAGACCCAGAAATGCCAAAGCCTGGGGACAGTCTGAGAAGTGGGGGAAGCATGTCACATTTCCTATAAGAAATTTCCGACCTTTCAAACGATAGACTAGCAAGCTGTCAAAATTGATAAGCCAGCACTTCCTTTCTGTGTATTTGGGTTACATTACCTATTTTAATCTCTGATTACTTGATTTTGTTCAATGAAAATCCATTACCTTGAAATAGTGATACAAGATGCAGGTACTTTTTAAGTTATCCACATGGATTTGGGTTTTGGATAACATATAAGGCCCGCAGTTTGAAACCCCCAGGCACTCCACAGGGAACAAATGAGGCTTTCTCCTCCCATGGAGAATGAGTCTCAGAAAACCCCAAGGGCAGTTCTACTCTGTCCTACAGGGTCACCATGAGCCAGAATCAATTTGTTGGCGGTGAATTTGTTTGTTTTGATAGATAACCCGTTTAGTTCAGAATATTAAAGCTGCACGAAGGGCATGAAGCATGCTCATCAAGATCATCCCGATTTGAAACGAGCTCCGTGGTTTCAATATGGACTTTGGAGTCAATGCTGATGAAGCCCAAATCCTTGATTTATGTGTTTGAGCAGTTGTGGGACTCTTCTAACAATCGGTGTCTCATCTTTTAAATAAGGATGACAGTAGCCCCATCTCACAGGCATATTTTGAGAATTAAGGAAGAAACTGTGTCTCCATAGCATTATTGAAAGGATTAATAAAGTAATGTAAAACATACAGTACAGAGCTCAGAAAATAGCATTAGCTTGGTAAATGTTAACAACATTAATGTTTTATAAGATTAAAGTGCGTTTAGAGCATCAAGACTACAAAATATGTTTTCATGTATAAATGAGTCTGTATTCACTGTTTATGACCCCTGTCTTTCCAAAAAGGATTTGAAGTAGCTACATAAATATTTTACCAAGTCCCTGGCCTCTAAGTAAACAAAATCCCAACCGAACCCACTGGCGTTGAGTCAATTCTGGCTCATAGCTACCTTGCGGGACAGAGTCCAACTGTCCCAGCGCGTTTTCAAGGCCTCGAGTCAACCATTGTTCTTTATTCCTTGGAAAGGAGTGTTCGACTCTGTAGTCGGGAATCACCCTCAAAGTCCTTCTGGTGGTTTGGGCCTCACTCTCAAAACAGAAAAAGGAAAGAACTCAATAAATAAGACCTCTGATTCAGGTTAGCTGAATACTCTTCATCTTAATTAATCTAACATATTGAAGTGTAGAGGAGTCAGCCCAAAATGCTCTGCTCTCAACTATGTGCCTTTTGAATCATGAGGAACAGCCAGGCCCAAACACTCTGACTCAACCAATACTGCTTGGCCATTCCATTCCCTTGGAATTCACTGTTTCTCCTCTGGCTTCAATAATCAGATTCTACTTTATGTTTTATATTTCATTTCTCTCCAGATAGACTTTCAAAAAGCTGTTCTGTAACGTCTTTGTGCCATTCACATCATCGTATTTCAATTGTCAGCTGAAAAGTCAGTGGTTCAAACTCACCAACCACACCAAAGAAGAAAGATGAGGCAGTCTGCTTCCTTGATGATTTATAGCCTTAAAACACCCTAGGGAGCAGGTCTCTTCTGTCTTCTATAATCACTGGGAATCAAATGGATTCCTGGACTGTATGTTGGTTTGGGCTTGTGAAGGATTGTATCCTCGTGTACAGCAGTCCGCCAGCAGTAGGTCAGGAACAAACTCTCCTTTTCATGGTGGCTTGTGTTGAACCCAGGCATCTGAATTTTATTTCTACTCCAGAAGTCCATCATTTTAAAAGTAAACATAAAAAGCAGTCCATTGTCTTTCTTCCTGTAAAACAATACTAAATAAATGACTTTATCTTTGTTGGCTTAGTTCTTATTTATTTATTAATAACAATGGAATTAGGTTCGCGAATTAGTCAATTCCTTTGGCAATTAAATAGACATAGTCCTAATGAGAAGACCAAATGCCTATGCACGTCATCTTCTAGTTTATAGGATGACACATATTAGCTGTTGAGAAGATTTACAAAGTTAGGTAACCAAAGCAAAAAATTATGCTTACTCTATGGAGATAGCATATCACTTTGTCACAGATTGAGTATGTTTTCAACAAAGAACAAAATAATCAAGTTTCAGAATCTTGATAAACCTGTTTTTACACACCCAGAGCTGATTCATGAAAAGCCCTAAACCAATACCAGTTTTATCAAGCTTTTTGTTTCCAAGAATCTTTTCAGTCATGTTGGGGTTTTCAGTTCTAAAAAATGACCATGTACTTTTAATATTCTGAGTTGCTTTGGTAAACGCTTAGAGCACAACTCAAGTTTTGATCAGGCTGTTTTTCAGGGAACATCATAGAATACATCATTTCAAAAACAATTCCAAACTTGCACATAAACCTGCCTTTATTCTCACCTCTGAAAAGGGAAATATAGAGTTTAGGGACTTCCTGAGACAGTATATGTTTTGATGTATTCAAGTCAGGCTCATGAATTCCATGAGGAATTTTAATCAATAAACAATGGTTGAGTCTAAACAGAGCTTGTAAACCTTGAAGGGGTATCAGTACAAATCAGTCATTAGATTTATTGTTTGTATAGTGTCAACCTTCTATAAAGACATAAGAACTTTTTCAAGGACCCCCTTATATAAACCACTACTACTTGGATACAAAAATTTGTAGTGCCAACTTCAGGACCAAAGGCATTTTGGTTAAGTAAGTTAAATATTTCCCATATGCTCCTACACTCCTGAAAACGTCTCTTAAAATAGCATTCACCACAATGTGCACCATTCTTACTGCATTAACTAACTAGCTTTCTCCCTAAACTATAAGTTCCATGAAGAAATCATTATTTTGCTCTTTATTTTACTCCTTGTATTCCAATGTACCTGGTGAGAACTTCTTAGTAAATATTTAGAAGAAAGGACAGAGAAATCATGAGACGGAAATAATGATGTGCTGAGTTAAGAGGTTCTGTCTTAAGTAAAGACGAGGAAAGTAAGTTCAGTAAATATCCCTTACTGTCCATTTGTTTGTCTGATTTCAGATTTCTCCTTCCTATTTTTGAAGCCCACCCCCAAATAAATAAACTGAAATAAATGGTACCTGAGTCCTGGTGCTGTCTCTGGTGATTATGAATTGGGCTGTGATTTATATGGTCAGCAGTTCGAAACCACCAGCAGCTCCTTGGGAGAAAGACTGGGCTTTCTACTTCCATAAATAGATACGGTCTTGTAAACCCACAAGGGCTAGTTATGAGTCAGCATTGATGTAATGGCAGTGAGTGTGGGCTTTGAGTACTGTACTAACAAATGAAATTACATTCATTCATTCATTCATCTATTTATTTATTTATTTATTTATTTATTTTAATGTAAGGCCACTCAGTAATAGATCATCACTTCAGTCTTACTCTTCCTTGTAAACCCGGAAGTATCACTCATGGATGCTAGTGTTGGAATAGAGGAGAAATTACCCAGCACCAGAAAACAATTGTTTCTTCTTCTTAGGATAAGACCAGCAATCAAACTGGGAGGGTGGAGGGAGGGAGGAAAAAGGAGGAGCTGATACCAAGGGCTCAAGTAGAAAGAAAATGTTTTGAAAAGGATGATGGCAATACAAATATGCTTGACAATGGATGTATAGATTGTTTTAAGAGTTGTAAGAGCCCACAAGAAAATGATTTTTAAAAGACAAGCTATCAAACCTTCTCAGGGGCATCCTGGAAGACAGTCCTGGTAAGCTACTTCCTGAAGGTCACATGGTCTTCCAAACCCTGTGAGGCAGTTCTACTTTGTACACAGGGGGACGCTGTGAGTCAGAATAGACATAATGGCAACTCTCTAAGTCTTAGACATTGTGTCGGCTAACAAAAATGTAACAAAAATTCTACTTCCAGTCTTTCACTTGACCTTTAGTTAATGAAGCAATAATGTCTCCAGCAGGGGAAGAAGAGAAACGAGATCCACTTCTGTAGAGAATGACAGTCTCAGAAACCCTTTGCAGGGCTCTGTGTGCGTTGTTTTGCTTTACTAACTAAACAGTGGTCAGTGTAAGCCCACTCAGCAGATCATGGAAGAACGGAGTCAATATGATGGCCAAGAAAGCTCATGGAGCTCAATCTCACTCTGCTACACGTGGGGTCATAGTGGAAGAAGAGCAAATACCAGACTCTGACTCCGAGTGAGTCAGAATTGACTCAGTGGCAATGCATTTAGTGGGTTTCCTTTATGGAACCAACAATGATTGAGCATCAGCTGTGTGCTAGGCTTATGATAAATCAACATGACCATAGTCAAAGAAAAGGTAAAACCCAACTTAACAAGGAAGTGACCGCCTTCTCTTTGGAGTCTTCTGGCTCTTCCAATCAGCTTCTGAATGAGGGAACCCTAAGAAATCCATAGAGAAAGTTCATCCTCAGCTTTTGTCTAACATTTTTTTCTTTTTTTTAAAATCATTTTATTAGGAGCTCATACAACTCATCACAATCCATACATATATCATTTGTGCAAAGCACATTTGTACATTCATTGCCCTTATTCTCAAAACATTTGTCCTCCACTTGAGCCCCTGGCATCAGGTCCTCTTTTTTTCTCCTCCCTTCCTACTCACCCTCCCTCATGAATCCTTGAT
>NW_022103896.1:23996935-23998193 GCF_000313985.2 Echinops telfairi
AAAACACAATAAGAAAGAAAAGCTTGTAATTAGTTCAAGGATCGTTTGTTGGCCTTTAGGAGTGTTTTCCAGTCCAGTCTGTTGGCGCATGACACCCTGGCTCCAAAGTCCACCTTCAGCATTCCCTGGGGACCTCGCTACTCCATTCTCTTGCTGTTCTGTTGCACCCCCGTAGTGTTTTGCCTCAAGCGGCGGGATCAGATCAGGTGCAATTCCCACAGTGTGTCTCCGGTATTGTCCCCTGTAAGGCTATGGGTCAATGAAGGGCGTCATGTCTCATAGTGGGGTTGGCTATGTGGTCCTCTCTGTGGACTGGGTGCTGTAATTAGGATCATCATCCTCAAGGTCTGGTGGACCAGGATGTGCTCCACTCTCTCGTCCTGCCCCTTCATCTACTCCTGTGTGCTCCAATCAGATATGTCCCTCTCCCGGAGCTGCAGATTCAATGTAGTCTTTTGAAATAAATTCTTCTGGGAGAAGGGGCAGGTGTCCACTTACTATTTGGGATTGGGGCCAGCCCGCCAGACCTCTCCACTGGTTCCCTACTCCACACTGGCTTGTTGCATTCACATCTTGGAGCACTAGGTTGAAGTCTGGTCCCTCTTTCCCTGTGGAGATATAAACAGTACCCTCCCCTTGGGTGGGTTAGTGCCCTGTGCCCCCGCTACCCATTTTGTCAAAAAATGTATAAGCAAATCTGAACCAGGGATTTTAAACCAACAGGGAACCAGAAATCACCTGAAGATGTAAATCAGATTTTTAGGCAAATTTGCCAATCCTTCTCTCTCCCCATGAGACATTAAGCAAACTAGCACTAAACACTTTCAGTGCTAAGTCCTGGGGTCACACAGGTGGAACTCCCTCCTTGAAGAAGGTCACAGTCCAGGGACACAACAACCCCTCTAACCCAGACCCATGGGTGATTCTGACTCATAGTGACTTTGTAGGACAAAGTAGAACTGTCCCGTAGAGTTTACAAGACTGCAAATCTTCACAGAAACCAAGGGCTACCTCTTTCTCCTGTGGAGTAGGTGATGGTTTCAGTTGACCTTTCAGTTAGCAGTTGATTGCTTTAACCCCTGCTCCAAACAGAGCTCAAAGGGCACATTACAGTAAGATGAGTACAACCCAGACATAAATAGGGAGCGCTATGGCAACCAAAGGAGGGGCACTGAACCTTGCCTGAGGCAGCAGGTAAGGCTTCCCAGAGAAGAAGACACCAGGTGAATAGGAGCAATCCAGGTGAGAGGGTGTGGTT
>NW_022103896.1:23999457-24010062 GCF_000313985.2 Echinops telfairi
AGTGGTTAAGGGATGGGCTGCCATCTCATGGTTGTTGATTCAACACCACCAGCAGCTCTGCTGGAGAAAGACTAGGCTTATGAAGAGTCTCAGAAACCTGCAGGGGGTCGCACCTTGAGACAGCTTTGACTTCAAGGCAGTGAAAGAGTATTGGCACATAATCCACCTACACAATTCAATTGTTCAATCATATTAAAAAGAGTTGTATAATCATTACCCACCATCAATTTTAGAACATTTTCTTCTTTCACTCATTTCTCCCCCACCCCTGCCCTCCTTGCCACACCCCTAAGAAACCAGTACGATACAGTTAGTGTCTCTATAAATCTTTACAGGAGCAGAAAGTCTAATCTTTCTCCTTAGGAGTGGCTGGTGGTTTGGAACATCTGACCTTTTAGTTAGCAAACCAACTCATAACCACGAGGCCACTACGGCTTTGATAAGCATATAGAATCAAATTCCAACACATAACCACCTTATCGGAAAAGGGAGAAATGCCCTATGGGTTCTGAGATTGTAACTCCTGACGGGAGTAGTGAGGCCTCATCAGACTCCTGTGGAGGGACTCGTGGTTTTGAACTGTTGACCTTGAGGTTAGCACTTCAATACTAACCACTAGACATCACGGATCCCAGAAAAAGCAACTAGAAGGGTTCAATCGATACATTTCCTGAATGAACTGATGATAGCAAGGAAACAATTAGAGTGCAGTGTATTCTCCCTTCTTGGGTGACAGGAAGGTTGTGTCAAAGTAAACTACCATAGACCAGCTCGAAAGATCACCAGAGCCAATGATTCCCAGGATTGAGGGTATTAAAAACAAACTTTAAAAAAAATCAAAATGTATTGTTCTTTAGGTGAAAATGGAGACTGGATGAAGTTTGGCTGAACACATGGAGTACAAATTGTTCCACGGCCCGGGTTCCTGTTTTCTCCATGTGGCAGCATCTCCTTCTTTCCACGCTGTTTCCTCTGTGTTGATTTAGGTTCCCTCCCCTCCCTCTCACCTTTGCTTGTAGGTAAATTCTGACCTTTTGGTCTCACATCGGTCATTGTTAAAGGACCCACTACACACAAGAGATATTGTTCATGTCATATTTCAACCTATTATTTGGCTTCAAAGTGACTTCTGAGAATGGTTTCCATTTTCAGGTTCAAAGGCCACTGTCGGGCACTAACTAATCTTGGGTCTTCTTCTACTCTTTATGCATCTAGTCTGATCTTTTTAATGAATTAGTATTTTGTTCTGTGTTTTTCTCCATCCTACTCTGGACTTGCTATTGTGGTCCTCGTGGTCAGAAGGGTCAGTAGTGATAGCTTGGTATCATCCAGTTCTTCTGGTCTTAGGTTAGAAGAGGTCATGGTTTGTGTGTGCTGTCATTCATTCTCTGGAGTAGTTTTCCCATTAAGTTGAAAATAAACCAACTTGCTATTTTGGATTCTATAAAAACATGCTCCCTTAGCAAGGGAAAAGAATCTAGAAAATTCTTGGTCTAACATAATGAGCAGTGAGTGTCATCATGAGCATCCTTAGATCGAACCAAGAAAAACTTTTTTAGAGTGTCTCTATATTTAGGATGAAAATATCACTCAAAGGACAATTTAGTTCAAGTGAGTGATATGTGGCATGCTCCTTTCTTTCATAGTCTGTTGTAAGCTAACCATGCTGCCCTAGTTATTAGATGTTCTTAGTTGCTGTCGAGTGACAACCCTATACGTGTGTGAGAGTAGAAATCCCCACAGGATTTTCCAAGATGAGATCTTGGGGACAAACGATCTGCTCTGTTTTCCTCAACAAATGATGGTGGATTTAAGCTGCTAACCTGTCAAATAAGAGTCAGAGCTTAAGCATTTCCACTACCCAGGAACTCCAGTATAAGTATCGATTTTAGAAAGCATGAAGAACTAGAAGGAACCAAGTGGCATAGTGGTTAAGCAAGAAGTTGTTAACCAAGAGGTCTATGGTTTGAACCCATCCGCTGCTCTGCCAGAGAAAAACAAGACAAGACAGGGCAGTCTGTTTCCATAAAGACTTAAAACTTCAAAAACTCCTGTGGGGCAGTTCTAATCTGTCCTAAAGGGTTGCTTTGCATCAGAATCAACTTGATGGCATCCAGTTTTGTTGCTGGATGAGCTGCAAAAACATCATGGTTTCTCTCTATGTATGATTTTTCCCAGTCAACCTTTTGCCAATTATTAGAGAGCCACAAGTTTAGAATGATACGAGAGGGCTTCCAACAACTCACGGAAAAATTGAATTAAAAGATCACCGAGTTTTCCCACAAATTTATTGGCAAGTGTTTGAAGAGTTTCTATTTGTTTTCTCCAGTTCGTATGAAAGCCCTAAGCTTTAGGGTGAGGTTGACAAGATTCCGAGAACACTGAAAAGCTTCATTAAATAGGACAGTCAAAGGAATCACATCTGATAGAGGCAAGACATTACTGAGAAGACACTATTCACACACAAAGTTCTATATTACATAATGTGTTAGTCTGGGAACTTTAGAGAAACAAATCCACAGAAACTCATGTATAAGAGAGAGTTTTATATAAAGGGTAAGTGAGCATCAAGAAAACATCCCAACCCAGTACTGCCCAAGCCCACAAGTCCAACATTAACCCATTAACCCATATGTCCAACACCAAGTCACAAAGTCCTCCTCCAGCTCACAAAACAGACGCAATGATGCCGACTGCAGGAGGAAAGCTGAGTCAGTGAATGTGTAAACATCTGAGCGCTGGCAGGGGTCTCCACACAGGTGCTCCAGCACCCAGGGCTGCATCAGGGTTGGTCCATGTGGCTTCTCCTTGGGGATGTCTTGCAGGAAGTCAGCCTTGCAAGCTGAAGCAGGGAACTGCAAAGGCAGCTTCATCCTTGTGCAACCATCAGAAAGCAAGAGACCCAAGAACTAGAAAGGCAAGGCTCACCAAGCCATTTATCCCTCTTCCCTTCCATTAACCCCACATGTGCTTATCGACCAGGTTGGCACAATAAACTGACTCCCTCACATGATAAGATGAGAACTATCACCTGAACAAAACTGAAGAGCCCATTTTCAGTCACTCTCCTAGGACACTAACTCTGGTCATAGAGCACAACAGAGCATTTCGATCTGAATAAGGTAACTTCTAGGTATACCTTTGACACTGGGGTAACTGAATGAAGTGGCATCCCCAAAGGATTTATTAGTAATAAAATTGTAAAACATTAGAAAAAGTGATGCCTTTTATTTTAGTATAGTGACCATAGCCCTATTTGGGGTGAATGTTATTCAGCAAGATCAATCTTCTGTTAAGCCCAAACAGTTTATGCTGATAAAGCCACATGGTATATTTAAAATAGAAAGCTCACTCACCTTTATTGATTTTAGCAAATGAACACATCCTGATTTGGGAAGTTCACATGATAATACATGATTAAAACATTAGAAGGGATCAATACAAACAAGAGATCAAGAGGGTTAGATTTGATTCGCTTTGTGGAAAAAACTGTGTCTGTCCTGGCAGATCAATTCAGTAAGACAGAGAATATAGAATGAGAAGAAGAGTTTCAGGGTCCAACATAAAATAAATTTTGGATCTGTTGGATTGGAGATGCTAGTGAGTCATCAAAGTGAAAATGCCCAGTAACTAATTGGATATATAAATCTTGCCTTTGAGACATCTGAGTTGAAAGCAGATCATTTAGGAGTTATCAGTTAGATTTAAATTTATGGCAATGACTATGATGGAAGTCTTCACATGGATATTAAAGATAGAAGATGATTCTGCTATCTGAGAGAGTAGCAGGTCTTCTTTTCATGGACTGCTTAGCTCTTATGTGATAATACAAAAAAATTTTATCGAGAGCCGTTTGAAGATCACTTAGAAGTAACCAAAATTCTTGCTATGCCACGTCAAGCAAAATCTTCAAGCTCTGGTTTCACCATCTAGAATCATGAACTAGAACAAATCAAAGGGGGGGAAGCATTTCTGAGAAGGAGTAATTGTTGCAATAAAATGTCTAGGTTGAGTGAAGACTAGGTGACACGAACATTGAATTGACAAGTGTACACAATGGACTGATGCATCCTGACATGTTTCTCAGGGTCTGCATACTTGAGAAAGGCTGGTTAACACCCCAGAATCCTCTGATTTGGGCATTTAGAGAATCAGCATTGGCTCAAGAAAAGCTCCAAAGCCCGAAGGGTTTGCTTCCCTTTCCCGAGCTCTCGGTGAGCTCACTGCTCGCTTCCACGCCTCCAGCTCTGGAACATAATGGCCTGATAGCCTTGTTCAGATTATGTGATTCACTTAAATTTTCATTTATGCAATAAATATTAGCGAGCATCTGCCTTGTCTGTGCTAGGCCCTTTGTTCAAGAACATGAAGTAGTAAAGAAGACGAGGTCTCTTGCACCGTGAAGAGTACAAGGTGGTTGGTTTACAGAGATGATAGAGAGAGATGGAAGGCAGACAGCAGACAAATGTAGAGATACATAAAGGGATACACAGCTAACCAGGTTGGATCCATGACATATTAATTAAACAGGGATTGAGGAAGCTAGGATATTAAAAGGGTATATTTTAGACCAATTTATCAAAAACTATAACATTGGAGCAAAGACTAGAATGGCATTAAAGAGCCAGCAACATGGATAACAAAAGAAAAAGAATATTTGGGGGGAAGTGACTGACAATCGTGTGGCAGTTTCCAGAATGGACAATACAACAGATCCTATCCAATATGTTCTGTTTACAAATTGACATTTTAAATCCTCTCTTGTTAGAACTTTGTGTCTCCTCAGTCAACAGATTATAGTGGTAGTGACGTTAAGTAACTTTGGTCATAAATCTATAAAATTGCCTGTAATTCTTCCCATATGATTTTAAGTGCCCATTCCATCATTTACTGAAAATGTTTTCTTGGAAAATGTATTAATATTTGGAGTCCTCAGTTTTGTCATCAACAAAATAGGAATGACAATGAGGCTTACTGTGGTGAAGCAGCTCTCCAAGTCAGCTCAGTTATTAGAGCTGTGATTGGAACCTGGGTTTGCCCTGACACCAGAGCCCATAATCTTAACGTCTAAGATGTCCTTTGTTCTTAGCTTCCAAAGGGAAACCACATCTACTGCATTCCAACCTTAGGCACAGAAATAGCTCTTCCCCTTTGGCATCATGGACCAATCTGTATAGCCTCTCCTCTTCCTGGACATGGAATAAATGTCTGAAACTTGATCTATCCTTGGGGATTGGTGGGGGGGAGTAGAAAAAGAGAGAACAAAAAGTAGAACCTCCACCAATCACATCCAACGAGTGACAAAGTTAAAGCTATCAATTTTATTCCACAGGAATGTATCACAATTTCATTATCATTTATTTTTTTAAATATCCTTTGAAAGTCAAAGAGAATAATCAGAAAAAAAGTTGTTCCAGCTCTTTTTCATCCATTTATTGAAGCCCGAACAGTACTTGTATAGCAGTTGTTTATGTAAGATGATCTCATATCCTGATTTAAAATATCCTCCCTACTTGATGTCTGTGAGCTAAAATCCTATCATTAGCTGCTCATTCCTTGGGGTTGACCGTTGTCCACATAATGCTAGACGTTCAGATGATGGATGTGTTTCATCTGGAAGTTTGACTTTGAAGACACGGGGTTCATGAGTCATGTAACTCATTATTTGTGGTAATAATGGACATTTTGAGTGCATGTTCCAACGCAGAAGAACGGGGTGCAGAGATCAGATAAAAGTCAAGCAGACAGACTAGCACAAAAGGGCTTTCAACGAATTTTAATGATCAGTTTCTAAACTTTTTTTACCGCTTCAGGTAATGCCAAACTGGGCAGAAGCGAAGCCAGTCCCAAGACACTGCAGGACACATTTGTGTCCTTCTACCCGTGCAGATCCCCCTCAAGTCATATGACTATCAGCCTTAAGCGCATCTCTCATATTACCTGTAAGTCCCTTTTGCCGTCCTTATTTCTCTCTCCTTTCTTTTTCATACTTCCTCGTTCCCATCGCTTCCTTTCTTTTATATAGTTGACCTAGTCCTTCATTAAAATTTTTTTTAATTTGTTTTTTTTAATTGTTTTATTAGGGGCTCATAAGACTCTTATCACAATCCATACATACATCAATGGTGTCAAGCACATTTGTACATCCATTGCCCTCATCATTCTCAAAACATTTGCTCTCCACTTAAGCCCCTGGCATCAGGTCCTCATTTTTCCCCCTCCCTCCCCGCTCCCCCCTCCCTCATGAGCCCTTGATAATTTATAAATTATTATTTTGTCATATCTTGCCACACCTATATACTTTTTTGGCTTCTGTGACATAATACACTCTTATGTTCTCCCTGTTTCTCTGTTCATTTTCACTATTTGTACCAACTCCTTTGATAACTGGTGTCCCACAGGCCACTGCCCTGGGTCCTCTCCATCTTACTCCCCAGAAACTTCCTGTATGTGTTTTCCTTTCCTATGACCTCAAATACTACACACACACATGAAAAAGCCACCCATGTGTTTTCTAAGCCTGCACTTCTCTTTGGAACTCCAGCCCTGTGTCCATCGCTTTTTCATTGCCACCAGGTCACTTCGGACTCAGGCTGCCCTACTTGGAATATCTGCTTGCGTGTTCAAGCACAGCACATTCAAAACCAAGCCCTTGATCTTCAACATTCCTTTCACTATTTTGAAAGAAACAAAACCCAAAGCATTCCTTCAGTTCCTTTAGTGTTAACTGTCTCAAGAAATGACAGCTCCACTCCCCAAAGGCTCGTTCTAGAGACCTGGAAGTCTTTCCCAAAGCTTCGCCCTTCTTTCTGCCTGCAGACAGCCATCTACTCCTGTTGTGTGTGTACATGAAATACTTTTATATTTGATCCCGCAAATCCAGCTCCACTGCCTGTTTCTAGTCCCATCATCATCATCATTTTTTTCTCTAGATAACAACTTTCAAAGTGGTCTCCCCAATTCTGTTCATGGTTCCTTCTAATTCACCCTGTAACACCCCTCCTTCTTTGAATTAAGAATGGGTTGAAATGTCTATAAGACAAGACATTACGTGACCTTCACCCACCTCTCCAAATTTATTTCATCTTCTCCTATCGCAGCTTTCTGGAGGCCCACTCATCTTCATAGAATTCAGTGAACGAGCAATATTATTTTATATCTCAGGGGTCAGGGGAAATCCCACACTAATCCATGAAACCTTTGTGATTCCCTCATGCTTTGGAAGGAGACAAAGGAAGAGATTATTTCTTTTTTCTGGAAAATGTTTAGTCAGTCTGTGACTTATAACTCTGTGGTAACCATCTTGCGAACGTAAAGATAACAGGTTTGAGAGCAAAACTGACACACAAGTTGCCAGTGTTGTTGTTAGGGTCTATCAAGTGCGTTCTAGAGTATAGTGATCCTCTGGACAACAGAACAAAATGCCACCCAGTCTGACGTCATTCTCATTGTTGTACTTCTGTTTGAAACCACTGTTGCAACCAAGGTGTTGATCCCTCTCATTGGCGGTTTTCCTCTTTTTCACCGACCTTTTACTGTACCAAGCATGGTGAAGTCCGGATTCTAAGGAACATTTTGAATGGACTTGTTCCAAAATAGATTTGGATGTTCTTCTGAATGTTTCAATATTCTTCACCAATACCATAATTTAAATACATCAGTTCTCCTTTGGCCTTCCCGATTAATCATCACAATTTCACACAATTCCCGATTAATCATCACAATTTCAGACTATTGAAAGTACCATGGCATAGGTCAGGCGCACCATAGTCCACAAAATGATCGCTCTTCAGAACAAAAAATCTTACCATAGTGAATGAGGTGGGGAGTGCGGAGTGGAGATCCAAAGCCCACTTGTAGGCCACTGGAGATCCCCTTGCAGAGGGGTCTCGGGGAGGAGATGAGCCAGTCAGGGTGCGATGCAACAACGATGAAAAATACAACTTTCCTCTAGTTCCTAAATGTTTCCTCCCCGCTCCCACTACCATGACTCGAATTCGACCTTGCAAGTCTGGCTAGACCAGAGAATATACACTGGTATACAGATGGGAACTGGAAATACAGGGAATCCAGGGCAGATGATCCCTTCAGGACCAGTGGTGTGAGAGGCGATACTGGGGGCGTCGAGGGAGGGTGGGTTGGAAAGAGGGAACCAACTACAAGGAACTATATGTGACCTCCTCCCTGGGGGACGGACAACGGAAAAGTGGGTGAAGGGAGACGTCGGACAGGGCAAGATATGACAAAATAACAATTTATAAATTATGAAGGGCTCATGAGGGAGGGGGGAGGGAGGGGAAAAATGAGGACCTAATGCCGGGGGTTTAAGTGAAGAGGAAATGTTTTGAGAATGATGAGGGCAATGAATGTACAAATGCGCTTCACACAATTGATGTGTGTATGGATTGTGATAAGAGTTGTATGAGCCCCTAATAAAATGATTTTTTTTTAAATGATCGCTCTTCAACATTCTATCTAATGAAACTCATCTTTTGATCGCTTGACTGCTACTTCCATGAGCATTGACTTGGTCCATGCAAGACGAAATCCTCGACAACTTCAATCTTTGCTCCATTTATCACGGTGACCTACTATTCCAGCTGTAAGGGTGTTTGTTGTCTTTATATTCAGTTGTAATCCATACTGTCTCAGCCATCCTTGCTCTTCATCAGCAAGTGCTTCCAGTCCTCCGCACTGTCAGCAGCAAGGATGGGCCATCTGCATCCCAGGCTGTTAATAAGCCTGCCTCTAATCCTGATGCCACCTTATTCTCCATAGAATTCAGTTTCTCTGCTGATTGGTTCAGCAAACATAATGAATAAACATGGTGAGAGGATACAACTCTGACGCACACCTTTCCTGGTTTTACACCAGGCAGTATCTCCATGTTCTGTTGATACAACTATTTCTTGATCTATGTACAGGTTCCTCATGAGCTCAGTAAAGTGTTCTGGAATTCCCATTCTTCTCAAGGCTATCCATAGTTTGTTATGATCCACACAAGCTAATGCCTTTATATATAGTCCATGAAATACCAGTAAGCATCGTTCTAGTCTTCTCTGCTTTGAGCCATGATCCATTTGGCATCAGCAACAATATCCCTTGTTCCACATCCTCTTCTGAATCCAGCCTGAGCCTCTGGCAGTTCCCTGTCAATGTACAGCTACAACTGTTGTTGGATGATCTTCCGCAAAACTTTACTGGCAAGTGACATCAATTATATAGTTCTATAATTTGATCCCAATGTTAGGTAACCTTTCTTTGGAATGGGTACAAATGCGGATCTCTTCCAGTCAATTGGCCATGACGCTGTCTTCCAACCTTCCTGGCATAGGTGAGGAAGTGCTTCCAGTGTTTCATCAGCTTGTTGAAACATTTCAGTTGGTATTACACCAATTCCTTAAGGTTTTCAGTGGCTACTTTCTCTGAAGTGGACAGCCTATTCCTTTGTAATCTATTCCTAGGCTGGAAGCTCTGCTGAACCATGGTCACTTTGGGTGAACCTTCTGATATTTGAAATATCAGTGACATAGGTTTCAGTATCACCGCAACACACACGGCATCACAGTACGGTGAACTAACACTTTCTTGTGCTCATACAGAACCTGCACATAGATCAAGAAACAGTTGTATGAACAGAACAAGGGGACACTGCATGGTTTAAAAACAGGGAAGGTGGGTGTCAGACAAACTATAGACAAATGGTGGGAAAGTGTTCGATAAATAGAAGATGCTGTCTTTACTGAGATTATTCTTTTCAATATCCTAGCCAATTCTTCAAAACGCTTAGGTATTATGAGTTGAAGTTATTGGAGTCTGTGTACTGGGTTTGTTCTTAGAGCTTCTTGCCAGGATACTAAGATAAAGTCATATATCAGGTACTTGTATTTATCTTATTAAATATTTCTGAATTGAAATTTCCCCCTTTCTTGCCCCAAAGCCAAGTGTAAAACAGCTTCACTCTACCCATGGTGATAACATGCTAAAGCTCACATTGTTTTGCTTACTGATTCTCTATTCTCAAATGCTCACACACTAAATGTTAATTTTAGTAGTTTATTTCATTTCCTCTTTGCCTTTTTTTCTCTGTTGATAATAAAAATTTAAAAAGTATTTATGTTCTGCTTCCTTTACCCCTTTCTTTTACATTCAGCCTCTTAAGACCCACAGTTTCTAGAACTTGTACTTGCCCATCGCATACAATATAACTGCATGGTGCAAATTTGCTAGAAAAGGATTCATAGTCATAGAATTCAAGTTGACAAATGGAATTTTATTTCAAAGAAAGAGAAGTTTGAATTTGGGAGAGGATTATATTTTCTATCAGGTATTTGTTTTCTTTTAAGCTTTTAAATAATGGAGCCCTCAGAAATTCTTAATAGTTCTGTCTTATAACAAACCCAGTTAAGGCTTGATAGTTGAGAACAACTGAAATTTTCCTCTAGGAATTCTGAGATTTTGAGTACCACACGCTTTCTCAGCTATGATGGGAACTCCATGGCCATTTATAAATCATGGTCTTTTACATAGATGGACCTTTGGAATTCATCTATATCAACTAAGATTTAAATTTTTATGGGTAATTGGTGTTTAGTTCAACTAGAA
>NW_022103896.1:24010940-24012936 GCF_000313985.2 Echinops telfairi
GTGTGTGTGTGTGTGTGTATGTGTGTGTGTGCATATGTGTGCTCTGTTTCACTCTCTTTGGTTGAAAACACTTCTTATAGTAGGACAGGATTTTGCAACCTTCTGATCTACTATGATCCAGAGACTTCTTTATTGTGTCCAGTATACTGTTAAGTGTTAAACAGCATTTCCAACATATTTCTACTAGATGCCAGTCATAATTCACCCAGCTAAGTTGTGACAACCCAAACTGTGTCCAAACCCTTAGACCCCATTGCCATGGGGTCAACTCCAGCTGTAGTGACAGAGCAGAATTGTTCCTTCGGGGTCCCAAGACTTAGTGAGTTAAAACAACGTCCACGTCTTAGCCTACAGTCTGTAGGTCAGATGTGTGGTACAGTGTGACTGGCTTCTCTGCTCAGAGTATCACAACCTTTACGGGGCCAGAGAGCTTCACTTTTCCCTCACGTGTTCATGATTTTGAAGTCAATTTCTTTGTTCCATTTTGATAGTAGCTGCTATTAGTAATAATATTCTTGACCTTTTTGTGATTTTGTAAAGTTAGTAGTTAGAAGCATTTGTAGAAACACGTAGAACTAAATATATGAATTCATACCGCAGTTATTTCTTCTCCCAAGGGACATGGACATCTAAAGAAGCTTCTGTAGGCAAGGGCACAGGTCAGGGGGCTTTACTGACAGAAAATGTTGAATTTATAGTAAAGTTTTTTGCAACTTTTTGAAAGTTATGTTAAGTAATAAAGTTACTTAAGGTTACCAATGTGTCCTTTCGTATTTCTTTCCAGTCCCGAGCTGGGATTGGCATCTCCCCTTTTCTTCTCTATCTCTGACTCTCTTCTTGGAGCTAAATACAAATTTAAATACTCAACTAAATGTTTGTTTGTTTTAAAATTATTTTATTGGGGGCTCGTACAATTCTTATCACAATCCATGCTTATGTCCATTGTGTCAAGCACATTTGTACATTTGTTGTCATCATCATTCTTTTTTTATATTGAATAATCATTTTATTAGGGGCTCATACAGCTCATCACAATCCGTACATACGTCATAAAACATTTTAACATAAAATTAAAAGGACTTGTCTATTAGAGGCCATCTATAAAATAAGAAAATAAAGGGGCTGCCACTTAAATGGTGAGACAGCACTGTCATATTCTATAGAATGTAAGATATCCCTTACTTTCTGAAATGTGACAGTACGGAGAAAATCAAAGGTGTGTGCTATTATTTTAAAATTACAATACTGTTCATGCTTTAATTAAATGTCTCATAAGTATTTATTGCCATGCTGCTCACAGAACTTAGATTTTTGTATAATCTAGACTATATAAAAATCTAACTTCTGTGAGGAGCATGGCAATAAATACTCATGAGACATTTAATTAATACATGTAACTAAATGTTGAGATAAAGGCTAAAAGATTTAATGGCATACTAACTCTGAATGATTCATCCTTCACTGCTTACGATTTTACGTTTATTCCTTCCTATAGAAAAAGGCCTGCTGTAGGCCTTGGCCGACATGTCTGGGAAAGGGACAACAGCGAGGGAAGAAACCCTGTGTTGAAAACATCCACACTCTAGTAAGAAAATACATAGAGAAGCAGACAAATAATAACAAGGCCCCCAAAAGAAGGTGCTGCCGGGAAAGCGGAGCGAAGGGATCCATCACTGTGGAATGCCCAGTGTTCAGAGACAGAGTGTACAGAGTGATTCGCTTTCTTCTCCAAAAGAAGATACACAACAAAGA
This sequence comes from Echinops telfairi, assembly GCF_000313985.2. NCBI lineage: Eukaryota > Metazoa > Chordata > Mammalia > Afrosoricida > Tenrecidae > Echinops > Echinops telfairi. Next base: position 24,012,693 of record NW_022103896.1, read on the forward strand.
ACAAAGAACAGTTTGAACCAATTTAAATGAATAAACTTTAGAGATGATTATAAACGTGTTGTTTTTGTCAGTTTCCATAAAATCAGCCCTAACTCATGTTATTGTGTCATGCATGATGCTATACTGAAATACTCCTTGAGAGCATGCATCACCTTGTCTGGACCAGAATGAAATAGTGCCAACCACTGCAGCCCCTGGATGATTGTCGGGATGGTTCAGTGTACTGTGAAGGTGATGGAGTCAA
>NW_022103896.1:24013412-24015078 GCF_000313985.2 Echinops telfairi
AATTTTTAAGTGATAATGATAAATATCAGTTTCTGTGGCCCTAAAATGGGAGCAACTAGATGGTGCCCAGCTATGACCACAATTTCTCTGAAAAGGAAAACATCAGAAGGTCCTCAATATAATGGGAGAAAAATATGGAACAAAACTCAAAATTGTCAGCTCAAGACTGGTGAAACCCTCTAGACTACGGCTCTTAGTCACTCTTCAATTCTGGAAATGAACTCACACCATGGCTCAACTTTCATCCACAGAGTAGATAGAACTATGCAGGGACTAGTAATGCTGTAAAGGTACACACACCTTACAAAACTCAGCTATTTGAAATCCAAAGGACAGCCTTTACCCAAAGACAAACTTCAGAAGGATTCTTCCAAATGGTCTATAAGGACGGTTTGTAAAGAACTAAGGTGCCCTTCTCTCTTTACTAAGATAGCTTTGAGAAGGAAATCCACTCTACCTTCAGACATATATGATAACCATGAAAAAAAAAATAGGAAAGCTTTTATCTGTAGATAAAAGTATAGAGGCGATAAGACAGTGTTGAGGCTTTAAAGATGGATTGGATTTTTCCATGGATAGAATGAAGGAAAAGGGATGAGTTGAGCAAATTCCATGCAGAAGTACAAGCTCAAACACACAGTATCTACCACAAAGGACACGTTGTTTTTATTCAGCTTGAATAATGCAGATGTAGCCTGAGGCATAAAACTAGAGAAGTTTGTGTGGTGAGATTGTGTATAACTAGTATATTAAAAAAAATCACCGCTATTACAACAATGCGGACTCAGAATAACTCTGTAAGGACAGGGTGGCACTGCCCCTGTGATTTTCTTAGACTAATTCTTTCCAGGAGTAAAAAGCCTCATCTTTCTCCTGAGGAGTAGCTCGTGGTTTTGACCTGCTGACTTTGCGCGTTGCAGCCCCATGAGTAACTACTAGCCCACCTGCGCTCCTGGAGAGCTAATAAGTGTAGATTTTACTAGGTAGGCAATCGGCAACATTCCAAAGCTTTTAACAAGAGGATCGACAAGATGAGAATTTTAGTCACATAGAATAATTCCAGTACCAGTGACCTCCCCTAAGAGAAAAGTAGCATATTCAGTATAATAAAAGTTAGCTCTGCACAAAATGAATTTGTTATTCACTTTGGGAATCCACACGAATCACTTCCGTTTCGATGCCCATTCCTCCCCTATGTCTTCCTCAGTTTATCTCCCACTCAGTATCCTCATCCCCTCCTGTGCATCGTCCTTAGCAAAAGGAGAATGATAGGAAACCGGTCAGAGACATCTTACTGAATCCCACAACAGCCATGGTGTGGGTTCGCAGCACCGACACTCCCTCCTGGTTACCGAAAGGGTGATGGTTTGGGCCTGGCTAGTGTCGCCTTGGGAGAAAGGAGTTGCCCGTCTTTTCTTGTCAGTGATGACAAGGACTGTACTGCAGAGGAAGCCCGGGGACAGCGGTTCTCAACCTTCCTCAGGCCGCGACCCTTTCATACAGTTCCTCATGCTGTGGTGTAGTATTAAATAAAATTGCGCGGACGGAGGGTGAGGGGACCAGCCCCCACCCGCTGCTAGAACTCACTGGTTCAGTAATACTACTTCTGGGTTCAGTAATGCACAATTGTACGGTTGAGATATATAAGTATTATATTAAAGTCATC
>NW_022103896.1:24020760-24070289 GCF_000313985.2 Echinops telfairi
GGTGAGTCAGACTAATGGTCTAGCCACTACAGATGGCCAATGTCAAGGAGAATAACCTCTGACCTACTTTCGCCGAGAGTCACTCTTAAGCAGCTAAGTTTGGTACATATTTTGGGGAGACAACTTAAGAGAATTCCTTCTGTTCCCCACACTGTGGTGACCCCCAACCATCACATTATTTTCCTTGCTACTTCATCACTGTCATTTTGCTACTGTTATGAATCGGGTGAACCCTATGAAAGGGTCATTCGACCCCTGAAAGGGTCGCAAACCACAGGTTGAGGGCCGCTGTCCCGCGGAGTAGCTTTACTGTGCCACATGGCATCTCTACGAGTTGAGATCCATTTGACAACAACTAACAAAGACGATAACCATTCTGCAGATTTCAAAACAAAATAAAACAAAAAACACTTCGCTTTACAAAAGTTAAGCAAGTTTTAGAAATACAATTTCAGATGCAGGCTTTGGGAACCTATAACCCTCCTCTTACTCGTGACCTAATATCGTGGTTCTGAAATTGTGTTGGATTTGATGTGCAATATCTAGACATTTATCATCTACCTGGGGAGGGAATGACTAACAAATGAGTGTCCATAAGGTGAGAATTCCAGGTGAAAATTTTTTCATGTAAGCTTGCTCAGAAACTAAAGAGATCTTCGGGAAACTGCAGACTCTTTAGAGAAAAACCTTGGAAGGTGAGTAGAACATAGCTGGTCAAGGAGCAGCAGTGAGAGCAAGTCCCGGCGTAGGATCGGCAAGAGCAGAGATCTGGAGGTCAGATGTCCAGGAATAGAGAGAGTGACTAAAACAGGGAGAGGTCCCAGTTTAGGACTGCAGATTGAATAGGAGGAGTAAAGGGTGTATGTGTGAAAAGCTCTGATGTCAAACAGAGATCAGGCAAGATAGCCCTTGTCAGCGAGAAGACGTTACCCGTTCTGAAATGAGGAACAAGATAAATTTAAGAAGACTTACCTGGTAGTCAACTACAGAGTGGACTAAATTCATGAAGTAAGAGAACCTGGTACAGTCATCGAGGTGTGGAATCCTGGTGTACCGATTTTTTTTCTTTTGACTTTGCTTTCAGATATAACCCATGGCAACAACCATTTCCATAAATCCCTTCAGAAAATAATATGAAAACCTGGTGATGTCTATTTGGAGACAGAGGCCATGGGCCAAGGAGTCCTTGGAGTCTTTTTGAACAACGCAACCAGATAGTCTCACTTTGTATTCGATTGAAATATACCTGGAAGGTAGGCTAAGGTTTTCACCGAGAACTGTGCTGGATAAGTCTGATGCCGCTGACCAGCCATTCAGCCTGTAAAACTAGAACCTATGGGCCAGCTAACAAATGCAATTACATGCTGAGAGGGGAGCAAGAATCCACTGTTCTGGGCATTCACGTCAGTAGGATGCACTAATTGAAAAAAGGTTGGGTTTATCAAGACTTAGAGAAAACAACAGTTTCTGTGGTCACTCTCAAATTACAGGGAAAATCCCTCAATTTGCTGCCATGGACAATGTCTTTACTTTAGGAAATGGGAAGAAAAAATTGTAATGTTGTTAAGCACTTCAAATGTTTTTTTTGTTTTGTTTTGTTTTGTTTTTTGGGGGGGGAGATTCCCATTCTTTTTCTGTTTGTTTTTTCTGGATGTTCCTGCCTGTGTGCTCTGTTTACTAATGTAGCAGGGTAATAAAGGCGTCCAGGATGGAGTGCTGCTTCCGATTTGTATTCTACAGGATAAACAGAATCTACGTTCGAAGCCTATGTGAATAAGCACCTGAATTTATTTAGAGGCTCCTGGCATTTCAAAGAACCTAGTGGCTCTCTCTGCTTTATCCCCTGAGATATTACAGAATCAGAAGGATTTATATTTGACTAAACAAACAAGCAAAAACTCACTGAAGAGCAAGAATAACTGAAGGAATGATGCCGACAATTTGGAAGAGCCATCCCCACCAGCTAAAGGATGGCATTCTGTGTTGCTGGCACTGTCATCTTCTGTGGGAAAGAAGCCTAGGAACACGTGAGTCCCGATGGTAGCAAAAGGCATCGTCTAGAGAGGGAGTATACACTTGAGTGTTTCAACTGTAGGGTTTGTCCAATAAAAATGCAATGTCAGCCACAGGGGCAAGTCTCCCATGTCACTTTTCAATTGCATGCATTCACATTTAAAAAGTAAAAGGAATAAGGCAAACATAATTTTAAAAATGGACTTAATTTCTTTCCATCTGGCCAAAACAGCATCATGTGAGCACATAATCAACATAAGAATTACTTGTGTAGACTTTGGATTCTACTTAGTATAAAACGGGTGAAACTTTGATGCCTACCAAACCCACTGCCATTGAGTCGATTTCAACTGTCAATCATCTCGGATAGAGTTTCCCAGACTGTAAATCTTGATGGGAGCAGAGGAGCCTGATCTTCCTCCCAAGGATCAGCGGTTGAATTAAACCACGGTCTTTGTGGTTAGAAGCACAACATGTAACCCCCAGAGCCCAAATAGCACACCTCAGTTTGTACCAGTCACATGTAAAATACGTAATAACCACATGAAGCTAATGGGTGCTCTCTCTAATGCGACCTTAAAAAAAATTTTTTTTTTGCAGAATTGCTTACACACAGAAATAGACTAGCATTCCTTCTGTATTATCATGGAGGTCTGTTTATGAGAGTTAAAGAATGAAAAAGAGACGGAGTTGAAGAAAACTCAGTTTTGTTTTAAATTAATGTTTAATTTTATTTTCAATGTGCTCTGATAGCTTTGTGGCTAAGCACTCAGCTGTTTACCAGAAGGTTGGTGGTTCAAACCCACCCCAGAAAGATGGGGCAGCCTGCTCCCCTAAAGATCACAGACTAGGTAACCCGATCGATGATGAAGTGTTCACAAGCATAAACATTTCACAAAAGAAGCAAACCAAAGAAAATACAGTAAGATTTCCATAGTCAATTTTGTTTAATTTAGAACCCTTCGTTTTATTTTATTATGTGTTTTCCCCCCTTTGCACGTGTTGTAATGTGCTGCCGGTAGCTGTCAAGCTGAATCTGACGTTGGAACCTGACATACAACATGGGGAAGCATTGCCCAGTCCTCCGTCTTCATGATTGCTAGGGGACACGGGTCCATTCCTGTGTCCCTGTGTATTTTGAGGGCCTTCCAATGGGAAGTTTCACCTTCCTGAACTATCTTCTGTTTGAACAACAGATTTTTTCCTGACTAATTTTCCAAAGCCAATCACCAGGCCTTTCTTTCTACTCTTAGTCTGGAAGACTTAGTCTTCTGTTGAGATATGTTCACCATCGGTGACCCTACTGATACTTAAAATACCAGTGACATGGCTTCCACCATTGTAGTGACATGCAAGCCACTATAGTATGACAAATGGACAGATGGATGGTGGAAAATGTTGTCATTTCTATTAAATATTGTGATCATAAGTGGTTGATAGATGTTTTTAGTGTCCCCTCTTGGCAGAATTGGCAGAGAATATTGACAATACCATGGTTTGCCAAAAGAACAAACAGATCCGTCTTCGAAGAAGTACAGCCAGAATGCTCCTTAGAAGCGGGGATGGTGAGACTTTGTCTCACGTACTTTGGACATGTTATCCGGGGAGACAGGTCCCTGGAGAAGGGCATCATGCTTGGTGAAGCAGAGGGGCAGCAAAGAGGAGGGAGGCCTTGGACAAGATGGAGCGATAGTGGCTGGGAAGAGGCTTGGTTATGAGGTTGGTTCAGGACAGGGCGGTGTTTCCTTCTGTTGTACATAGGGTCGCTCTGAATCAGGACTGTCTCAACCGCACCTAACAACAACATCGTGGCAGAATAAAAGGCTAGCAAGTGCATGTCGGTTTTAACCTTTAAAGCTGTGTAATGGTCATGAACGCAGGCCTGGAGACCATTTCTGAAGTGATAGGTATCTATTCTGGGAGTCGGAAGACCTGCGTTCAAGTCCTGCCAACAAACACACTCAGTGTCCTGAATCTAACCACTTAGGCTTTCTGGTCCCCACATCATGATCTGTGAAATGAGGGATTGGGGCCAGGTTACCACTAAGGTGGATCACACCCATTAACTTCTCTCCTTTGTGACTCAGCTGGGATCTGTTGGTACGACAGCGACGGGGCAGGGAAGCCTGTGGCTCCTGAGACGGAACCAGCTATCGTGTGCATTTCCTCCAGAGGCAAATTATGGGATGACTATTTCGCAAACCTCCTTGAAAGCCTATGAAAGGAAATGTGCTACATAAATACATGTTCATCAAAGGAAAGACTTGCTGCTAAAATACAACCTGTATGTACATGGTGATGTAGGCAGGTAATACCTTGTGAGTCATGCCCACAATGCTGCCCTCTCCCCTGGCGTGACTAATGCAGCTCTCTCCGATCCCTAGGTGAAGCTACGCTATAGTTTTGGCAGTTAAGCTGGTTGATATTTGGGTTTATCACTTTAATACTTCTATAAAATACCTGTTTAACCTGTTCTGATCTGCGGATGAGTAGGAGTTGAAACAGTTTCCAATAAGTAAACGAACATGCCTCTTTGATTTATTATCTAGGGTTGGAGGAAGGAGAGACTGAATTCAAACGCTCATAATGTCTCTTTGAATATGTTGTGTAGAAAGATCACTGAAATCCATCCAGTGTATAACAGGATTAGCTTTTCATTCCAGCTAATTATTTGAGATATTAAGTCCCTGTAAAATTTGCTCGACCTTAAGCTTCCTGAATTCTGCCACCTGCGCTTCAGTCATAGGAGCAAGTGTCAAAGGAGCTCTGGTGCTGCCATGGTCAAGCCTTTAACTATGAGCTGACAACCACAGGTTCGAATCCACCAGCAGCTCCACAGGAGAAAAGCCTGGTAATTTGTTTCTGGAAAGATTCCAGACTTGCAAACCCTATGGGGCAGGTGTACCCTGTCGTGCAGGGTCGCAAGGAGCAGGAACGGACACCGTAGCACACAGAAACCAGCGTCTGTCTCTTAGGCCAAAACCAAACAGTCACCCAGTCAACGCTGACCCGTAGGGAGGGATGCCCCTGTGGGTTTTTGAGACTGTAACTGTTCACAGGAGGAGGAGAAAGACCGGTCTTTCTCCCGCAGAGCTGCTTGTGTTTTCCAACTGCCGACCGTGGAGACCAGAGCCCAACTCCTTCCACTCCGACCAAAGGGTATTTACATGGAAACTTCGTTCCGAATTTTGTTCCAAATGGCCTTGTGCATTCTTTTCACAGAAAGGCGTGGCTCTAGAATGTCTACGGGGGAGATTTTAACCACTTATTTGGTTAAAAAAAATGTATAGGTGGATCTTATTCTAATCCCTTCCTTATTTTTCATCTAGGTGCTCCCTAGAAAATAACAAAGGGATAAAAGATCACTGTCCCCAAATGCCAGCAGGGACCATGCCCAATGACGAGGACTCCATGCCGCCAGCACCTGTGCAGACATACAGAGAAAAGGTCGAAACAGAAAGGGAGATTCTTTTTCAGCAAAACTCTCTAACCGTCACCTTCTTTCCCAGTCTCTACCCATTATGGCTCCAGCCCCCCAATTTGGAGCATTAGCTGCCAAAGAGTCCAAATGATTATCCACATTGAGATCTTCCGTGACTCCGGTTGAGAAATTTTTCAGTAAGACTTTTCCATGAATTCAGAAAGTGTGAAAGTTCCGGTAACAACTCCAGAATGTTGTGTAATGTAAAGCAAAATGATCGCAGCTTCCCTCCCTCTGCTCCCGGGGAAACGAAATGAGCCAGTTTAACCTCCTTCTGAGTAGTTTATGGTTTGAGTGATATATTTATGATTATTACTATTCTGAAGAGAAAATAAAAGTGAAACTTGACTATTTCAAATAAAGAAGAAAACAGAGATGAATTCATGGATACAGGATAATTGTTCTATACCTCACTTCATTTTGCTTGGTGAATGAAATCATTTCCATTTTTACCTGTATGCTATCAAAAATAAGCTATTTTTGGAACATCTACTACTACCATTTTGGTAAGAATGTATGCAATAAAAAATAAACTCATTTCTAAAACGCCAGTATTACAATTTTTCAGCCATAGGAAGAAAGCCACCAGATTTTCCAACCTGTTCAAGCAATTTCTCTTCATAGGTTTAGATGAGGACTACATATTTCTGTCCAATGTGACCCTTTGATCTGAAAAGGTGATTTCTTTCATCAGAACATGTTAAGGTCATGAAACCGACTCTGCGACCACACGTGTCTTCTTTACAAGCATTGGTTCACCAGTACTGAGTGAAAGAGACTGTGCCTTAGCATTTGTTTAAAATGTTTACTCTCTTAAGCATATGCGTTATGCTATTGCATCTGAAATTAATATTACTGGAGTAGCCGCTTTCCACTTTGAGGAAAACAAGAATAAAACTAAAATATAGCTGATTTGTTCCTTGGTTCTCCTAAGACTATATTGGTTAGACACTTAAAAAACTAATTTGCATGCCAGGTAGTTCAGGAACACAACTATTCATTCAATCAACAGTTAAATTGAGCCAGGCCTGTTGTAGATTTGTTCCTTCATTTCTCCCAAAAACCATTCCTTAGTATACACCGTGCGTCAGTCATTGTGTTGGGAATCAAGACGGTGTCAGGGAGCCATATGTACCTATTCCCCCCCTGCATGCAACTTACTGTTTGGCATAGGAAGAGTCATGTCAATTGTGTGATGCATGCTAGAAAAGAGAAAAGGGTTGTACACTGACGATAATAAAAAGTAAGATGAAGTTGCCTTGGAAGTTTATGACTACCTCACCTAGCGAAGGAGTCACGAGACAAAGAAGAGACTCCCATGATGAAGTTGCATGCAAGCCAAGATTTTAGGCAGGAGTCAAAGTCAACACAAGATCAGAAGTGGGGATTGACGAGATGGAGCATTTCAGATAAGTAGAAGGTTCAAAATCTTGATGGATTTTAGAGCATTCAAGAAGAAGGAAGAGCAAAATGGGGAACAAGGAACAGCAAGACATGGGTCTCTCCAAGAGCTAATTAGGATTACAGACACATACAGGTTATGACACAAATTTTGCTTTTTAGTACAAATGTAATCAGATCCCAGAGAATGGTGCTAAATGAGGCTTTAAAAGAAGATCACTTGTGAAAAAAATAAAAAGCAATGGGGGTAAGAGTGGAGGCAGCGAGACTCTGTGAAGTTTTTGCAATTATCTGAGCCATAGTTTCCCAAATTTATTTGGCCTGCCGCCCCCTATCAAAAAAAAAATTATTCAGTGCTCCTGTGGCAGTTAAAAACTTCTGTATTATAACCCATAATGCAGGATAACATGTAGATTTCTGATGTCATAATCCCTCTGGATCGTGCCGTGGTCCCCAGCAGCCAGTATCACCCACTTTGGAAAACACTCATCGAAGTCATTGTTCGGAGCCCCAGTCAACCAAATCACTAAGACTTAAGCGGCTAAGGGAAAGATTGACCATTCAAACCCACCCAGCAGGTGCATAGGAGGCTGGTCTATCCATCTTATTTTGTAAAGATTACAACCACAAAGTCCTACGGGGTAAATTCTGCTCTGTCACATGAGGATGTTACGAGTGGCAGTCAACTGAATGGCATTCACTGTCACCAGCAAGAAAGCCATCCTTTGCAATAAGGGTTGTGACTGTAGAGATTGAGAGATAGAGTCGAATTAATTAGGATATAGAATCAGTCGGATCTGGCCATTAACTTAGTTATGAAAGTAGTTGTAGACACCTAGCTATCTGTCCTAGGCACCTGGGTGAAGGGTGGTTTCTTGAGGAAGCTGGAAGCAGAGCGATTCCAGGAAGGTTCGATGACCTCACTTAGAGCCCGTTGTTTTGAAGGTGCTTGTGAGACACTCAATTGCTGATGACAAGTAGGCATTTGAAAACATGGTCTGGGGCTCAGAAGAGAGGGCTGAACTAGAGATATAAATTTCAGATTTTAGTTTATGCATAGTAATTGAAGCCATGTGAGTCCATGAGCTTGCTTAAGGAAAATATGTATAGAAAAGAAGTCACAGGATAGAACTCCAAGAAACCCGTGTATCTGAAGGCCGGAGAAACAAAGCAGGTCAGAAAAGGACACAGGGCCCAGCGGTAGAAAGAAAACAAGTAAAGAGAGTTTGGATGAGAAAGAAGTAATCAAAAATATTGAATTCTGTGGAGAGGTCAATTAAGGAATGTGTATAAGACATTGCACTGAGTACTCTGTGGTCTATAAAAATAGCCAGGTATGGATATTACCTAAGTAGGCAGTAGGGGAAATGGACACGTAATTAACTCCACAGTAGGATAGCATATTCATATAGTAAGTAGATGCAGGTGCCTTGGGGAATACGGAGAGATGGATGTCATTGAGTAAATTATTTTGCAAAATTGGTTTTAGGATATTTAGACAACATTCTGTCTTTGGATACATTTTAAAGGTATTCCGTTGGACAATGACATTAAGAAAAATCTAGTCTCCTTTGTGTATGTGTTGTTTGGCTGGCACTGGGAATCTGTGTATGACAAAGAAGAAAGGAATTGTTTCCTGTTCAAAGATCTAAAAGTATTTGACGCTGGTCCAATAACTCAGCTACATACTAGCTTATTCAGGAAAGAGTTTCTGCATCCGTTTCGTCTGGGGTTGGCTTTGTCCCATCCCGGCCACTTCATAGAGATCCAGGAATTTGGCCTTAGTTTGGACCTTAAGGCAAAGGAAGATATTGTTCTTTCCTCGTAAGGGTTACAAAAGGGCCCATCTGTTGAAATACTCAGCAATAGCTGGGACAAATATCAGAGACACTCAGTAATTCAAAATTACAGATAATTTGGGCACACCATAATTCAGTTATTATTTCAATTACAATTAATTATTTTACATTGCCAATATTTACACATTATATATGTGTACTGCTTATTTCAGTAAAATATCGCAATGGAAGTTGGAAATGTTCAAAATAAATGGATCAGATTGTTCTTTATCCTAAAAGATTTTTTAATAAAATATTATATTACCAATTTCCTTTAAATAATGAACTCCTCTTAAGTTCAATATGAGTTTTCAATATCAACATTTCTGGCATTAAGCATGCTTTGTTTGTCTATGTGTTATTATCCTTGTTATTTTGAGAATACCTCTGTTGCACGAGTGAATTGCTTTTTGCAATTTTCTTATTAGTACTTTTGGATGTTTTAGGATAGAAAATGTCTCCTGATGAAAAGCAGTGATTACAGCTCTTTAAAATGATTTAATTTAGAATATTCACCGATTAACTAGAAATTCTCTTTATTTTTATAATAAGTTGATGAAACTTTACAGACTCATTTAAATTCCCAAATTATTTTTAAATGCCTTAAGAGACTCGTCATAGGCATACTTTGATTTTTTTCTCTAATATAAAAGATAGAAGGTAGAAAACCTTTTTATAAACCCACTTGTATTAAGATCATATACTAGTTCATATTCTAACTTATACACTGCTTAATCAAATCACTAAAGTGCTATTGTTATCTCCCTAAAAATCTAAGTTTTGAAAAATATATATACAAACATATTATTAGTTCCCTTGGACCAAATGAAATTCCTTTCCATAAGCCGTACAAATTTCAAAGATATTGGAAAATTCTTTACATTTGTAAATGTATGTATTAAACCTAGTTGTGCTTCCTAACATTTTATTCAAAGTTCCTATGCAAGCTGGCTCTCCAGGGCCTTTTGACCTCAACACATCAAACCCCAAACCCCAAGTCCATTGGCATCCAGATTTCAATCACAACAATCCTACAGGATGAGCAGAACTGTTCCCACAGGACCCCCATCACCACAGTGGTTACAGAAGCTGACTGCCACACTTCTCCTGCAGTGTGGGTAGTGGATCCCAACCACCAACCTTTACACTTAGTAGCTCAGAGCTTTACCACTGTGCCACCAGGGCTCCTGGTGTGAACTCATGGGAATTAAAATCCATTTTTATCCCTAACATATTCTCAGAGAATATCCTTTTAGTTACTTTGGGGGATTTTTTTCATTGACATTTCAAACTATGTGTGTAGAAAAGTTTTTTGGTCAACTTGCTCAGTGCTTTTCAATTTTATCCCCAGCAATTTTGTCACCAGAAAATAACCATATTCATAGCAATGTGCTTCGGGTTTAATTCACATGTCATAAATCCAGTACCCGTGGTTCTTTGGGGCTCCACTCTCTTTACCTGACTAGGTTGAGAGCGGAGGGAATGCAGGTGCAGACTGTACGTTTCATTCACCTACAGATACTGGTAGTGGCCGAGCAGTGGTGCAGGGAAGAGAAGCAACACAAACAGTGAGCCTGAGAAGATCCAGTTTTTGTTTCAAAAAGAAAAAGCAATATATTTTCTATATATATTTAAGTAAGGGGCTGAAATTGGAGGTGATATTTCATTTCAACTTTCTCTGTGTTTTCTAAAGTGTTTCAATTATCTTTACCAAATATATAATCATTAGCATGTGTTGTTTTTATTTGGGGGAGAATTGGTGTACTCAGTTTTGTTTATTTGTTTGTAGTCCATTCTATACCAAACTTGAAGTCTTATTTATAAAAGACCATTTTTGAGCAAGAAGCTTCCTATTTTTATTTTAACTTTTAAACATGACTGATGTAGACCAGAGTTCTGTTACACATTTAGATGAGACTCAAATGGATCCCTATGATGCTACAGATTTCAGTGCAATTACAGACCCATTGCAATGATGTCAGAATACAAAACTTTTCTCCCCAAACTTGAAAGAAGCTTCAGCATCATTAATTGCTATGTGAGAAAAACAGATCCCCACACTGAAATTTCCCAACCATTTACAAACATATTAGAATTTACTTAATTTGCAATATTCTTTAATCCAACGATTTTCTAGCTTTTGTTTACTCCTCCTATTTTTCCTCCCATTCCTTATCTTCTTTGTCTCACGCTCACTGTTGCTCCTGAGCATTCATAGGTAAGCATTTGGATGGAATGGAAAGTAATTCAGGCTGAGCAACTTGAATTTGAGGCATGTCTCTGCAACTCACCAACTGAATAACCTTGAGTATCAACTAACCCTTCATCCAACAGTCTCAGCTTCCTCATCGGCAAACGAGGGATGAAGACAGCTGCCCTTAATGCCTCACTGCCTCGTTGTGAGCATCATACCCAAGCACTTCTACACAATAGTGTAGTATGCAAGGAAAAGGTATAACCATGATTATTAATACTGTTTTGATTAGGTTCAAGAAAGCTGAGGTCATGAGGTCATTCCTTATGTTCCTTCATCTCAGACCACTGAAGATAAGAAAAATCAAGATTACAGGATGACGGTCTCAGAAATAGATTGGTGAGTCACAAGTGGGAGAAACAAAGACATTGGAGTTTGAAGAGAAACATGAAATATGTTCATATGAATGCATGTGTATTCAGGTATAAGAAATTGATTTGTACACTACATGGATTCACGTATGCCTGTGACATGTACGGAGTGGTCTTTCCTGTCATTGTAATGGGTTGGAGGGGACCTATTGCATAGCTCGATTTCTTGTTTCTTGTCTTACTTTTTGAAATGGAGTTAATACTGTCCAACTGGAGCCTATGATATGGGTACCACCCCATGGAATTAAAGAAGGGCAGAGTCTGATCATTTTAGAAGATTCAGACAAAAGCATCCGTTGATGACTGTAACACCTTTTGCTAGGCACTAAAATAAGATGTTCTACTAGGAAAAACAGTTTGGAAAGTAGTACACATGGAACACAGATAATTATATTGCAAAACAAAAAGCTAAGTGGCTCAGGGAGTGCACATAAAATGCCACGGGGTTTCAAAGAGAGGAGAATCAAATTAGGGAGTGTCAATGGGCAGAGGTTTCATAGAGAGGCGGTGGTTCTAAGATTGTAATGGGTCTGTGCGAACTTTGGTTTGACCAATAGACAAGGTTATCATAGCAGTTCTGGACACCGGCCTCAAAGGAATTTTTGTGTTGTTGGTGGGAAATCTATATAACAAGACCTTTGAAAATTCCACCTTGGATACACTTATTATGCTGTGCAGCCATTGTTGTTGTTTGGGGCTGTCCAGTCATTTCCAATCCAGAGCAACCCCTATGTACAAGAGCACTAAACACTGTTCAGTCCTGTGCCATCCTCACATGCATCCTTATGTTGACACAAGATGTGTCAAGCCATCTTGTCAAGGGCTTCTCTCTTTTCTTCTGCCCCTCCACTTTAACAAGCATGATGTCCTTCTCCAGAGACTGGTCTCTCCTGTAAATATATCCAGCTGACTAGAATCCAAGAGAATCTAGCTATCGACTTCAGCATCATTGTTCGTTTTTCTCGAAGCAGCGAATGTCAGTTGTTCAGCTCAGATCCAGTCCTCTGATTTGGAGCAACAGTGGAGAGTATCGACCAGGAGGTTGTGCAGTTTAGGGAGCATCTGCAGTGGGGTTGTGGTTCCTGGATTAAACAAATGGAACTCACTTTGTATCCCCCCTTTTGAGGGGAGCACACCGATTTGGAGGTGGCAATGGAGGCGGCCTGCTCCTGGGTGCAGTTCTCTAAAGGGGGATTCCCCCTGCCATTCTCATTGACAGTATTAGCGTAATTCCTCAAGCACAGGCTCTCTGAGATACCTTGAGTTATTTATTAATATTTAAAGAGGTTATTTGGCATGAAGTATGGAGTATAATTCTTAAAAGGAGCTGACAGCAGAATACATTTGTTAACTAGAAAGACATGTCTTAACTTTGCCAAAAGAAATACTGTGTGCAACAATCAGTCTTGGTGGGAAGGGTTGTTTTTTACTCCGTGTGTGTGTGTGTGTGTGTGTGTGTGTGTGTGTGTGTGTGATTCTGTTCTTGCTGTTGTTTCTCCACAAGATCCATTTATACTTCCTGCCCCCCCATGTCTTTCATGAACCACTTTTTGAATGAAATGCTAATGATAAAGGAAGGAAAAACTTACCGTGGCCCCTGAAGACTTATCACCTCTCTGCTCTAGGCGATCTCTTCTCAGTAGCTTAGAATTAATAGACCACCCCTACTGTCCTCCCATCTAACTTGTTTATATTTTGTTCATTTTCTTCAATTTAATGAGGTGATGAATAAATGAGCTTTA
Source organism: Echinops telfairi (assembly GCF_000313985.2). Taxonomy (NCBI): domain Eukaryota; kingdom Metazoa; phylum Chordata; class Mammalia; order Afrosoricida; family Tenrecidae; genus Echinops; species Echinops telfairi. The sequence continues at coordinate 24,033,861 of NW_022103896.1, forward strand.
CAAGGAAAAGAGGGACTGTCCGTGGTAAAGACTGGAGTTCTCTGTTCATTCATACACCAGGTAAGGTACAAACAGGCAAAATGCAAATCTGTCTGTCAGTAATCAAAAATTTGGCCTACGGGTAGAGCCCAGTTAAGTGAAGGTAGTTAATTTTTCCTCACTGCTGCTTCATTCCTGGGCCTCTTCAGAAGGGAAATTCGAATGTAAGTTACTGATTTCTTTCTTCCTCCAGACTACTGACTAACCCGTTTTAATTTACTGCTCTTGCAAGTTGCAGAATACCAAGGTTTTCAGAATGCAGGATAAATGTTTCAGTTTGGTAAAGGCAACCAAAATTGAAACAACCTTTCCCATCCCCCCAATCCAGACAACAAGCTGACCCTGATTTATAGACGTTATAGGTCAAAATAGGACTGCCCTTTGGGTTTCTGAGGTTGTAGATTCTTACCAAAGTAGAAAGCCTCATCGTTCTCCTTAAGAACACTTGGTGGGTTTAAACAGCTGAACTAGTGGTTAACAGCCCAACCCACTATGTTATCAGGACAAACACATGTAAGATAACATAACATAAATTGTAATTCTTTTGAAACACTCAGTGAGCTAGCAGAGATATCAAAAGTAAACCTAAAGCAGAACCTACTGCCAGTAAGTCTACTCTGACTCATGGCATCCCTATAGCAGTTGAACACTATAGTCTTATTTCTATATCTATGACTTACGTTATCATGCCTACAATTTATACTTGGGTTAAAAACTCATAAGAATGACAGTTAAGTTAATTTAATTTAATTTTTATTTTTTTTGCATCAAGGGAATGGTTACTATAAATGTCGGGATGCTTGTGACATTTGAAGGGAGGGAGTGGGTGTGAATGACATGGCCGCATGGAGAGCCTTTGCCCAGCTAACCCCCAAACCCACTGCCGTCAAGTCAGTGAGGGCTCACGTGACCCTCGAGAACAGAGTAGAAAGTTTCATCTTTCTCTCAAAGAGCAGCCGATGGTTTCAAACTGCTGACCTTGCAGTTAGCAGCTTACCAAAATTCAATTTCGTAACCTGGGTGGTGGACAAAGAGTGTAGGCTTTCTTTATAATTGTTCACTATTATTGAGTGCCGTCAAGTCAATTCCGACTAATAGTCGACCCCGTGTGACAGAGGAAAATTGCCCCATCGGGTTTTCCAGGCTGAAATCTTTTAAAGAATCAGACCTTTTCTTCTGCGGCACCACTACCTGGGTTCGAACTGCCTGCCAACCTTTTAGTTAGTAGCGAAGAACTTAACTATTTGATCTTCCAATAGCTTATTATGTTCTTTAAAAAAATAAGTAAATAAGTGCTCTCCATCATCATTGTTATCACTGGCTGGGCGAAGGGACCAAGGGAAAGGATAGGCAACTCTGGGATGCAGGTATTGTTCTGTTTCTTGACCTGCATCCTGGTTATTTGAAGATATGCCATTTGTGAAACTGCTTCCAACTGGACACTTAGGTGCGCTACTCTATATGCAAACTCCGTTTAAATAAAAGTGTAAAATGTCAGACAGAGACTTCTCAATGGTGGCTTTAAAGCACATATTGAATGAGGATTTCAGATCAATTAAATTTGTACCTCCTATGAATCTCTTTGTGACTTTTTTTTAATCCCTCCAGTGGTCCTGATATTTTCATTGGAAACGTTTAGCAACGACGAGTAATACAAGCCTTCTTAATGTGGAGGAATAAGGGTGGACGAGTGAATTGAGAAGGTGGATTTAGAGGAAAACAGTTTATTTGGGGAATTCCATACGACTTCCAGAGGCTACAACATTCCATAAATAGAAAATAACACTGAAAAACTCAAGGCAGTCGGTCAAAATAAATATATGGTAGCCTCACAAACTTTGACCTGTTATGTGTTAAGATAACCAAACAGCACTCAATGGAAGTGTTTTGATTTGTTTCTCAGTCTGCTGGTAGAATTTTTCCTCTTTTAACTGGACTGCAAGGTCCTATTAGGACTGAGGCCAACAGAGACATTTTGGTAGCTGAATTAAAATTTTTTTCCATCCATGGAGGATGCTGCAGAGTGTACGTCAGAGTCCATTTGGGATGTAATCTAATCTGTTTAATAGCTGATCAACGGAAATGAATAGCTTCTTGGAGGGCAGTAGAGGTGGAGCAGGTTTGAACAGCTGGCAATCTGGTTTTTTTGTTTTTAAAAAAAAAAAACATCTCCATACAAAGATGAACAGCTCCTCTAAAATATGGTATGGCTACAGAATCCAGCAAGCAGATGAGAAGCCATGTTCAGACGCCACCCTCCTTCCCCCCTCCCTGGGCTTTGGCATGATGCTGTTAAAAAAAGCAGGGTCTGTAGCAAACAGATGTAGTCTTGGAAGTTCTCATTGGAAAGGCAAAGCAGCATGAGTATGCGCTGCTGAAGGTGAAGTGAGTGGATGGAAGACGGCCGGGATAGCAGTGCGTGTGTGTGAAGCCTTGCCTGAGCGTCGTAACGAACGTGGGCAGCTTGCCTTTAATCATCACCTAAACTCACAGAAAGAAAGGGCAAGGGACTCTGAGTGAAGGTGCTCTTGTTCTGAACCAGGATTACCACGTAGGTCCTCAAGAAAAACCCGGGTGAAGGTAAAGGAAATACAGTTTAGTGTAACATCCCTTAATTATTTACAGATGTTTATGAGACTCCTAGTTGTCTCATCTGTTCAACAGGGGGAAGTGGGGGCATAAATGGAAAAGCAGGGATTGTATCCATCCGTCTGCTATCAATTAAATCATCAAAACAAAATTATCATTCAAATTACAATGTATCATTTCACTTTTAGAATGTATGGGGGGGAAACCATCTATGCACCAGAAATCTGTAAACCATCAAAGCAACAAAGCAACATGAAAGTTCATGCATGTTTTAATCTAGTTAAAAAATGGAAACCATGTTCACGTGGTCAAAATAACACTTGCGTCAAAGAAGTCTTTGAGGTTCAATCCAGTGAGACAGGCAAACGATTTTTGTGAAACCCCAAAATATTTTCAGGAGGGGAAAGGGCTCCCTAGAGATCTGAATACGGTGGCATTGGTGGAATTTTAATGTGGGAAAGTATCTAGCAATAAGGCAAGCTTGTCAGAAGGGGAAAATATCAAATGTTCAACTTCTAACTGTGTTCTCTTGGATGATTATGTAATTGGGAACTGTTTTTTATTTGCTATTAATACTTGCATTCTATTGTTTCCTATCATGCATATGCGAAGCTCGCTTTGTATTCAGTTTGATGTTATTGTGTCTTGCCATGTTAAAGTAATTATCTGTCTCTACAAAAGAGATTTATTACCTTCATGAATCTGACCATACTCACATCTTAAATAAATTAATGAACTGACAAACAAAGAGTGCCCCATCCTTCTAAGTAGCTGACAACATTTAAAAAGCAGTCACTTTGCAGTGGCAAAAGTCTAGGAGCCATGGGTACTTTTGGAAGAGGAAAGGCCACATGCATTTGTGAAGAGTTTTTTCAGCAAGAATCCTAGCGGGATTTAAAAGTAAATCCAAGATTTATGTGACTACTACATCTTTCTAGGACACTGTTTAGTTAGAAAACTGCGAGTTGTTTTTTCACTAAAGGACCATAGCACCCTGATCTTTCTCAAGAAACGGTTCTCTGGATTGGCTCAGCCGCTTTATGCAAAACATTCTGACTACTAGTTTCATGGAGCAATCTGAGGCCAGGTGTGTGGACTTCGTTAGAGATTAAACAATATTTTATTATGGGCGCTTGTCAAGTCATGGCAGAGAAAACAAACAGTAGACAACGTTTAAGCAAAAAGAATTTCCCCTGACAGAAATGAAATCATTAAACATAAAAAATAATAATATAGTTTTAAAAGACATGGCTGTCATAATATTTTATCTGAAATATACATTTAACTAATACTTAAGATTGTCAGATGATCTCTCCCTCCCCACAAGAATGAAAATAGGGCCATTTCTCCTGGCTTTTATCCATATTGTTCTGTTGCAGTTAGAAAAAAATTTTTCAAGAATAAATAAAACTGAAAATAACTGACTGAATGCCTGTTTTGGCCTGATTTTTAAAAATCATAGGATATCAGAAATATAGGCAAGTATACACAAAATGTTCTAGAAGCCAGATTTATTGCTAGCAAAGGGCATTCTTTTCTTATGAAATGTTAAGTCAATAAAATGGATATATTAAACATTCAGCAAATCACAGGATCAGGACTGTCTCATTTCTATATTTAAAAAGCACCGCACGAAGCTGAACAGACTTCATTTCTGGGCCTCATGAATCACAACTTCTGAAAAAGTATTGAGACGAACGTGATCGACTAGATTTGACATCTGAGACATTCCCAAGCATTCTTTTTGCTGTTTGACCATTATTGTTTCATCCTTGGGAACCAGGTTCTGAGACAGAATCTGAAACTTGATTCAAGGAGAACTTCTAAAGAAACTGTCAGTCACGAAAAACAGTAACTCCACCAGCACCCCACCAATGTCTCCAATGTGTTCGGATTCCCAAGGACACTGGAAGTGTTTGGACCTGTCGGGTTGTTTTTGAGGTTCTGAACTGTTTTTCTGAAAGGGACTTAATTTGTCAGACCCACCATTCAGAGACTAAAGGTATAGTCAACTAAATGCTAAATGTAAGTTAGTCTCTCTCTCTCTCTGCCATGACGTTTCCCACATATAGCAAACTTATAGGCAGGGTGGAATTGCCTCTGCCCGTTTCTGAGACTAACTTTAAGGTAGGAGAAAGCCTGGTCTTTCTCGCATCCACTCACCCTGACACATAAATGTTACATTTCCCTAAGCCACTTGGCAACATGGTGAAGTTGTCGCTTCTATAGATTGCCCAGGTCGTTTTCATTCGCCGCTGCTGGTGAAGTCAAGCTGTTAACACCAGTTTCCTTTCCTCAAAATTCAAAACGAAATACTTTGCCTTTCACTGGGAAAATGAAGCATTTGTTGTGAATTTAATATAAATTAACTGTTAATTTACCAAATCATATAGGACAGAGTCTTCGCTAGTATTTATATCTTTTTAAATGCCTGTGATGCCAGAGGACAAAGAACACATTTGTCACGTTTTCTATGCATTAAAATATAAGTGTTGCTTGCTTACAATTAGAATTTTCCATAGTAGATGCTACCCCCTCTGCTGTGGAATAGTGCCGTCATAGCATCATCACCGCCACCATCGTCATCCCAGAACGGTCTCAGGACTTGATTTGTGTGCTCCTCTGTGCAAGTGTTCTGTGCCCGTGATTTCATTCCTCCGTCCAGCTCTGACTTACAGGAGCATCGCCCAAGATGAGCCCCTGATCCAAAGCTCCTGGTCTGAAGGGTGGGTACAGAAAAAAGCAACAGAAAATTGACAACACTTCACTTCCCAGTATTAGTCAACAAGCTTACTGTTGCTATTTGAATCAGCATAGAACATATTTTATTAATTTTGTTTCCTGCTTTTTCGATGCCCTGAAGTATAGGAAATGGTGAGGTGGGGCGTGGGGTGGGGGGACTGTCTTTGGGGAGTATGAAATAGAGACACTGATTTAAAATGGAGAAAACAGGATTATTTCTATATATGCTACTTAGTTCTACATGATACCTTTCTCTTTATACAGAAAACAATGAAATTAAAATGTGTGACTGTTACTGACGTGGAATTCAGCAGCTCTATTAACCCCAATCATTTAAACACCCACAAATCGTGGTATTATGAGGCCCCCTCTAGAACTGCCGTACGACTTTGCCTCCCAAATAAGTCATTGCTTTGGAAAGGAAATACTCCAATGTCAGCAATACTGTTTTTAACTCCCTGCGTTTCCATTTGGCCTCTGCTGGCCAGGTTGTGGAGATCGACAGCACCTGGAAAACCTTCCGTTCTTATTTTATCTTTCATGTCACTTGATGTTGTCCCACACCATGGAATTCTGTTTTATTTTTATGTTTTTTAACAGATGAAATAATTTTGAATTGGGTTGGGCTTATGTGTAACCCTTCTGCAAATAATAGAGCATTTAATACTCAGCTATTTATAACGTTGATTTAATGTTTTTCGATGATTTTATAGTGGCAAACTTCTAGACAGCACATCGTTACTCAGGATAGATGGTCTGTTCCTAAAATGTTGTGCTCTAAATCATACTGCAAACTCTTTCCCCTAAGAGCTCTCATTTTTCCTTCTTCTTTGTTTCGTTTTCATTGCCCAGCTTGCCTCCTGATGATACTTCATAAAAATGTTTGATAAAAAGCAACACGTTGAGGAAAAGATGATTTCATTCAGTCCTATTCGGATCAAGAGAGGCAGGTGAGCACTGGCTCCCTCACATGCCGCGGACATGACTGAGATGATTTCACAGGGTAAGTTGCTCTGATGAACGTTCATACGAACACTCTCTTATCCATTTGCCATTTCAATATCCCGCTAAGAATACTTTCCAAAAATCCAGCTTTACAAGTGGCTTTTTAATATATAATGTTTGTTTTAATATCTTTTGGAGAGACAGCAGCATTATTTTCAACGGACAAAACTCTCCAGCTAAACAGAAATACTCTGTGAAGTGTCCGTCCTTCCACAATATTAGCCTCCTGACCTACCTCAGAACCTAAACTCCACCACAATTCCTCTTAAAGGGACGGTTATTTGCAAGTTATTTCCCCTTTGCAAAAAAAATGTGGGTCGATCATGCTTACTTGAATGCTGCAAAACAGTAGAATCTTTTTTTAAAAGTCATTTCCAGAAGAAAAGAAAACTTAGAAAAGTTGTTTCTTTAAGAGATAAGAGCTCTTTGGGGCAGTGCTCACCCATTCCAACGAGCGTGGGTGCACAATCAAAGACTGCGTCACCTGGAAAATCAGAAGACCCTGAATCCTTATGTTGTCCGAGTAAATCACGTCTGTTCTGTGTTTTGTTTGTGGGGGAGAAAGCATATGCAGTCAGACAGTGACGCAAAATACAGCTCAATAGAAGCGAGTTTGTGTGTGACGTACCGTGAGCGTTTGCTTAGTGTCACTTGCTTATTTCACTGCAAGGCCTTCATTTGGGGGGGCCACCGGGGAGGAGCCACTTGTTAGTAAACCCAGATATGGATCTCTAAGTTATCTCAGGAAGAGAAAACATTAAAACCCAATGAAGCTGCCTACTGCTACAAGTAATCATAATAAATACATGGAAACTCGGGCCGGCGTGCAGAGAAGCAAGTGCAGCATATTTTTTTCTTCTAATCTTTCCACAGGTCATCCATCATGAATTTTCCCTGGTCGGTTGCCTAAGCAGGGAGTGAAATGTGCAGCTGTGGATCTCCCAATAGGAGTGTTTCCATACCTGCTCACTTTCATAAGTCATCTAAACACAGACAGAAGGAAATCCCAACTTTATTTTTTTTGCCTCATCTGTGATTGTAGCTGACATCAGAGTGCTCCAGCTGAATGTATTGTGCATTTCAAACGTGACGTCTGCATACGAAAAGTGAGAAGACGTGGATTTAGATGAATAGTGCTTTTGAAAACAGCAGTAATAGTGTATATTCAGGAGATGGTTATATGTTATCTTTTGGATCCATATTCTTTATTTCCACATCTCAGAGCCATGGCTTTAACTCGCGTTACTTTACATATCTCATGTCTTTTTCTCTTCTCTTACTAATATTTGGTATTTTTAAACATGAATTAGTCCATCCGAACCAAATCATTAGCAGGGAAAGTCAACCTTTCCATGTGTTTCAGATAATAAAATACGTTTGCTTTAGGTCCATGAGCAAAATACACCATAAAGGATGCAAGACATAATTAAAAGCAACCAATTTCTAATTAACTTCTTGAATCATTCATTCTCTGCCACTGTTTCTGAAAATGGTCCAATGCTTCCAACTGATTCTGCAGTTTTCCACCAAAAATATGATGGCACACTCATAATTTTTCTTCAAAGGCCGATGCACTTTTAGAAATAGAAAGTGGACATTTTTAATATCTTCCATTTTAGTCATCAAAAAAGAGTATGGACCATTTACGATATGCAAATCCTGTGGCAATCACAATGGATCACCAAGGTGGCGAAGACAGGGACCTTCGCCTTATGGAGCTTATGGAATGGAATGCGAGTGAACCCAGGAATCTGTGGGGAATACCAAAATAAACCACAAAGATGCTGTCCCTCAGCGAAGGCTACCTGGAGGAAGGAGCGCCTTCAATGAATCATGTAATTTTTAGTGCATTGCAATATGGGAGATGCTGTATGCTGTTTGGATGATTGACAGAAGAGATGTCTTTAGGGGCACCAGTTATTCATCTGAGGAAGCATGCATTTCCTCTAGTGCTTGCGGAAGACTGCACAGGACATGGATCCTCAGCTCACGCTAGAGTCCATGTAAAGGGAAGCTACCTTAGGAAAGAATATCTGGAGGCAACAGGGTTTCTGACTTTAGGGAATGATGGAGCCCTTTACTGAGAGGCTGAAAAATAAGCCAAGTGGAATATCAACATATGGAGCCAGTGATTCAGACTGGAGAAGTCATTGGCAGGGATTAATATGCATGGAAGGCTCTATTTTAAACCAAGAGAGGAGAGAAGTTACTGCACAGATGCTTGCGATGACAGAGAGGCAGGAAAGTGAAGGACAGTGTGGCAAGCATTTTGCAAGCAATCCCCCCCACCCCTCCGCTTCTTTTGCAGAGACGAACTGTAGGCAGAAACAGAGAACAATGTTTCAGTGCTTCTTTGGGGTCCTAGTGACAAAGGTCCACAGGGAAAGGATCACGTCACTCCTGAAAGAGGGTCCCACACAGACCCCAAGGAAGCAATGTTCTCAAGAAGGAGATTGTCATGGGTGCCAGAGCCAAAATGGCATTTTTAAGTGACTTACAGCCAGGCAACGTCCTCCCACCAACAAAGAGGAATCAAGTTATTCTTGATCACATGTAGGAAACCCGAAGGTGCTGGGGTCTTGCCAGTCTTTCATTAGAAGAAGCTAAAATTCTATGGTACCATATAGTCTAATCTGTTTTCACAGGTTGAAGAAATCTAAGTTTTCAAAAAAAAATGTCTAGTGAGGAGCGGTGACTAGGGGGGGGAAGATAAGAGATGATGATATTGATTTTTTGGCAAGCAAAATGTGAGATCGCTCCGGGAGACTCAAGGGGAAATAGCCATCAGGTGTGTGGATTTGCACATCCGTAGATTCCTGCAAAGGCCAAAGTGGAGATAACGATGCCAGAGCCATCGGTTCTATTTTAAATGCATACTCAGGGTCGTGATCACATGGAGAGCATATTCTGAGTTAGAAAAGCTATGGAATGAAGGTAGAATTCCTGAGGACAACAGTGATGGAGAAAAAGAAACCAAGAAATAGCAAAGATGCCAGAGGACATTCGGGAGGTATGGGAGCGGAGGGAAGGGAGTATTACAGGAAAGTGTGTTCAACAAATTCCAGTGCAGCAGGGTTCCAGGAAGATTTATGTCCAACGGATTTGGCAATCATTTGTGTTTGAAAGCTGGAATACTAATTTTGCAAGGAGACTCAAATTCACAGTCTTCTGCTACATAGCTCATATTACTTTTCGAAGTGAAATAGAAATCATTACTGAGTCCCAGTCAAAAATGCAGTCTACATAGTTGGTTTCATCGAGTGCTTCATTTTCTCTCTGGCACTGAACATTGTAAATGACTTCAATGAGATTCCCTACAATGAACACCGATAGAACCTAGTCGCCGCATAGCCCCATAGCCACAGGGCTCCTTATGGAGCCATCACACTGTAAGGGTTAGTTTCCTAATAGATTAGCTAGCAGTGTAGGCTTCGTTTTAGGCAGTAGGACAAGTGTGAGTTTTAGAGTCAAGCAATCCTCAGGTCAAAACCCACCAATGTCCATGACTATTTCTACTGGTTTGGGGGTTTTTTAGAAGTCTCATTTTGCTCCATTGTAAAATGGAGCAAATACCACCTGTGTACCTGTTGAGTAGTTCAAGTGAGATAATACTTCATTGTTGACTCAATACTCCACCCTTCCCCAGCCCTGTAGGATTACATTTATCTTGTGACCATTGCAGAAAGTTAAGTATGCGTTAAAAAGCCACTTATCTCACCTTGAAACTGATTAGAAAATTATACTTCGGGTTATCAGGAAGGCAACATAGTACTTAAAGAAAATTACAAATACTTGGAGTTCATTTGGATCGACAATCAACGTCTATGGAAACAGCAGGTAAGAAATCAAACTGACGTTCTCCATTTGGGCACATCTGCTACAAAAGACCTCATTAAAGTGTTAAAAATAAAAAAATGTCAGGTGTGCCTGATCCGAGTCATGATATTTTCAGTGACCTCATATGCATGTGAAAGCTGTACGATGAATAAGGACATTCAAAGATGAATGGATACATGCAAATTATGATGTTGGTAAAGCACACTGAATATTCCATGCACTGACAGAAGAACAAACAAGGTCTTGGAAGAGGGACAGCCAGAAAGTTCCTTAGAAGTGAGGATGACAAGACTTTGTCTCGTGTCCAGTAGTCATGCTAAAGGACCAGTTCCTGGTGAAAGACAGCATGTCTGATAAAGTAGAGGGTCATCCAAAACGAGGAAGATACTTAACAAGATGGACTGACACAATGCTGCAAAAATGCACTCAAACTTACTCATAATTCTGAGTAGGGGGCAGGACTGGGGATTGTTGTACAAAAGGTTTTTATGAATTCATGTCAACACAAGACACCTGGCAGCAACAACAGAGATCTGGATGGAATAGAAATCATGACTATACTTTAGCACATAGCAAGCAGACTCAAATATTTATACTTACCTGATTACTAAGCATTTCAAAGTCTAGATCGAATTTATTGTAGATCTCAGTTTTCTCATCTGTGAACTAGCTAGTCGGTCTTCGCCAGCTCCCAAAGTGTCTAATTGCATCACAATGAACAGAACCAAAAAGACAAAATGGGCTATATAAAGAATAATGAATAATATTATTCATATAATTCATATGCTTTTTCATTAGGCTAGTTCAACGGGGCTGCCATGAACAGTTTATATAAAAGAGTTTTTACTGAATATTTTACTGACTACTCTGAACCACGGAACGCTCAGAATATATTTTTGTGTATGTAGTATGTGTTCAGCAATGAAGGATGAGCGGAGAACAAAGGAGACGCGGGTTTTGTCCTCATGAGACATGTGGGCCATCTTCCCTTCTGTTTTCCTTGTGCCCAATGGCATTAAGTGGCAGGTAGTGGGCAAGGAGTAAGCGTGCATTTTGTAACCATGGTAAAGAATGAATCAAACATCCGTACAGGCTTTGTCCCATTCCACTGAGCTGTCACCAAAACAGTGGTTTGCAAGAGGTGGGTTAATACTAGAATAATTGAATCATTTCTTCCTGACAACTCCAGTTGTCAGAGATAAACCAAAGAGAGTCTACCATTGTAAACAAGCAATCTGACCACGTAGGGAGAAAGTACGCAGAAAGAGGGAAAAGTAGAAGTAAATAAAACCACACAGAAGTCAAATCACAAGGCGGTGAAAGAGCAAGGGTGACATAAGTCATGTTGACAGCCAACTTGGACTGTGTCTGATCCAGAAGAATGTCTTTGCAAGAAATGGGTTTAAATCCCATGAGATGTTCGTGAATGTTTAGTTGTATTTCCTGGTGTCTGGTGATAACCCCTTACATACATTCCAGGAAGATATCCATCACTGTGTATATAAGCCTTTCCATAGTTTATCACCCCCCTTTATTTGCTGGGAGAGATTTCATTTCATTATGTTTAGAAACATCCTCTCCTAACTGTTCCTACTGGCTTTGTTAGCATTTATTTAATTTGTCATACAGTGGCTTTTTTTTAAAGCATTCTTTAAATTTTGAAATGAAATTCTCTTATTTCTAAAACCTTTCCATTTCTTAGAGTAATTGCTAATGGGTAAATATCATTGAACTTATATAGCTAGATTTTTCTCTTAAAAATCTGAATAGTAGTTCTTTAACATGGAAACACACATTAATAATGGGTATCAATCTTTTCTTTAATATACTAACAAGCTGACTGTATCCATAGTTTATCTTTAGTAAGTTCAAGCATTCAAAACCTATTTTGTTTGGTAAAAAAACTCTGTTTTGACAGATGTTTATATGTAAAAATAAAATCACATTTCTCAGAAGCATTGGCACTCTTATAGAACAACCAAAAATGTTTTTTTTTTAATGTATGGGTATAGAGTGATGTCGTAGAACTGCCTATTTGTATGCATAGCAGCTAATTAATGTTTCCTGAGACTGAGAATAGTAAATAAATGTGTACATATTGACGTATATTTTGTATAGGCAAACCTGTGTTAATAGACCTATTTAACCATATGTTAAGCAATCAATACATATCATCTCCTAAACACAGAGAAGAAAATTCTATGGTGTCCTGCAATCTGTTTGCTTACAAGATATTTTAATGATCTTGAAACACCAATTCATCCTACTCTAGAAAGGATCATTAAATTTGAGATCCAAATTTCCACTTTTAATAACCTGGTATAACCATATTATCCTGCTAGAAATCCGACTAACACATTATAAAATTTGGGGGGGAAAGTGCATTGTTTCCTAAATTACGAACTACTTTTGAAAGTGAAACTGCTGATTTTAAACTGTCTTTGTGTATTTAAAAAACCCTTTCTTGAGTGCATTTGCTAATCAAGTTTGCAAACTTGGCTTGATTTGAATCGCTTTGAATTTTCTGGTTTTGAAACAAAAGTTAATTTTGGTTTTATATCAATCTTTCCATCATTTGAAGAAAACTAAAAGGAAATGTCACTCTGTAGTGTTTAGCAATGTGGGATCTAGGACTGACCCTATCTCCACCCGTATGTTCTACCCTTTCCACGACATCCACTTTCAAAAGCTCCCAATTACCACAGCCTCCGTACATTTATGTCTGCTAATAAAGAATATGGTCTTTCATTTGTACATTGTCAAAATGCTAAGCATAAACGTAGTTTTTGTTGCTACGAAAAATAGTCACTAACATTGCTATTTGGCTTTAGAGTATGAACTGGGAAGGGTTATGTTCACAGCTTAGGAAAGATGTCATAATGTTAACAGACAACAAAAATAGAAGCACTCAACCACCTACCCCCCACCCCACCCCCATCAAGGAGCATGATCTTTCAACTGGAAAGGTTAGAACAAGCATCCTTAAGAAGGAATCCAATTCCACAATAGATGAGGAGATAGTAGAAAGTAGCTAGTACTTCAAATGAGTTCACCTCTCCTTATGAATAGCATCCCATGGTGCTGAAAGAACTTGCAGAGGTGATGATGAAACCACTGTCAGTAATCTTTAAGAAATCATGGACAAGAGGAGAGGTGCCAAAAGACTGGAGAGGCGAAAAATGTCCCAATTCACTAAAAGGGGAAAAAACGAAATTGCATCAGGTATATGCTAGCCAACCTTCTGTCAACTCCTCAGTCAAATGGAGGATCATGCTATCAAATGTGAGATGGTTTATAAGTAGCAAAGGGTGTGGTGATAACTACAGACTCGCTAGGTGAGCTAGATAGAACGCCCATGAAAGCTAGCCTATTTTCTGATTCATGTTAGCTATTACTATTAACTAAAATAATGATCTGCAATTTGCTCTTGAAAGTCGAGCAGCTTAAATGGCTGGAAGAAATAGTGAAGCAAGAGAGCAGAAGAGAAGATTACCAAGGATTCCTCAAGGGCACGGGAAAGTATCATCATGAAATGTGTAAAGGTCTGAGTTCGAAAACCAAAAGGTGAGACCAAGCTTGGCATCTCTCCAGAAGAAAGACCTGAAGGAAAGACGTAAGCCTGGAGTCCCAAGACCGCAGGTTCCTACAGGCGAATGCTACATGAAGCAGGAGCTATCCACAGCCGATGGGAGGGATGAGCAGGGCCCCTGCACCGAAACTCATCGTCAACTTTCAAACACTTCAGAAGAACTGAACCGATGGGCTTGAAGGCACTGACATAACCAAACACCAAACCACACACGCTGTTCTAGGAACTGACAGAACACCAACTGTGATATTTCATCAATGAAATGCACTGCTGAAATTGCTCCCTTGTCTATGAAAAGAAAATGAAATGGAAATGCAAAAAAAAAAACAACTGGAAAAGATTCAAATTTTGTGCATACCAGATAATTGTTAATCTTATGGAAATATATCTGTCACATCCAAGTAAAAGTTTGCTGAAGATAACTCAAAAATGGTTCAACAGGGCACTTCCAGAAATTCAGCTGGATTCAGAAGAGGACCGGGGATGTAGGATCTCAATACCGACGTCAGATTGTGTCAGAAATCAGGGAACACCAGAAGATGTTCATCAGTGGTTTATTGACTAAGTAAGGTTTTTTGACTGTGTGTATTGTAACAATTTATGGATAACATTGCAAGGGATGGAAATTCCAGAACACTTGATTGGGTTCATACGGGGCCTGTGCATTGACCAAGAGGGAATGTTTGAACAGAACAAGGAAATACCGCATGATTAAAATCAGGAAAGGGGTGAATCAGGACTGTATCCTTTTGCCATATTTATTATATTTGTAAGTTGAACAAATAATTTGAGAAAATGGACTATAAAATCAAAGAAGATGGCAACAGGATTGGAGGAAAACTCATCGACAGTCCGTGACAGGTCCACATGCTTGATGAAAGCGTAGGAGACTTGAAGTACTTACTTATGAAGGTAAAGACTACGCAGCCTTCAATATGGATTACATCTAAACATAAAACGCATAAATATTCTCACATGTGAACCAATATGGAACATCATGCTAAATGGAGAAAAATATTTACATGGATCTAATCTCAACAGCCATGGAAATAACACTCAAAACCCCCAAAACTAAAAGTAGACATCTCACTTTGAGAATTAAGGTGCATCCGGCCCAAGCCTTGGTATTTTCAATCACCTCATATATATGGGAGTCTCAAAAAAGTTCATGGACAAATAGGATTGAAACATAATATAATTTTTATGTGAACTTCCTGGGGTCCCCCCATATCTGCAAAATCTGGGCAAGAATAAAGAAGACTGAAGAAGAATGTATGCTTTTGAACTATGGTTTGGGGAGGAATGAAGAATGTTCTATGGACTGCCAGAAAAAAAAACAACAACCCTTGAAAGAAGCCCAACCAGAGTGCTCTTTAGAAACAGGGCAGATGAGACTTCATTTCATGTCTTTGGTATCCATTTTATGTATTTGGGATATGTTATCAGGAGGCACCAATTCCTGGAGAAGGGTCAGGAGAAAAAGAGAAAGCTTCTCCGCCAGATTAACTGCTAGAGTGATTGCCACATTGCACTCAAATATAGCGATGCTTGTGAGGATGACACAGAGCACGCAGTGTTTTATTCTGTTGTGTAGAAGGCAGCCGGCTATAAGTAGGAATCAAGTCAACGGCCCCTAACAACCACAAAAACAATACGATCGGCATAGACCATGACATGTACCCAAAGCAAGATGACATTTTAGGCGATAAATGTAATTACTAGCTTAAAGTGAGTGAACATATGTTTTTCAAGGGTTGTGTGCTTTATAATTGCAACAGGCTCAAGATTAGTCAACTGCAGGACAAGTATCCCCAAATTATGACAAAATTGAGAAGGATGTTAATTTCAGATGAAAGAAAATATTATTACTATCACATCTACAATTGACCAAAGGGCATTTGGACATTTCCTATTTCTCATGCTTGGGTACCAACAGTTGGAGGATATTGTAAAAGCTCAAATCTGTCCAAAGAGGAGTGACCAAACTGATGAAGGCCACAATAATCAGAATGTCAAGCCTCCAGATAACTTGGAAAAGGAAATGGTCTGAGACGTCCATCTTCAAGGTTGTAAGAATTACATGGTAGGGAATTAATGGGCTTGAACCTAGAGCCTAGAGTCCGTCATAAGGTGTAATTTATGCAAGTTGCAGGAAACCAAGGAAGAGATTTCTTTAAATTAGAAATACTGGAGGAGGAGTATTAATATGCCGTTCATATGAAGCAAGAGGGAGAGGAGGGTTTCTATTCCCACAGTGAGTTACAGTCTCAGAAACCCAACAGGGGAAGTTCTGCCCTATCCTGTAGGGTCGCTGTGTGTCAAAACTGACTCCCTGTCGTGAGTTTGGGTTCGGTGTTTTATCATAGAAGCCATCAGTTTCTTCTAACTGGGAGTGTTCAAACACAGGCTGAAGAGAGCAAAAGGGGATTTCTACATTGCTTGGGCAGCTGGTCAAATTTTCAGGTGTCATGGATGGCCAACTAACGTTTAACATTCTTTGGAAAAAGGAAAGAGGGATTTTTTAAATGGAAGAAAAGGGCAAAAGAAAGGAAGATCTTGGGTCATCTTTGAAGGCTTGGAAAACTTGATTGAATATAGTTTTCATTGCATAAGGAAATACATTAGAGGTATCATGCTGTATATTCCCGGGGGGCGGGGGGAAACCCCTTTATTTTAGCTTTTTTTATTTGGCATGGACAGAACATTTATGTATTCTTAATGATGAATACACAGCTCGCTATCTTATTTGATTTACTGCTGTTATATAAAAAACATGTTTAAATTGTATACTTACACAGGCATCATTTTCCCTTTACTGATTTAGTTAAACATGAATTGCCATACTTAGAAACAAACAATTGGCTGATGATTCCCAGAGCCCTTTGAGTTAAATTTATGGCTGAGAAAGTATGATCTCCCAACCAAAGGAGATCTACTCTATCTACCGCTCCCTGACATAAGGGAAGGAATTTGATAATTTGAAACATATAACCAAGTTTATTCTGTTTCCAAGAGCTGCCCGATTCAGTCTATGTGCCATACCTACAAGCTTTTGGACCCCAGATTGAGGACATTTACCTACCTGTTGAAGTAAAACCTTTTGAAATGTATTTTTAAATCAATCAACTGTGTTTCAAAAAGAAAAAAAATCTTTAAAATAAAAAAAAGCACTTCACTGAAAAATACTCATATCTTAGGGCATATTTCTTAAGCAAGGACTCATTTTATCAGAAAAACTTGTTTCGCAGAGAAAATGGTGATATGTTTTTTTTCCAAAATGAAAGAGGAGGTCATTCTATTTTGTGTTACATATCTTGCTCAACACACCATAAGTATTTAATAAACTTGATACTATCAAGGAATATTTTGGAACATATGCAAAATATAAGAAATTTAGCTCACATGACTCTGCATATTCATTATATGGATTTCAATGCTTGTTAGATGTAGAGAGGTAATTTAATCCATGAAGAAGATAATATTATAGGCAAAAGTAAAAATTAATATAATACCGAAAACCTTATGTATACCACATCTGATTATAACATGGATCCAGATATGCCAAAGAATAAATCATAACCCACCCATCCCTCTCCCTAGATAAGAACAACCTCTAGAAAAAAGAAATTGGTGGACCACACACATATTTTTCTTTTTAGGCATTATCTAGAATCCTACATCCAAGAATGATGCTATGAATCATATGTCCTATATGAAAATAGTATTCCATTCCCTATAATTACAATATTCATATAGATATAAACAGAAAAAATCTTAGCTCTTAAAGACTTAGAAAATGACATAAAATCACTGAGCAAATTACTTCTAGTTAAAAGGCATTGCTCAAATGAAATCTGAAAGAGTTAAAACAAAGCATTACATTTCTATTTCAGCAAAGCATTAATTTTCCTTCTCAAATAATAATTCTTGAAGTCATTCATCAGCAAGGAAAATTATATGGAGGAAAAAGAGGACAAATTTCCTAGTTAAAGGAAATGCTAAGTGATAGTGCATGTTATATAGAGGCGTTTAGAAGGAGTTACAAATATATTTTCCTTTGGTTTTCTGAAAGATGGGAGGTCATCCACTCTAATGGCGATTGTAGTCAGATGGCCATGTTTTATTATGTTGTCAACATGGAGAAACATGCTAAACTATGAGCATGCTTAGAGAACTGTCAATGGCTTAGGAACCTTGATATACATTAAACAAGTATAAAGTAAGATATCTGTGAAAAAATAATTGAATGTGTGTTTTCTGTGGTGAACTCTGAAGATATTTAAGAGTGGTCATAGATCATTGGTTCCCTTCCTTAGGTCGTGACCCAGATTAAGGCTCTTGAGAGTTTATAGAAGGGCCAGGAAGGATTCCCGGGAGGAAAATATGTTCCCTGGCCTGCTGGATAAACACAGACTGGCACAGGAGAGAGAAGGGTGTAGCACCCTCCCGACCTTCTCTCATAAAAGGAAAATCAGAGTGCTAAGGAACCTTTCCATGGGCCACAGCTGGCGGGCTGATGACCAGAACTAGTATTTATACATCAGCCTCCCTCCACGGAAACTACCTGGGATTCAGAGGCACAGACTCCCAGCCTCCTTCACTGCCCTCGAGTGAATTCTGACGCCGAACAGCCCAAGAGGACAGAGTGGGACCGCCTCTGTGGCTTTCTGAGACGTGCATCTTTACAGGACCGGACAACCTCGTCCTTCTCCCAACAGCGCTGGTGCTCCACACACTGTGCTATTCTTGTACTTGTCTTTGTTGCGTATTCACGCTAACAAAGCAAGTACGTCCAGCAGTCGCTCAGTGCCTTTCTCCTGCAGTTAGTAGAACCATAGTAAAGACCCATGTGGAACTTCCTTGAGATGAAATTGAGAAGCAGTAGGTGATCAAAACTGATGGTAAACTGTGTTTGCAAAGAAAAAGGCAGAGATTCCAAACGAAAGGAGTATTCTTTTTCTTTTCTTCCAACCGAGAAAATGTGGAGCAATTTTGAATTTTCTGTATGAGAGCCAAGAAATATTAAAATAATGAAGAAGCTCCAAGGATACATTAAAGGAGAGAGAGAAGAAGAAAAAGGAGTGTCATTTAAGCTGCTGAAGAGGAGACTGCAAAGAGAGTGGCATGGCATCTAGGTAACTGGTGAGAATAATAGAGTAAGTAAAATTATAAATTTAGTTTGAAAATAGACAAGAGGACTGCTTCTAAGAGATGAGTGTCCAAGCTAGCATAGGAGCATTTAAGCTGATCAACAAAACACTCATGTCTTTGTAAGACACAATTTAATGAGATTTTTTGTTTTGAGAGTCATTCCCAGCTATACTTCGAGAAAAGATTCACCTTCTCAGTTGACAATCTTCTCGTAACGAAGATTTCCACTCACTTTACTCTAAAGGGAAATGTAACGTCAACCTGATGATTTTCAGCTCGGAAGTTTCATTTTGCATGCCCGCTGACAACTTATAGATCCTCTGGGGGTGGGGGCATGGCACACTGTAATTAGGGTTACACTACTCAACACCCTTTTCCTAGAACAATAAAAGAAACCTCCATACCTTTACAGCTTGTCATGTTTTCAGTGCATTGTAGTGGGAAAGCAAGCTTCGAAGATGAAAAAGACTATACACAATGCCAAGTGTTACGATGATGATGACGATGATGATGATGATGATGATGATGATGATGACGACGACGACGATGATGATATGGTCTCCAAGTTCTACAAGGGCATTGTGGGATGAATGTATTATGAGTCACAAAGTTCCAACTGAAGACAGCTGTTTGATTGCTACTTGAGAGAGTAGAATTGAACAAGCCTGAAAATGGATGATCTCATTTGGCTTTATAAAAGTAAACAGAGCACAGGCAGTGCGTTAGATAATATATCTCCAAGGGAGACAAAAATTAGTGCAATTCATCTTTCTCTTGTAGTATGTATCCTGCTCTTGCTGATAAACTCCAGATAAAGTTTCTGCTTCCACAAGGTTAGGTTATCATTTATACGGTAACCTCACTCTTACCTGTAAGCTTACTTTTTTTCTTTTCTATTAAACTTTACCAATATTAACTGCTGTGATATTTTCTTTAAGTTTTAGTCTGCTAAACTCAAGTTCAGTAGTTCAATCCCACTAGCTGCTCTGCAGGAGATAAAAAAGAAGAAGAAGAACCTATATGCGCCTGTGCAGGTTTGCCACCTTGGAAACCCTTCAGGAGCTTGCCGAGTCTGAATCAACCTGATGTCAGTGAGTCTGGGGTCTCTTGTTGGCTTGTCCTGTGTCACTAGTGTTTTCGTTTTCTATGTATCTCCCCAGGATCTTTAGCAAAACTTCCTTAAAATAGTGGCTTGCATTTATGAACCCAGAGGAGACCTGCTAGCTGCCAACAAAATGGTTGGTGATTCAAACTCCCTGGAGTGGCTCTATGGGAGGAAGACCCCGTGATCTGCACCCAGAGATGGTAGCCTAGAAAACCCTATGGGGCAGCGCTACTCTGTCGCGTGGGATCGCTGTGAGTTGAAAATGAACCCAGTAACACCTCCCAACAACACACAATGTAAAGAACGAAGGGAAAATGTGAGTTAGAATCCAGGGACACGCTTGAGGATTCAATCGGCGCCGTGTGTTGGCCTAATCCAAAGGTTTGTAAGAAAGGGAGAACATTTTCCAAAGTCATATGGATAAGCAGGAAGGGCCAAAAGGGCATTCTGGACTGGAAAAATGTTGAGAGAATAGAAGGAAGAGGTATTTTTCATGGAATGGTATCATTGGACTACAAGCTTAAGAGGAGATCCTAAAAAGAGATAGAGAGGTTGCTAAGGAGTGCTTCAAGTAAGATATTCAATCCAGGTGAAGAAGAGGCAACTCATTCCTCAAGTCAGAGATCTCAGATATCATATGTCATCTCTGATTTTCTGAATGCTTGACAGCATGACTTACAGTCAATGCCAGGAAACTTATATTATGAGATTATGCAATGAACCTTAACGGGACTTTCCAGTTGCAGGTGGAAAGAGTGCTATAAGACAGTGAAAGGGCAAATGTAGAATTCACAGCCACATCTACCATCTCTGAATTATACAGAACAACTGAACGAAAGGGCTTGCAAAAGCTTTCTCTACTATTTAAATGTGGACTACAGAAGGAAGGCAATAGATTAAGGCAACCAGGCCTGAGCTCGGAGGACTTAGTAAAAGGAAGTGGTGAAAAGGAAGGGCAAGTGATAGCAATGCCTGACAAGACAAAGGAAACCAATAAATAAGACGTGGTCACTGGCTGCACATGGACAATGAGGCCAAGAATGAACTAAAGATGAATACAGGATCTAGAGCTTGGGTGACTGGGAGGCTTTATCTCAGGCCTTAACAATGTATATTTTGATGTCTATTCTCATTATTACTTATTCTTATCAGGCCTTGTCAGAAACTAGATTTGTGAAAACTGGACCTTTGGATAAAATAAAATGACTGTGAGTCAGAATTGATTTAATGGCCGTAGAATATTACTCAGACCTCAACACGGAGTTGGAAGAAACATGAGGATAATTTGGCTGGCAGAACAAAATATTTTCCAGATAGTGTTAAAATGATTCATTGTAATTGCTGATATAGACACATGGTTATATTGCATAACTGAAGTGTGAGTGAATTATACTTTTTGGACCAAGATGTATTACCAATAATTGAAGTCATAAGTCCCAGAGGAAAGCAGAGACTATGTCTGCTTTTGATTGCAAATAATATAGATGTGAAGCTTTGTGTAAATCTACAAATTAAGATTTTCACCAGAAGAAACGTATTCATTTGATTTTTGTTCAAATGTGAAAATGAAGTCTTTCATTATCTGATCACAACAGCTCTTACAAATGCAGCCTTTCAAGTCAGTAAAGGTTTAACTAGGGTGTGACACTTTGGGTGATACTTAAACTGAGTTAAGTACCAAAATTTAACAGTACGGAAAGCTATATCAGTGAGGAGTTTAAACATACACACACACATATCCATTCACAAAGAAGAGCAGTCAAACTCATCTCTCTTTATCATTGTCTGTGCCCTCTATTGAGTGTTTGTTTCAAGTAAGAAAACCTAGGTTATAAGAGACTAAATTTTTCAGTCATATAACATTGTTTTTCTTACAGAAATATTTATCAACACCATAGTTCTACTTTCCTGTTTTGTTTAAAATCTTTTGATTTGGAATGATTTCTTTCCAAGACTGCTTCCATTATTTCATATCTTGATTTTAGTTTGCCAATTTTTAAAAGACATCTGCCCATGTTGGTCATAAAGATGTATGCTACATGGCACATAACATAAAAGTTAAATCTTGAAAGAGACAATCAACTAGCCAAATGTGTAGTGTATTTAAAAAGGACATTATCTCTTCTCATTTAATTTAAGTTAGAATTGAGTGGGGCTGGAGAAACCATAGTTCACAAACTAGATTTTGATTCTGCTTCTTGGTGTGTTTGGGTTTTGTTGTTCTTCTTGTTTTCATTAACTAGGTGGGAAAACTCAAGAAAATTATTATATTTTCATAGGTTCCTCTTTTCCCTATATTTTCAAAAGAAGATGGCAGATTATATGCTTTCTCATAGAACTGAATTTGGTGGGAATTGAGCAAGTGAAATCTGGATAAATGGCCAGAGTAGGCTCCAGAGAAATCCATGAGTTTGGGTTTTGAACCTTAACACTACAAGGATTCCCAAAGGTACTGGCTGAGTGCTGTCTTTATGCTTATCCATTTCTCTCCTGCCGACACTGCTTGTAGTTGTTGTTGTGGTTGTGGTTAGATGCCTTCCCATTGGCTCCAACCCAAAGTGAGCATATGAACAACAAAGCAAAACATCGCCCTGGCTTGCACCGTCCTCTCCTCTGCCAGTGTTTCCAGCCACTACATTGTTGCAGCCACTGTGCAAGGGTAGGGGCAAACTGAGAGGAATCATAAACATCAACTCAGATCTAGATCCCTAGAGGATCAAGGTTATTGCCACAGAAAGAATGACATGAGATAGCCTGGACTATTTCCTCCAGGACTTTCCGAACAGTTCTAGTTCTCTGGGTCACTTTCATGCCATCTTGATAAATAGATACAGGTTAAGCCTCACTTAAATTCCACTAGACATTCTATAAAATGGGATCGGATGTGATTTGAACGTCCTGTGCGCACCATTTTAAAAGTTCACGGAACCCCGTTTCTGCCCATCCTTGTTGCTGTTACCACTGCTGCAGCCACTGCTGGAGTTCTTGGCAAAGGCTGGAAGAACCGGCAGTGGCAGCAGTAGCTTCAGAGAAGGCCGTGGTAGGAGAAGAGGAAGAGGAAGAGGAAGCAAGCAAGTGAGGAGCAGAGTCTGTCCGACCCCACCCACTGTTCTCCAGGCTGGAGCAGCAGGAGCAGCCTGGCCCATCGTCTAAACCTTCCATCTGCAGACCAGTCTGAGATCCTGCATCCAGGGTCACGCCTCTGCCTCATCTGCCTGTATCTATGGCCTTTATGTAGTCCAGTGCTGCAATGGCCTAGGTTTGAGATCTTTAAAGCAATTAAGGGAAAATGCTAAACAAAATAAGTTACTTTTCCTTAAAAAAAGAAGAAGATGATGAAAATAAAGAAATCGTGTATCGTGGCTATATATGCACCTGGACATTACCTGGACAAGTGTTAAGAGATGCCTACTTGCAATTAGGGAATTATCTGTGGAGAATATTTGGTCTATCCAACATGGCCAGAAAATAAAATGTTTATACATTGCCTCCCAGTAATTCTCCTTCTAAGAATTGTGCTACAGAGAAATCACACAGGTTATGTAAAACTCAACCTCAGTTCAATAGAGTTGAGGTGAGCCTGGTGCACAGTTGTGAAAAATTTGAAAACAATCAACCAAACAAAACCCCCAATGCTTAAAGGATGGCCATTCTTAAGGCCTCTTACAACCAATGAGGTAAATGAAATAGAGACATGTGGACAGTCTTTTCACTTATACAATGGAGACTTCGGACCAGTATGAGGCCCAGGAGAGCAATGGGAAAACACTTGAGTGCTCACTGCACGACTCGTAGTTGAAGCAAGCCCAGCATCTCCCTGAGAGAAAGAAGTAGCCATGCGCTTCCAGAAAGATGAAACTCTCGGCAACCCTCAGGAGCAGTTACACTGCATCCCATGGGAAGACTGTGAGGCCAAGTGGGCTCAAGAGCACCCAATGATGACAGCTACCTGGGCAAGATACTACTTATGGGAAACGTATATACACATGTACTAGTTTCAAGGCACTGGGTAGGATTTCAGATGGCATATCATTCTTTTTTGGGAACTGTTCCATATCACTTGAATTTTCAGAATAAGTATGTATTATTATTATTTTAATAACAATACAATGAATAAAAATAATTCTGCCTTCCGATGAGCTGAAAGTGGTCGTAGAAGAACAAGTGGACAAAAAACTGCCGATGGTGAAGACTTAACAAAGGAAAAAGAGAGAGAGAAGCTGCAGATATCTAGCCCTAGAGATGGCAAGGGAGGTGTATGCCCAGCAGAGGTAGGACTGGGTCATATGGCATTTCTCATCCCAGCCATTTTAGGGAGCCCCATGTTGCTTTCAACTCTAGTTGTACATGTGTAAAGCCCACCAGCAGTGTATGAGAGTTCCAGTCTCTCCACACCCTCTCCAGCATTTGTTCCTCTGTTTTGAATTGAGCTATCATTATGAATCTAAGGCGGTAATTCATCTTGTTTTTTATTTGCATCACCTGGATAGCTAGTGACCATGAGCATGTCCTTGTGTATTTGTCACCCATTCAAGCATCATCCCTGGTGAATTCTCTGCTCATACTTCTTGTCCATGTTCTAATTGGATTATCTGTTGTTTTTTCCTTCTGCTTCTTGCCTTTTCCTGACAGTGTTTTAAATTCTATACCACTTATTCAATTAATGATACTATGCATAAAATTACATTATGCTCCTGGGGAATTCTTTTTAATGTAAATTCTGATAAAATGATTATGATATCTTGAGAGAGAACTGGGTCATATATAAACCATCAATATCTGATTAGATTTTAAATGCACACTTAATGATAGCGCTAATCTATGTACCCACACTCATGAAGAGAGAGCTGAAGATATGTATGCTATAGCAAAGTGTGGTAAAGAAATCCGATGGTGTCCAGCTATCAAAAAGAATAGTGTCCAGGATCGTAAAGACGTAACTCAAAATAAGCAGTCAGCTAAATGAGGAGTCAGCTGAGTCTACACAGAACAAGTACACTGACTTCATGAGATCTGAAGGTATTAAAAAATAAAATCCAAATCTGGATGAAAGAAAAGGTATTAAGGCTGAAAGTCTGAACACCCGGTTTGGGGAATGCTATGGATGATCGTGGAAGCCCCAAGCCCATTTGCAGGGTCCATACTTGGGTTAAGTCTTCAGGGAATTCCCTCTCACCATAATCCTGGGATGAGAATAGCTTTCATATCAGAAGGAGAACTTGATTAAGTGGATTTTAGAGTAAAATGTGGCACCTTATTATTAGATCTCCCTTTTCACTCATTGTATATATATATATATAATATATATATATATACAATGAGTGAAAAGGGAGATCTAATTATATATATATATATACACAATTGCTGCTTTCTGGTTCATTGGGGGTTTTCTGTTTTATTTTGTCACGTTGTTGGATCCTCTATTTGTTTTGTTTTGTTTTTCCCCCTTTGCTTTGTATGTTTTCCTGCATAGGAAATCCAGGATGGACAGATGTAATGGGGCAGTGACTGCATTAGTAGTTTCCTGGTGACAAGGAGGTCGGGCGAGGCTGGGGTGAAGTGGGGAGTCAGCAACAATGAGCACAGGAAAGAGAAATGTTCTAAATGTGGATTGGAATCATGATTGCACAACGCTGCTTAAGAGGATTGAACTACTGAATTGTATGATATGTGGATTATCTCAATAAAACTAAAATAAATAAAAAGAAACAAAGAAAAGATCATGACTAACTTGTGAAATATTAAGATTTGGAATAATTAAAAAAAATAATCATACTAATTATAATATCTATAACTGTAGTTAGTCATTCCTTTGTTGTGCTTTCATTGATAAAATGGTTTCCTTTTCTCTGGTTTAAAATTCTTCAGTTACATGACTATAATTTCCTGTACTGTATAACATTGCTCTCCATTTTTAGACAATTTTGTTATTGATTTTAAAACCAGTCTATTTTGTTTTTCCTTGAATGCTTTTGTGGGATTTCTATTTTACTTTTGCTCTGTCTGAATATGAAGATCAAAGATTATAGCCTTCACCGTGGATTACAACTCAATGTGAAATCTTACTAATCCTCCCAACTGAGCAATGATAAATGGACCGACGTGGTCAAGGAATTCATTTACAACCAATGGTCATGATATAGCTGTCAAGAAATCCACTGACATTTTACACTGGGTAAATCTGCGACAAAGGACCTTGTTAAATGGTAAAGAGCAAAAATGTCACTTTGGAGGACTAATGCACCTGTCCCAAGTCCTGGTACTCTCTGTAGCCTCATCTGTTTGCATGCGAAAACTGGGCAAGGGATAGGAAGACCCAAGAAGAATTGGCGCTTCTGAATTGATGGGTTGCAAGTCATATGGCACATACCACGGACTGTCAGGAGAACAAGCATGTCTGCTTTGGAATACGTGCAGACAAAATGCTCACTAGAAGGGAAGATAACTAGATTTCGCCTCACATATTTTGGGCATGGTATTAGGAGTGGCCATTTCCTAGAGAATGACGTCATGGTTCCTAAAGTAGAGGGTCAGCGCGAAGAGGGAGAGTCTTCACGAGCTGGACACCGTGACCACAACAGTGGACTCAAGCATAATTACGAGGTTGGAGCAGCAATGGGCAGCATTTTGTTCTGGTGTTTGTATGGTCGCTGTGAGGAGGGAGAGACTCAGGAGTAGTGAACAACGACAACAACATCACATGTGAATTAATCGTGCACTCCAGGGGGCAGGAAAACAATAATCCCCCTAAAAGCTAATCTTGTGAGGTATTTGCTTTCCCAACATCCTAGAGTTAGGGCACAGTTGACACTGTCAGCCACTCAAACACCAACCAGATTCCGGCCCTAGCATTGTAAGAGCAAAGTGACAGAGAATTCTAGCTCCATGTCAGGAGCAGTGTTGGTTTCACGGCACGGGTCTGGCCGTGGACCCACCAGCTGTAGCATTCTCAGCTCAGTGGTAGCAGCAGTGGGTTTAGAAGATGATTCGGGTCATCTTTTCTGGAAGCGAAGCTTTGCCTTGGTTTTCCAGCTCTCCTAATGATTGACCTCCCTACTACATTTTTAATACCTTTCTTCTCCTCTTACACATTAAATTAGCTTTCAAGCGAGGACTCTTGCTGTTACACCAATACTTCTCTGCTTCCCACGACTGTCTCTGTATTTCTGCTTTTCCTTCCATATCATAGAGGAATATCCCTCTTGTACCCTAGGCATGACCTTCCATTCACACTATAAATCCCGGACGCTATCACCTGTGGAAGAACTTTTCCATTTTCCATTCAAAGCCTTTTCAAATCATCACCACCCCATCTGCTTCAAGTTCCAGTTTCTGGCAGACCCCTCTCTTTTGCATGCACACAAGCCCATGCAACTGCCATCTCAAAAAACAAAAAAGACTGTGACGGAAGTCTGGCTCCACCCCCACCCCATCCCATAATGCCCAGAGCTGTGTAATGTTCAAGAAGAGTGACCTGCTCACGTGACTTCTCTGTCCTTCCCTCTTTGTCCTCAACTCTTCCTGTGGGCTCCTGTTCTCATCCTCCCTCAGTCGCATGGCCACCTGCATCCACAGTCTCCAGCAAAAGTGAAACGAGCCCCGGACCATCCCCTTTTCTTGAAATAGCCTTATTTCTTGACGTGTTTACATCGCATGTGTCCCGGCCTTTCCTCTTTCACGGTGGCAGTTTCTTCCCAACCACTTTTTCTGGTGTCTTCGCTTGTAGTTGACCTCTCTAGTCTGACTTCCTGCTGTGCATTCTCATTCCAATCTGTTCATTATCAATACAATCCATTCCCATGGCTCCAAATGTTGTCTGCTTCCTGATGACATCCATGTGAATGCTATGTGAGTATAATGGAAAGGTGCATGTGGGTGAACTCTCTTACTGTGACTTCTAGATTTGTATGATCTTTATTTGGCATCTCCACTTACATGTCACACTTGATCACAAAACGCCCATTACTTCCCAGCCTTGCCATTCCAGCAATGGCAACTTCATTACTCCATTTCCTCAAGTCAGAAATCCTAAAGGCCTCCTTTAAGTTTTCTTTTCTTTCTCCTTTCTCACACCCATTCCATAAGAAATACTTACCGATTCGATATTCACATCATCTTTCAAGTCTGTCTATCTCCTTGAGCATCACCCTAATTACCATCCCTATAGCATCTCCTTCGACACTGGGCTGTGAGGCCTTTTTCCGTCAAGGCTATAAACTCCATGAGAGTAGGTTTTATGCTGGCCCCGCCTGTCCTTGAATTCCTTGCTCTTAGCTCAGTGCCTTATATGAAGATAAGATTTTAAAGGGTTACCTATACAGATATATGACAAATGAAGCATTTTTAAAGATACAGGAATAGGCAGAATGATGCAGACAAGTTCTCTCAGTGATACATAAGTCTTCGTCTCATTAAGGTGCCTTTAAAAAAAAGGTCCAATCAAAATAGTGCCTTCTGGGAGAT
Organism: Echinops telfairi; assembly: GCF_000313985.2. NCBI lineage: Eukaryota > Metazoa > Chordata > Mammalia > Afrosoricida > Tenrecidae > Echinops > Echinops telfairi. The sequence continues at coordinate 24,062,381 of NW_022103896.1, forward strand.
CTACCGGATCAGGTACATTCAAGACAGAGAGGTCAGCTCAGAAGGTTATGGCAACGGTTTGGGGATTCCCAAGGGTTCACTATGATTCAGAATCAACTTTTTTTTTTTGCCTTGGTTCTTAGTATTATTATCCTTTATTGAATTTATTTCTTATTAAGATGTGTAGTTCTTTTTAATAACCCACTTTATTGGGGTTCTTACAGCTCTTATAACAATCCATCCATCAATTGTATCAAGCACATTTGTACATATGTTGCCTTCATCATTTTTAAAACATTTTCTTTCTACTTGAGCTCCTCTTTATTCCCTCCTTCCCCCCACCCTCCTGCCCTCGTGAACCCTTGATAAATTATAATTATTTTCATACCTTATACTGTCTGCTGTCTCCCTTCACCAACGTTTCTGTTGTTTGTCCCCTCTGGGCCGGGGGTGGGTGGGTTATATGTTGATCATTGCAATCATTTGCCCCTTTCTCCCCCTTTCCCCTACCCTCATGGTATCAATACTCCCCTAATTATTCCTGAGGGTTTTATCTGTCTTGAATTCCATGTGTTGAGAGATCATATCTATACTAGAGTGCATGCTCTGGTCTAGCCGAATTTGTAAGGTAGAACTGGGGTTATGAACTTGGGGGGTGGGGTGGGAACCATTAACGGAATAGAGGAATGTTGTGTGTTTTTTTGGTGCTATACTGCACTTTGGCTGACTCATTTCTTTCTTGTGACCCTTCTGTGAGGGGATGTCCAATTGTGTATAGATGAGTTTTGGGTCTCCACTTCAACTCCACTCCTTCTCACCGATATGATTGTTTGTTTGGGGTCTTCTGATTCCTGATACCTGATCCTGTTGACACCTTGTGATCACACAGGCTGGTGTGCTCCTTCCATGTGGGCTTTGTTGTTTCCCTGCTAAATGGCTGCTTGTTTAATGTCACGCCTTTAACACCCCAGGCGCTGTATTTTCTAATAGCCGGGCACATCAGCTTTCGTCACCACATTTACTTATGCACCCATTTGGTCTTCAGCGATTGTGTTGGGAAGGTGAGCATCACAGAATGCCAGGTTTTTAGAACAAAGTGTTTTTGCATTGATGGAGGACTTGTGTAGATGCCCAATATCCATCTGCTACCTTGATACGTAACACATAAATATATGTACATAGACTTATATCCCTATCATTATATATTAATATATTTGCATATATTCATGCCTATATTTATACCTCTATAAATGTCTTTTGCCTCCTAGTTCTTTCCCCTATTGATTCAGAATCAATTTGATGGGAGTGGATTCAGTTTCGGTTTGGGGAAGTGAAGGGAAATGGCTTAAATATGGCTCTTCAATCCATGTCTCTGCACCTCCACAAAATGATTGGGTGGGATCATGCAAACAGGGAGTTTGAAACACTAATAGAGGGAGAGGAAAGGTTGTGCCATTACTCAGGGTATAAGAGAGCCATCTCAGAAACAGGAAGAGAGAATCACATGTTCAGTAAGAATGAATAGCTATTCCTCACCCCCCACTATCATGACCCCAGTACTGCCTTTCACTTTGGGCTAGACTGGAGCATGTGCACAGGTACAGATAAGAGATAAGAGCTCACAACACATGGAATCCCGGAACAGGAATGGGAATATCAATACCAGAAGGGTAGGGGGAAGGTGGAGAGTGGAGTGGAGGAAGGGGGAACCGATCGCAATGATCCAATGATGGACACATAACCACACACCCCTCCAGGAGGCCGAACAACAGAAACCATGGGGGAAGGGAGACAGCGGTCAGTGTAAGGCATGCAAATAATAATATTTATAAGGGGTCACAAGGTGGGGCAGAGGGGGCAAAAAAGGAGCTGATACCAAGGGCTCAATAGAAAGTAAATGTCTAGAAAATAATGATGGTGACATATGTACAAATATGCTTGATACAATTGATGTAGGAATTGTTTTAAGGGCTGTAGGAGCCCCCAATAAAATTATGTTTTAATAAAAAATAAATTTTTAAAAAGAATTTATTAATTTTTAAAAGGAAGAACAGCAAAGCTTGTATGAGATCCCTGTCTAATGTGGAAGAGGCGGCAGAGGCCAAGGCTTGGAGACTTCGAGACAAAGCAGGGACACCCTACCACAGAGACCAGGAGACTGAAGCGAGCATCCGGCTTTTGGGGCCATGTAGCCAGAGACCGAGGGACGGCATGGACAAGAGACTGAGAACCAGAGAGTTGTCTGCTGGGTGAGGCGAGGCAGTGTGCACACTGACTGTATCCTGAATGTTTTCTGATCTTGGCTTTTGTTAACCTGTTGACTTCCTTAACAATCCCCTACAGCTCTGAGGATGGTCTGTGAATTTTTGGTGGCCACTGCACTGGATTATAAACGTTGGCAGGGAAGGGAAACCTTACCTTACCCCTCCCGAAGCCCTGACCTTGTTCCCCAAGACTAACCTCAAAGAGCATTGCAGTGGAACACATGGTGAGTACCTTGAGGAACCCCAAATGGCCTTTTTGACTTGGTATTCATGGAAGAATGCAGAATTCTTCCGGGAAGCATTTGAGGAGCAGGAACACTGTCTGAAGTTCCTAGACTTAGTTGGTGGGCCTGGTGAGAAGCCAGAGCTTCACCTTTAAAATGTTTCTTTTAAGACCACTTTATTGGGGCTCTTACAGATTTTTAAACTTTTTAAAAGCGAAGGCTTCCATGCTTTTCTCGCAGTATTTTGGTACTTACCATTGTCCATAGTAAGTAATCTGAAAATAGCCCTCTAATGAAAAACTCACTGACTGAGTTAGATCCATCTGGCAATATGTTTGGAGCATTAACTTATTCTGAATGTTGAAGAAAATCCAAAAAAACGGAGATGGAATATTTTGTAAATAAAATTAAAATCCTTACTATCACAGCTGTTAATAGAGAACAAAAACTACAAAACTAGATATTTGTAGTGGGTGGATTGAGATGTATACTTGTGGATATTATTTCTTGCTTTAAATAATTAAATAAGACAAAATGCCAATCAACTAAATACTCTTATTGAGCCCCTACTATATGCTGCTCAGTGTTCTGAGTTCAGGGACCAAAACAACAGCAAACCCTTGTAGTCATAAATCTGACCATTCTTGTTGGGGAGATTAAAAATCAGATAAATCAGCGAAAATGATCATCTATTTTGTACTGAGAAGGACAGACAAGAACAGGAAGGGGAAGTGAAGAGTGGAGAGGGATTGCAGCCATTTGCTTGAGAAGGCTTCCCTGATACACTGACTGGTGAGTAAACGGGAATGAGGAGAGGGTATGTGGCCTGGGGATACGCCCCGGGAAAGAGCACTCCAGGCAGTGGGATTGGCAGATGCAAAGGCCCAGAGGAGGGAAGATGCAGACATTGACGTATTTGGATTTGAAGGATCCTAAGGGTTCTAGTGACTCACAAACTGAGAGGAGTGTGACAGGAAAAGGCTCAAGGGGGAGAAGGAGGTTCTTCCCAAGTGACAGCATGGCCATTGGATTTAACTTAGAATGACATGGGAAGCTGTTGGAAGTTTTTGAGTAGAAGTGTGTGAGATGGTCTGGCTCAAGTTTTAACTGGATCATAAAAAACATATTTCAGAATTAGTTGTCCACAGCATCAGTTGAGAGAAGCCAAGATAAACCAGGTTCAAAACGATCATAACTCAATTACAGCATGTGTACACAGATGTAGTACTGTTATGGACTTTACAACATGTCATTCACATGCCTTCCAATGTTTGGGCCAAGCTACAGAAAAACCCATCAGAGTAAGGAATAACAAAATAGTGCTCACGAGAAGTACAATCACATCTTTATTTGAGGAATGCTGTTTCTGAAAACGAGGAAACAAATCCTTGACGAGCAATACATATTTGTCTATTGGTTAAGAAATAAAGGATAATTATTTTTCACTTGATGATTGCTAGCACCAAGTGTAAAATCTAACATGAAACATTTTTACAATTCTTTAAAAGAACTCCGGAGTCAGACGCCTTGCGCTCAGATTCTAGTTCCACCACTCATCACGTAGTCTTGTCTCTGTGCCTCAGTTTTCTTGTCTCTAAAATGCAGATGAGAAGCCCTGGTATTCAATGGTTCAGTAAGCCTACAGGCTCCCTACCACAGGGGTTGGCAGTTCAAACCCATCAATCGCTCAGCAGGAGAAAAGATCTGGTGGTCTGCTCCCATAAGGACTGTAGCCCAGGGAAATGTATACAATGGGGCAGTGATATTCTCTTACACAGGGCTTCTATAAAATGTGAACGATCATCATAGTACTTAGCTCAAAGAATTGTTTGAGAAGATGATAAACACAAATCAGTAAATACAAAACCTGACAAGAGTAAATGTTCTAAAGCAATGATTATCACTATGATTATTTCAGTAACTGATTTTGAACTTGATGCGCTTACCAAGGGTACTGCTGAATGGTGTATCTCCAAGTAGACTTCCAGCTCTAAGATCCGATGGTTTTATTTGGCTAAAGTAATGTGTTGGGCTTTGTACCACAGTGCTCCTTAGAGGCAAGGATGGCTGGACGACGTCTTACATACTTGGACTTGTTGTCAGGAGAGACCAGTCTCTGGAGGACGTCATATTTGGTCAAGTGGAAAGGCAGAGAAAAAGAGGACATGGACCGACCTCCTGGCTGCAACAACAGGTTCAGGCAGTGGGACAATTGTGGGGATGGCGCAGGACTGTGAGGTACTTCCTTCTACTGGGCACAGGGTCACTATGGGTCAGACTGACTTAATAGCACCTAGCAAGGTATTTAATCACTGTTATATTTGATGAAAGGAGCCTGGGTAACACACAAGTTAAGCGTTGAACTGCTAACCCAAAGGTCAGTGGTTCTAGCCTCCCACCCCCATCCTTTCCACTGGAGGAAAGACCTGACTATGCTCCTGGAAAAATTACAGCCTAGGGAACCCTATGGAGCAGTTCAATTTGATCATGTAAAGTCCCTATATGCCGGACTGAACTGAATGGCAAACAGTAACAGCAATATGGATCATGGGTGTTGATAACAGAAATGTCAGAATGATCGTGTGAGTGTCCAGTCAATGCTCTAGGCTGCAAAGCTTATACAAACGATGATAAATATAATTAATCATCAGAGATAACCATTCTGAGCCTATTTAGGGTAACGCTAAATATCTAAAGCTCTTTCATTTGGCAGATTTCAAGATCACCCCCCCACTTCCTCTGACCTCTTCATTGCCACATGTGGACTTGAATTCCATAGATGTCCTCATACCAAGCATTGTCATTGTATGATGATGTACATTTGCCCAGTTAGTCTCTTCGACCTTTCAGTGTACTTTGAAGGATAGTGTTCAAGAAGCAATCTTCTATCAACAGAAAAACAACAATAATAATGTATAAAGTCAAGGACATATAATTTAAGATTATTAAGGAAAAATGATTTAAACAAACATCCCAGAGTTTCAAAGTGCATGTCATTCCCGAGCTGATGACAGCAGTTAGTCGAATTTATCTTTTGGATATTTCTGCTGAAATTCAGAATGGTTTCCAATGTCTTCATCTCTTTGTCATTTGAGTGTGAATCTGATGTTGAATGTAGTAAAAAAAAATTACACCGAATCAAATATGGCAAATAAGATTGGTCATCAATCTGTGCAGGACTGTTCTGAGTGAAAAGTGTAAAAAAGTCTATTTATCTGAATTGCTTATAATTGGCTGGAAAAGTAATTATAACGTGTTCAATGTGTAATCCTATAACTCTTGTCATAGCAGTATAGGTCTAATAATAGATACTACATCAGAGTGTGGTATATCCATTTAAGGTCTCTTCGAATCCACACTGATTTAATCAGTTTTACAAAGGAGTTATAAATCATCGGCGTATGCAGGAAATACAGCTGATGTGGAAACAGAGTTTCTTTTGTGGGGCCGTATAACGGTGAAGACCCCAGAATCTGCCTCTCCACGTCCACGCTCTGCTTTCTCTGCATTGGCTCACAAGTTCTGCAGCGGCCAGACAATTTCAAGGTCTCCAGGCTCACATTGTCACAGATCCAAGTTCAGTGGGAAAAAAAGCAGGATTTGCTCTCTGGTGATCCCCTGGGGTTTCCTTGGCTCTGACTATGTCGGAAGTTTGAAGAGGGTGCTCTGATTGGCAAGACCAGAGTCACATGTTTCCTATTGGAGCCGTGAGTCACCCTTGTAGATGAAGGACAAGGGGCTTCCCTTCTTCTTGAGGAAATACCAATATTCTCTTGTTATTGAAGAAGAGAAATTGGGTGCTGATGGATGTTGGGAGTCAAAAAGTAGCAATGTTCACCCAAAATACACACACACACACACACACACACACACACACACACACACACCATATTTGCCTGAACTAATGCTAAGTAAAAAAAAATGAACGGTTCGATTCCCTGTTCTGCCACCAGAATAAAATTCTAATAGGGTGGGTAGGACTATAGGCCTTTGATCTGTACCTGCCTACATGTTTGGTCATGGTTACATCACTGCATACACCTTCGTTTGCTTATCTATAAAATAGGGGTTCTTATGATGTTTACCTCAGAGCATTTGTCAAGAATTAGATGAATTATGGCAACGTATGTACAAATATGCTGGTTACAATTGATGTTTGGATTGTGATAAGAGCCCCCAATAAAATGATCTTAAAAAATAAAAGAATTCAGTGAATCCATACATGTTACACACTTCTACCATGCCTCATGTATGGCAGTGTTATTTCAGTGAGAACTTGGATATTAGTCATTCAATGTCTGGGCCTGATTGCTCTTATTTGTAAAATCAGAGTAGCGCGTAGTTGGGTCACACAGATCTTAATGGTCCTTAGCTTAAAGAACTGCACTATCAATAAAGCAGTGTCCTGGTTATGTGATGAACAAACAGACAGAGATTTTAATTTTTGTCATTGGCCATGTTAAGTCACAACACAGTACCCTATTGAAAAATGCATTATTCATAGTAGGGCTGATTCCAGTTACCAACTGGATTTATTACTTTGGCTACATACTAACTCATACAAATTATTCAAATACATTCCACAGACTGGCGTGTTTTGCTTTTCTGCTAGATCAGGACTCCAAGTTTATTTTAGCATGTGTGGTCTATGGATGAAATGGACTTGCTTCCTAACGTGGAAGAAAGATCAAGCTAAGAGCTGGGCTACCCTTTGAACTAACCGAAAAAAGGAAGTACCTCAAAGTTGGGGCAGGACTTAGACTGTAAGATGTGAACCTACAGCAAGTGGAAACTCACATCTTAGTTGAAACAGTAGTTTACATCGTCACGTGCCTCTGAGGGTGAAAAAGAGGGAGGGATGTAATTTGAATCTGCTTTCCTGTTTCAAGGGCCTCCACACAAATGCAAACACATAGGCATGGATATAGTTGTGTTGTGTATAGTGTGGATATATGCGCATGTATATATATTATACTTTGTGACAATTTACACAAATGGATATCAGTAGTGAAAGAATCTTGCCCGACTGTGCTTTTTAAAAAAGATGTTCAATATGACGAGAACAAATTCCCAAATCCAAACCCCTTGCTGCAGGGTGGATTTCAACTCATAGCAACCTTAAAGACCACAGTAGAATCGTCTCATAGGGCTTCGAAAGCTGTATATCTTTACAGCAACACACTGCCATATCGCTCTCCCCTAGAGAACAGATTGGATAGTGTTATTAAACAACTTAGTCTATGAGGGTGAACACTAACGAAGAACGAAATCAATATGGTCCTGCGCTAGTCACTGTGGCCACGGTACGCCCCTTGTGTGAAATGATCAGATATCTTCGGGAGGCTTGAGTAGAGTTATAGTTAAAAGCTTTACACTCTGATCTGCTGGGGAAGCCCAGCAGCTGGGACTGCTACAGTGGACTCATGGAGGCCGGCCAGAGAG
>NW_022103896.1:24070389-24077836 GCF_000313985.2 Echinops telfairi
CAACTCAGCATCATATCAAAAACAATCAGCACAGCTGCAGCTTGTCCCCCTCCCCGAAATTTTATTCACCTCATTAAAAGGTGGTAACCCCAACGTCCTGAGCACTGAAAATCAGTGTGAATGGTCTCACCCTGCATATCCCAACCACCATATCAAAATGTATTCATGCCTCCAGTCATTCATTCAGTCAACAGCATTTATTCGGGTCTTGCTTAGTTTCTTCAGATTTGTAATGGATTGGTTGTAATTTTCTAGTCACAAAATCGCTGTCTTTCATAACTTGATGAAGGCAAGCAAACAAATACATTTAAAAAAAGACATATCAGCATATAGAAATGCGTTTCCGGGCCTCATCTCCAGAGATGCCCACACAGCAGATCTGGATGGAGGCCTATGTATTTGTATTTTTAAGAAGCACACAAGGCTAGTTAAAAAGCACTTCCCTGGACCATCACATTCATAACTGCAGAGATCATGTCAGTTCATCAAACACTGCTGTCCCCAATAGCTAGCCTAGTTTGGGGTCATAGTTATTATCCAACACAGTCATATATTTCTATAATATTATTGCATTTCATTATAAGTACTCCGCTAGATTTCTGGGTAGAAAGATGATTTGGTCACAAGCGTTTCTGTCTCGCGTCCTGGCAGGGAACAAAAGGCGTACTCAAAGAAGTACTTGAAGGGTGTTTCATCAAAGGTCATTTACAGAGTCACGGACGGGGGTCAGGGAACTGAAATGAGGTGGTGAAAAGCACAAGGCCTAACACCCGTGCGGGCAGCCACAACCCCTAGGCCGATTGAAAAAACAGTCAGGAGAGACTTACTAGGAGAACCCAATGAGAGAGTAACCATGGCAGAGGTGCTGCCCAATAGGAGGAAGGCAGGAAAAGAAATAACTAGACTAACTCTTATTATCCTCTGATCCGGTGGTGCGGCCCGCTAGCCTAAGCCAACTGGAAACCAGAGAGAAAGGAAATGAAAGTGCGTGTGTCTCTTCCCGGGGCACGGCGCAGACTAGAGGAGGTAGACCACGGAAGCCTCCTTCCAGAAGCCGACAATGTGTTGTCTTCCCATCAGTTCACAGTTACGGAAGGACAAATCCTATGAGGAAAATCCTAACTGGTCTTTTTCTGTTGGTCATTTGACAGAGTCTGTGTGGGTCACTACACACCAGTTCGTTGACATGGTCTAGATGTACCAAGGATACGACAAACAATTGTGTGAACACCAAGATGGAATGCCAGCAACAAAAAAATTTTTTAATTAATTTACCAGATTATAACACATGCCTGTACACACACAGACACACACACATGCTCCCACACAGTTCCAGGGGAATCACGCAACATCACGAAATATGGTACCCGCTGGAACCTATACATGTGGACTTATGCCATCAATTAAATATCAAATAAACTTTTGATAATTTAACCTCTACAAAATGTAATCGCTAAAAAAGAGAAGTAATAGCTATAGATAGATTGTGCTCTGCTAAAATGACTCAATATTATAAATGCTAAACCACATGGAGGGGAAAATCTCACTGTTAAAAGTGATGGCTAATCTCCACCTCGTTTTTCTAACTTTTCTAACTCACACTCTGGCCTCTCAAACTATAAATACTCCCTTCCAATCTAAAACTCCTCAGCTTTCTGCCTCATCTTCTACACTTCACATTTTAATGCCTAGGGTTTAGCTAAGGATCATTTAACTCACTATTTTTAGAGCAACATGGAATTATGAACCAAAACTTAATGATAATGAGGACAATATTTCAGAGGAGGACAAGCGCCTCCTCTGATACATTGCCAAAAATATGCTTCTGAGATGAAGACCACCCAGAAGCTCCAACTGGCACATGATGCATCAGCCCATATGTATTAAAGGAAAAAAGAAAAGGAAGAAAGGAAACGACCACATGGAGCACTTAAAACTTGGGCTCAATAATGTGTTTCTAAGGAAAGCGTTGAGGGCCTTCCAATGTCCACACTGCACTTAACAGAGGAGAGTGAGTTCCTCTGATCTGACGGATCTTGCACTTCAATAGGGCAGGGAGAAGAGTCAACAGCCAACTTCCTACAAGTCACCTTTTACAAGATGATGTGCTACTTATAGATAAGGCTTAGTTCTTGCATTACCTACACTGATTTGGGATTTGGGAAAAGTAGAATCTGAGTTTGATCTGAAAAGGGCGAGTGTTTGGCCCTACTTTCCAGGCTTCTAAGTGAGCTGGCTAGACAACCCCAAAGTTCTAAGCACTGAAAGCTATTGTTCATGGCCTTGCCCTTCTTCTCCCAATAGCTTTATTACGCTCAAAATTCATTCATGCTTCCATTTGTTGGTTCAACCACATTTACTAACCAAAGACCAGGCATTCTGAAGTGTCAGATGTTTATCTATGGAAGGATTACTTGATCAGTGGGCCAGGAAGGACAGAGTGGAGGAGTGACCCAGAAGAGTGGGGTTGGACACCTTGGTATGGGACTCTTTGAATGCTCAAGAATATTGGGCTCTTCATTTGACAGGGGACTTGGTCATGTTTGTGGTAGGCAGTTGCGGTCCTATCTGCCCCTACTTACAGTGATCCTAAACTCATGTACTGTGAGACGCAATATTGCCCAATTGTCATGTTCTTCATGATAGTATGGTTGAATTACTTGCTGTAGCCATTGTATAGCACCTTCCAACCTCGGGGACTCATTTTCCAGCACTATATAGGACTATATTCTGTTGTGATCTGTGGAGTTTTCACTCACCTGCCAGTTTGGCCTAATGTGATGGCTCAAGTAGTTTTATGATTCGGGAAACTTTGCCATCGCTATTGCAAATACTAGCAGGGTCTCTCAGGGTGAATAGATTTTAGTGGAGCTTGTAGACTAGGATTCAAAGAACCCTGGTGATCTACTTCTGAAATGTTGCTAATGGAAATCTCATTTTTTCCACGAGGAGGAATAAAACTGTGGAAGGGAGATGATCAGACTTGTAGCTTTCTGTTATAATGTGTGAAGGGAGCAAGGTCAGGGACGAAAAACTCCATGATCTATGTCCTGGAAGAAACAATAGCTTTCAGAATTTGGGAAGGATCCGTGTAGACGGAAAGAAAGGAGCTAACAGGTACCAAAGCCTTTTGGAAAAGGCCAATGGGAGAACTAGATAACCAAATGGAGGTGGGGACTGGGATGAATTGCCGAGGACGTCAAAAGCCTCTGGGGTGGCCGGATGACTCATGTCTTTCACAGAGTCTGCCCATGTCCATCCTTCTTCAGCCTTGTCTCTTTCTAGCTTCCTCTCTCTATAGGTGATTACAGTGGACATCAACTTGTAATTACTAGTGGGATATTTGAGCCTTAAATTTATGCAAACATCAGGTGAGAGTGGATTTCTTTAAAGCTTGAGGATGAAATCGCGTACCAGGAGAAAAATAACAGCACAGAGCAGAAATATGAAGAAAACTGGGAAACACCTTCTTTTCAGGGTTACGTGGAGAATTAAGGTGACCCTGGGTACTTCATATGTAAAAGTCTTCACTTAATTTAGGAAAGATGGTTAAATTTAACTTTTTCCCAGAGTGACCACAGTCAATGTTCCTGCTTAATTCAGTTTTCAGTGTACAGCATCTAGCTGGGTGTTCATAAAACCTAATGAAAACAGCAAGAAACATCATTATTATTATATAGGAACCCTCTGTTCTGAGATTTGTGTGTGTGTGTGTGTGTGCATGTGTGTGTATATGTGTGTCTACACCTCAGAAATTTGTTTCCCCTCTAATTTAAATAAAGCCCACATTTGCTGGCTCTTACAGTGGGCTGCAAGGCCCATCTGTTTAACTAGGCATTTGCCTGATACTGTAGGGGAGGATTGGCAAGTGTAAGTGTGAATTTGAATACCAGATACAGGCTATTTTAAGCAGAATTTATCTTTAATAAATTCACCCAGAGGTGTTCAGCAATAGGTAGTTTTGGAAAATGATCATAATCGGTGCACAAGACTCTGTTTTTCAAAGGTTGAGTGGTGTGTGAGTGTAGGAAGCAATAAGCCCAGGGAAGTTCATCTTTGAAAGTGTTTCTTTTCCTTCACTCTCTCCATGAAAGAGGGCAGAGACTTAAATACATGCTTTCGATGTGCTGGGAGGCAAACTGGCCTGTGTGTATTTCGTAGAATACAAAACTAACTTCAGAGCAAAGAAGACAGACGTTTTTTCTTGATAGCGTGTCCTAAAGCAGTCGGCATTTAGGACCAAGGGCTGTCAATCTTTGAGGTTTCTGAAAGGAATTGCAATTTATGACGTGTTAGGGTAAACAGTTGGATTACATTTCTGAAATGCATGTTCCATCAGGTAAAATCATTGTGATTACAGGCACTGGAGCCTGTAAGTAACTAAGTTATGTGCTAAAAGGTTGAAAATGTACAACAAGTATGCTTGTGCTTAAGTCGTAATCCCTCTTTGTATCTCTGCTGAATAAACTACAAGAAAAAATAAAGAGTAATGTTCAAATAATAAAACAGAAAAACGCAAATTAGGTCATTTTGATATATAATAAGCATTAATACAGCACAGGGCACTGTTTCTTCAGCAGTCCAGCCTGAAGAGCATATTCCAGAATTCAAAGAATTAGGAAAGATTATGGAGACGTCAGATTAGCTGAGAGTTATTTCTTTTGTTTGCCTTTTTTATTTTTCCTAATTCCCTTTTCATTTTATGGTGTGTCATATAAAAGCACAGGTTGTCATTTTAACAACCAGGCTCCATTGTTCAAAATGCATTGCAAATAAAAGCAAAGGAAGAGAGTGGTTTTAAGTGCTCTGCATATGTTTGACAGCAGAAGATAATAAATGTAAATAAATCTTAATATTTCCCCTAATTCGGTTTGTGCCATGCAAATGTCAGGACTATAAAAACAAATCAACAAACATTTGAAGGAAAACAATATACATAACTTATTTTTTATATTAAAAACAACTGTCAAACAATTATGACCTCATGTATTAGTTGGTTGTTTTGAAATATTCCTACTAGAATTAAAAAATGCTAGGAGGGCCTTTTGAGCGTAAACATATTGTGTCAATCAAGAGCATATGTAATATATCGAAAGCATAAGGTAAAAATTTTCTTCATAAATTATTTCATAAATAAATAAGTAATTTGCTTGAAAAAGTTTATGAAAATATTTGTGCTTTTATTACGTTCTCCACAGATCTTTTGTGGCCCATTTAAGTAGATTGATACAGACAGCATTCTGATCTGCTCTACTCTGACTTGAACTACAAACGGAACATGAAGAGATTCTTCATTCTCAGGCAAACTTCAGCAAAAATTTGAGCCCGTGAAACTTCATTCATTAAAGTTTTAAGTGACCATGAATTTGCTGGCTTCAGTACTTGAAGTGCAACTTTATCCTTTCAATTAAGGGACATAATTCACCCTCAGACCTTTGGCTTTAACTTTTAATATAATATATAATTTTGGGTACACTTAATGGTCAAATCTTGTATTATTACAGGTGGAAAAATACCAACCTCTCAAGGGGGTTGTGCTTGCAAAGGCATGTAATTTAATTTTTTTGAGCCAATTTGTTTCATGTGAGTAAATTTACACCCCTGAAGATTGCCCCGGCCCCGAAGGTGACAGGGAGAGGTACTTCACGGCTCCTTTTAGAATGTCCTCTGAAGTTTGGGGGAGCAGAGTAGTTAGAAGACTAATCTTTGAGATAGGTCACACTATTTAATTGCACCCCTCAGCTGCTGTGGACTCAGACTTTATTAGACACTCGTCCTCTGCAGTTTTAGGTGGCATTAACCCCTTCATCCAAACCCAAGGATTATACTCAAGGGTTGGGATACATACTTGGGAGCCTCTGGGATCTAATATTTTTAGTTAGTCATGGCTAAAGAATGCTTCATGCTGCTCCTAATAATAATTATTATTTTTCTGGATAAAAGTGCTTCACTGTGCTGCGCATATTTCCATAAAAGTCGGCAAAGTTAATTTATGGTTTAAAAAGAAAAAAGAAAAAAAAGGTCCTTCTTTAATAGATGAATACTTTTTACAGTGGAAATTAGTGGTGGACAGTATTCAATGACTCTAGTGTGGAAATATGCAGGTGGTTATAAGATTTACTGAAGATTTTGATATTAATTTTTCTCTGCTGGCAGGGCTATATATAAATTGAACACTGTTCCCAAATTAATTTCCATTGATGATCACATATGAAAAACTATACTGCTGAGCGCCATTGTCTTCTCTCTCCTTTAGGGAATATTGTTTGTCTCATTGTGAAATTCTATTTTACTACTCTTTCACCTGACTGACTAGTTTCTCTATTGCGAAAGAATCATTGCCTTTTTTTTTTTTTAATGCATAGTGTTTGGGATGTACTACCCAAATACTTCTGGAACATCCGTGCCACCAAAAGGAGGGGCCTGTCTGTCTGTCTGACTAGAGTCTTTTAAGGAGAAATAAAGAACTGACAGGAAAAAGGATTACGATTCTCAAAGCACGTACTTCAGTTTTAAATATTTTTATGATTGGCGTTTCCACTTCTGATAATAATAGCACGTTTCGAAAATATATTCATCCTTTCTCTAAAGTGATGCCAGGATCACTTAGGGATAAATATTTTGGAGGCAATGGCTTCATCTTCAGCTCCCAACTTTATGATTGTACCTCCCTAACGTTCTCATTTGAATCATCCTGCAGTTTTCCGAAGGCAGGACGTTTCTCTTTTTAGTATCGAATTTGTTTAAGCTGACTTCCATCAGAGGAAAAACATGCCACTTAAAGTCTCTCAACTGAACAAAATGAAAGCCAACCACTCCCTGCACGTGTACTCGGTCCGAACACCTCCTGTACTCTTGAAAGCTGTCCTGGTAGTGCTTTGTGCACGGTGAACAAACACACAAGGACAACAAGGTCCCATGCTTCAACGGTGTCGGTTGAGGGCACTTCCCTTCCCCAGGAGCGTATGGTGGATCTGAAAAGTACTCAGGAGAACGTCAGGTTCAATTCAGTTTCTTATCTGCTATAACACCCCAAACAGCTGCAGGTATTGCTCCTGAAGCTTTTGCATAACGTTCCCATTTTATCTATTTCGCCGGTACCCCCTTAAAGCACCCTGGGAGCCTTGTGCTGGCTTCTCCTTAGCTCGGAAAACCATAGCAACCTTAGTCCACACTTCTCCAACTCAGGGTAGAGTTCAAGTTGTTCTCCTCCAGCCCTCCTGCCATCCGATGCCTGGCAAACACTGACCACGGAGTGGGGTGTCCCCAGACTTTTGCATGCCCCAGACACCGGGCGGGGGGCGCACACGCGCTCCCACCAACGTGTCGCGTCGCTTAATTGGGAGGGAGAAGGTCAAGCCACCACCGACAAGGTAGTCAGCGCTGCCCGAGTTCTCGGGCTCGTCCGTGGCTGCGAGCACGTCGATCTGGCCGCCACTCCGGGGGG
>NW_022103896.1:24078920-24088810 GCF_000313985.2 Echinops telfairi
CGAGGGCGAGTGTGCAGAAAGCCAAGCTCGGGCTTCTCGGGTTTCACATGCATTTTCTTTCTTCCTTTTTGCGCGTGTGATTTCTTTCTTTCTTCCCTTCTGCTCCCGGCTCTCCAGCCCCCCCGCCCCCCTTCCTTGCTCCTTTTGGTGGGTCTCGGGCGGCTGCGCCTGGGAAGGGGACGACTTCAAACTGCAGTAGCCCCTGGAGTCAGCAGGGTCAAGTTCAGCCGCCGGGGAGGAGGAAAAACAAATCCCCATTTGCCAAAAAAAGAAGTTTCAGGCCGGTGCCCCCTCCCCCTCGCGGTGTCTCTCGGGCGGATTTTAATTCTCTCCTACCGGGCGGCGCAGCGGAGGAGCCGGAGGTGGCTGCACCCGAGGGGCCGCCGCCGCCGCCGCCGCCAGTTTTCTGGGGCTCCTGACCAGCTGGGCGCAGACTAGGCACCAGCATGCAGAGTAGTAAGTTGGGTGGACCCGGGAGGGCCGGCGGGGGGGTGTCTCAGAGAGGGGCCTTCATGGGGTCCCCCCAAGTGGAAAAAAACAGCGCAGGACTGGCGTTGGCTTTTAAGAGTTTGCAAAGCTAGGCTTCAAACTTTTTTCCCCCCCTAAAGGCCCAGCTGGGTGGTAGAGGCAGGATGTCGCATCCCTTCTTGCCCCTGCCCTCGCGGGACTCAGGGCAGCTGGGCCGAGGGGTCTGTGCCCCGTCCGTGCCATGTGGCAGGCAGGGCCTTGCAGTCAGGGCGCTTCCGTAGGAGCCGAGGAAGGGGCAGGCTTCCTCTGCGGCGCGGATGATGCACCATGTGTCCCGGGTCAAGGGACACTGTCCGGCGATTAAATGCCTGACAGCGGTGGGACAGCCAGGCGGACCAGCACTTTGCTTTCTGTGCAGTTCCTGTTTGGGCTCTTGAGAAACGCATCTTTGAAAGGCCAAGGCAGACATCGCTGCCCCTTCAAATCCCTCCCGGATTATAGGACCCCATGAATAATTTGAGGGTGAGCAGAGGTGGGAGCTGTTTGAAGTGCAGTGCTGTTTCTATGGCTGGGAAAGCTTTGTGTGTGTGTGTGTGTGTGTGTGTGTGTGTGTGTGTGTGTGTGTGTGTTACTACCTGTCTGCTAGGGTGGTGTTTCCCCCCTCTCCCCAGGGAAGTCGGTTAACTGTTTTACGGCCCCAGGACTCTAAAGCAATTTAAGTTTGAGGGCAAGGCGGCTGGTGGGTGACAGAGGAAATCTTGGACTTTCTGCATTCCTTCCCAGGCTCCTGTTAGGCCGCAGCATTGATGCTGTTGAGTAAGAGCAATGGAGTTTAACGATGAATCCAAATGATGATAGAGCACACATCCTTATCCTATTTTGGAAAATCACGGGCTAGTGGAGAATTCACTCCCCAGGAAAGCGGAGAGAAGAGCTTGGTGGAGGGGTGCTATTGCAGAGAAGGTAGGCCTGTGGTTTGAACAGTTTGTAGCTTCAGTTCGAACTTTTGTGAACACGCCAGGTGGAAGGGAAGGACACTGGGAACAGAGTTAAGTACAAAGGGAACATCCAGATAGGGCCTGAGACCAAATTACACCGAAATGATAATTCCAAGGCCTGGTGGTTGCGAACATGTGATCGCCCAAAGCAGAAATTTTAAAAAAAATTAAAAAAAATAGGAACCTTCCAACCAGCCTAAGAGCGCTCCAGTCCTGAGGTGAAAAACCTGTGGATCTTGCTGGCATCCTATTACTTTCCTGCTGGTTTTAGGAAAAGTTGATCATTTAGAAAAGAGGCTGCCTGAGTTAAAAATGCAAGGGGCAGCCGAGGAAAGCAGTGCGGGCAGCCAGTTCTTGACGTGGATAAAATGAGAATGAAAGTTTCAGAACTCACTGTTGGGAAGTTTCTTGCCTGCTTGCTGTTCACTTATTTGCTTAGAACCCTTTCTCAGATATTCCACCGGTTCTTGTGAAAAAGCAAACAACTTCTAAAATGGTGTGGGCTTTTAACCTCCCCCCCCCCCAATATGCCTGCCTTGTGAATAAGTACAGGGTTTGTGTGGGAAGATGAAGTGGTTGCTGGGGTGTGATGCTGACAGGACAGTCTGGAAATGATACCAGTATTTTGAGGATTTTTTTTGTTTTTTTTTTACCTTTAACTGAAAGTTTACTAATGACGTGCTTAATCTTAACACACGAACACCTGGAGTATATCTTTCCGTGGATTTCAAGACTTCTTTTTCATGCTGCCTATCTATCTATCCCCTTGGTGAAAAACATTTCTCAAGTCTATTCAGTATACAATATGCCAAAGTTTGCCATCAATGTTGGGATTTTAGTGAGGTGGAAAGAAAACTTCTGAAGGGGAAGAGACATTTAAAGCCAGCTTGTGGCTTGATTTCTCTAAACGTGAGGCATTCCGGAGCCTTATTAATCCTGTTGGCAAAGTATTACATATGCCGGCGAGCTGATGTTTACGGCGTCCTGAGCTAGGCTATAGGCTAGTTCACATCTCTGTAGAATCCCTTTAGACATAGGACAACCGTCTGGCGGTCCCAAGTCAGTGGTGGAACAGAGTCAGTTCCAGCAAAAAGTTCGTCCCTCCCTTGAACCCTAGACTCCCGAAGGATCTCTGCTGCCTGTATGGACGTTTGTGCCTTTGCCCCTTCAAGGTAACTTTGAAGGTAAGGGAGAAAGTGCCCTCATAGCTGTGAGGTCTGAGTCTATTTTAGCGCTCGGTCGTTTTGATGACTGATAATTTAAATGATTTTGGAATCTTTCGCACATACTTGCTTCGAAAGTAGGTTGGCGTCCCTTTAAGTGTGCTAATCAGCAGTGAATAGTAGTACATGCCCCAACCCTATTTTCAGTATTATTTTTACTCTTCTTTTACAACTGAGTTTGCTCTGATTTTCCTTTGTCAGTTTCTCTTATAGACACAAGGAAACTTTCATTCATAAGGAAAGCTTTCCAAACAGGCATGTGTGCAAGAGCTCCTTTTAAGCTACTAGTATGCAGTGATGTTGGTATTATTATTTTTCTTGTTATTATAGACATGTATATATATCTATAATATAAGGTATGTGTATATCTATCATCTAGAGTCTCAGACCACAAATTGCAGTTGAGAATATGCACATATCTATCAAGAAAGCCAATGAGAGGATGTGAGGTTTTAATGGACTCATGTTTTACCTTCTTTGTTAAAGTAAATAAACCCTTCTGAAAGTTTCCAAAGGCCTCATCGGAAATTGTTTTCTATCTAGAACTGTATTTCTAATGGGAAATTAGAATAAATATTGATAACTGGGCTTTGAATGACTTTTAAAAGACATCTATTCCTAGATTAGAATTTTTTTTTTTTTTACTTAACCGTTCCATTTGTTAGCCAACAGTACTGCAGCAACACTCTGCTGTTGTATGTAAAACAAAATAGACCTTCAGAAAGTTACGGGCAGGTGTCTGTTGTCGATTTAAAGGGAAAGCTGATTACTTTTCAACTAAGTGGTGCACAAAAATTGACTGGCTCCCACTAAAACATATTCTTATTACGATATTCTCTGGTGTGTAAAATGAAGCCATTCATTCAACAGACTGACAACTTTCCACTTGGTATTTGCCTTTGCCTAATTTAGTTTCCGCAGAACAGCGAGTGTGGTAGTCTGCATTTGTTTTTGGCAGGCTTAGAAAAGTATAAACTCAGACGGTGCGTCCCACATATTGCTGCTCACACGTTGCAATCAATTTGATAGAAACAGCTAAATTTTATGGGCTTGCCTTCTGTCGTTCAACTTTGCTCAAGCTTTCAGGTAATACGAAGTTTCTTTTTCTCCCTCTTTTCTGGCGATACCTACTGGTAGCATTGATAAGCTAGTATCATTGACCCTGGTTGGCTGTATATCACCCTTATTTACTGGTTATGGACACTTGGGGACATCAGGGATTGTTGATCTAGGCTCGGTTTTATTTCTGTTGTTTATCCATATGATAATTTCCATTTGACTTTTGATGGCATCGTACAGAATGAAGCAGAGGCTTTGTTAGTGTAATCGTTATGATTTGTGGAGTTGTTAGGCTCCCTTTAGATATAATATGAGGAAGCCCTTCTAGCCTTTGACAAGTAGGAATTTAGCCTAATTTTCTAAGGCTACTTGTGATCTTCATTTAGAGAACAATAATGAACTCTGCAATTATTTACAGTTAGAGAATTGGGCAGGGCTGCTTATAATTGTCAGGATGATTTGGTCTCCTCGAAGTTTTAACGTACATATGTGAAAATGCCAAGTTTGTCACAGTATTGTGCAGCAAACAGTGCTGAGAGATGAACTGTTAACTATGCAAAATTTACCCTCAATAGTAGAGGGTCTTAAGTCATTTATTCATACAGAATAGTCTAGTAGTTATATAAGACCTCTCTAAATAGTGTCTGTAGTGTAATTCTTATGGTCCTTTTTTTCCCCCCCAAGTTTTTATATCAGTCAGTGGGTCTCAGGTCCTTGGGTATTGACTTTGATGGTGTTTGGCTTGGTTCCACGATAACTATAATAATGTAAAAGTTGATATAATCTAACCTAAAATATCCTTTACTTAATTTGATGAAGACATTGTGCTATTGTTTGAGTTGCTAATAGACAGATGAAGAAGCCAGTCTCATCCCTACAGCTATAGTAGATATCGCGAAAGCTATGCCTAGTTTTTTGATATCCCCTGATCAAGAGCACACATCCAAGTAGCAGCAACAAAGATGACAGGTGTCTGCATGCTTCAGATTTGAAGCATCATTGGAAACCATTTTCTGATTCAAAGCTGTCATTGAGAGATGGCTAACATTCAAACACCCTAACGAAGCCATTCAGGATAGACTTTTCGTTCCGAAGAAAGTGTCATTAAAAATAAATAAATAGCAAAGAAAGCAAAAACAACTTTTAAATTTTAAAATGTTTTCAGCTCTTTAAAAACCTGCAGTAAATACATTACAAGTGGCTAGACACCTTCCCTGGTGGTTTAGTTTATACAAGCAGGAAACTTTCTCTCCTCCTCTTTCTTGCTCTCTCTCTTTCTTGTTTTCTTTAAACCAACTGACGTAATGCCAAACGCTGCTTTAAAAGAACAGACAGGAGTAATTGGTAGCCTTTAACTTTTAATAATGTTCTGGATCGGTTTTAGTGGCCAAAATGCCATTTTATTTATTTATTTATTTTAAAAAAAGACAGTTCAAGTAAAAACGGGCTTGTGGCCTGAGGAAGAAAGGCTCTGTTGATGCAGTTATTTTTATTCTTGTTTTTCAATCTGTTATTAAAAATCTTTCCTGCTGAGCGATGCTGGATTTCTCAAATTGCTCTTTGTGATGCTGGTGCACGTCAGGTTACCCTAACTTAGCTAGTTTGGGGTTCGGGGGGGAGTGGGGAATCTATGTTGCATTCTGTTTTTTTTGGTGGCAGCGGTGGGAATATTTGCTTTTGTTTCAATTGAGATGAATAAATTAAGGTTATCAATGGTGACAGGTCAGTGAATATGTTTATACAAAGACGGCTACACCTGTTAGCAAGAGCCCGAAATGTGGAAGCTTAATTGTGACATTAATCATTTTCAAGTGCAGAGGAAGGAACAGAGATGAAACTTGTACAAAAACGTTTTTAGATGGAAAGCATTGGTTTTAAGGGTCAATTCCTGCCACCGCCACCCCCACCCCATAACCAGCATCTCCTTTTTTCCTTATATTTTCATATGGCAATTTTTAAAACTCTGTTGATCACTTGGTATTTTTGTTTCCATTTTTTGAAATAGTAATGTTTTACAATCATTTTTCTTACTGACCTTACATAAATGAAACAGAACTTTCCTCAGTTACAGAGATCCTGGTGATGTTGACTGGCATCAGGGCAACTTTAGAAGCTGGCAAGTTGGAAAATCTTTCAGGGACGCAAAAGATTTGTGCTACCTTTTCCTTCTTTAGAGAGGAGTTTCCCTGCGAGGAGTGAGGCCCTGCACCCCATTTCATGGGTCAGAACTGAGTATCCACATTTCTCAGGCGACTCCGTGAGGTTGACATTTTATGGTTACTTGTCCTACACTTGGCTTTTATCCCCTAAATTACTCCTGAGAGGATTTGTTTGCTTTCTCAAGTTTTAATGTATATATATTTTTGCTCAGCGATCGTAACTTTAAGAGAAATAATACATATTGGAAATTAGGTGTCATGTGGGATAAAGAGAGAGTCTTTAAAGCCATTGATAATTCTAAAAATCATCTGTCCTAGTTGAAGTAGTCTGCATAGAAATTATGCAGCCTTGGTCTACTCCCCGGGTTTCTCCTGTTTTTCTTGTGAAAGCTTCAGACTTCAGTTCCAATCAGCGGCATCCCTTTCTCTATTTCTGTGCCCACTGCGCCTTTACTTAAAGATTTGTCAGGGAAAACTGACGGGGCTTGAGCATGGTGTTTAAACCAGTTTCGTGACGGCTTCTTGAAGCAAGTCTTGACTTTTAAAACGTTTCAAACGTACATTTCAAGTGACAGGTATGTCTGTGGTTAAATTTTTATTTTTACAATGTTGGTTGGTGACTTCAAAACCCAGGGAAAAGTAATAAAAGTGTAGCAAGAAGTGGAAAAGAGGTAGAGGGAGATGCTCCGCCCTGTGATCCTTTAATATCACCCGTTTGTTTACTGTTGAGTGGGGGGTAGGGGCTGGGGGAGGCTTTGTGGAAGATGATACCAAAAAAAAAAAAAAAAAATCCATCAATTGCGCATATGATCCCCTCCCCTTAAGGTTTACTTAAACAATATGTTTCAGTTTTGCCTCAAACCATTCCTCACCACTTCTGCTCCAATAATCCACCACTATCTCAGTTCCTGAGAGATTAAGGATGACAATTTCTGTTGTATGATGAACAGCACTGTTGTTTAAACACAGGTAACCTATTTTGATTTGTGTGATTTGGGGGTAGTTAGTAGTTTTAAGATACCTAAAGTGTGAGAGAAGATTTTGCAGTGTAAATGCCTGCAGATGTTTGAAATTCCAGAATCGCGAAAGCATGTTAAGTTATTGCTGGTATATGTGCATGCTCTTTTATGTGTGTTTTATGTGTGTAAAGTGTGTGGACTGACAACACTTAGAAACACCTTAATGGTGGAATCTGAAAATCCGTGAAACCATTAACTCAGTGCTTTAAATGTGAATCTTTGAAGGACATCCCTAAACTGCTTTATAAAGTTTAGAAGTGTGGGATATGTATGGAGTTTAAACATCACAAATCTATCACTGTTTAATCCTTTGCATCGACTCTGAGCAGGCTCTGGAATGAAAGGAAGTAAAACCAAGCAGCAGTTATAAGTCCAAATGCCTTTCCGTATATTTTAAGAATTGCTTCTGCGGATCACTTTTTAAAAGTTCCATTTCTGTCGAGAGGCACAGTTAGTGACAGGGCCCTTTCTGAGCACATCTTTTCATGGGCTCGCACTTTGTAGTTTACAATTCTGTCCTCTCAAAACGTTATGTAGAAAGAATATGGGACATGTGCAGACTCCGTGCTCGGACCCAATGCGTTTTCCCCAGGGTGATGGATTCTCTGCGTCACCCAAAGTGATGCTCTTGGCCAGGCTTGTAAGACTGGTTTTTGAGGCTTGCTGTATGTTCTGTTTCATCAAGCAACACAATACAACCATTTTGGTATCTAGGTAATTGACACAGTCCAAATGAGTTTTGGAAAATGTTCCAAACATTTTTAAGCAAATCTGAAGTTAGCCTATACAGTCAATTTATTTAACACTTGAATAAACAGATGATTCTCTGCCAGCTATTGTAAACCTTCTATGGTAGATGGTGTTAAAAGAAAATACACAAGTGGTGCGTATTTATTTTCTGTTTCTTTTATTTAAAGTGTGCCTCCTTTTCTAGTTTCCATTTATTAATTGCTGATCTGTTAAGTACTTTGGATTTATAATAGTGAAGAAACAGTATAGTGCAAAAAGAAAATATAACCAAGATTAAATATATTTCCTCACACTTAAAAAAGTATTAGCATTTATTATATTATTATATTGGATATTAAACACAAAACAGGAATAAGCCCCACTACAGGATGATAGGGAACCACTATAACTTCTATTTTAAAAGCTAAATGTACTTTAGCTTCAGGAAAAGGGGAAAAAAAGGTACAAAGGGTTTTGCCTCAGAGCTGTTTTTACTTGTACAATTTGTACAGAATGTATGAAGGTTACAAATCATCACGCATCGTGTAACATGTGTTTCTTGATTAAATTCTGCAGTACGACTTTCCATGAATTCTTGGGAATCACTTTTTCAGTTTTTCCTTATAGAAGTATGTCTTACATCTGCGATCAGATACATCTATAAATAGTGTAAATATATACTACAGAAGTTAGTTTGTGGAATCTAATTTCTCCATTACATGATATATTTCATGTGCACAGGGATCAAGCATTACTAATCTAGTTTTATTTCTCTCTGAGCTATGCACAAGTGCGGCATGTGAATTTGACTTCATGTTCACTAGGGGTGTACATGAACATGCACATACCTAAATCCTCACTTGTATAGAATGACTGTGCGTTAAAGATGCTGCATAGACTTTTAACCTGTTAAATATTTTTGAAATTATTTTAGTCTTTATTATGCCCATTTCCAATACCTAATGCATCCCAGCACCTATTTGAAGGTTAATATCCATTCGACATTTGCTTCTGAATTGAGAAACGTGAGTGGCCAAACAAAATCCCAACTTCTACTCGTGGCTTCTCCAGTGCTGTCACTGGCCACCCATCATCGTTAGCCGTGAAAGATGTAGAGGGAATACATCATTTCATTGTCCTCTCAAGTCACTGAAGCAGCTTAGAACATAGAAAGCTTCCCAAAAGGGCTTTGGGCATTTGTTTCTGCTTTACTCTTTGATGACGTTAAATATTTTGGAAATAGGCTCGCGCTCACTTGACTTTTACAAGGCACAGTCCAGGCGATGGAAGTTCAGACTTACATGTATTCATCTGAACTGCTGCTGTTAAATTCTCTCATCTAGATTATTCCAGGTGTTGAATTGTTGATCATTTTTGTATCACTTATTTCCAGTTAACCCCGTCACGCCTTTTAAAAAAATCACATATTTTGAATCATATTTCCACTGAATGTTCAGAAATACATTTAAATTGTGTGAAAATTTAAAAGAAAACACCCCACGGAAGATTATGTTTGATGCTATCTTTAACATCACTGGAAGTATTAGATTTTTAAAGACCATTGTAAATTTTGCCACTTATGCAAACTTAGGTTAAGTTTTAGAAAATAATTCTCTTAGATACAAATGACCAGTTCAGGCAATTATAATAGGTAGTCTGATACAATAGTTTTGTGACTGGTAAACAAATAGATATCTTCTAAGTTTTGCATTTAGAACGAATTTGCATTGTACTCTTTAAATGCAAGTTGTGGGAAATTTCTCTTGTGAAACGCATTGCCATCTAAACCCCAATGAAAATGAACTGTCTTATCCTCTCTCCTATTTTAAAATATTCCATTCTTAGTCAGGTTAAGCTGTGAGAGGTGTGCATGAATCATTAACACATTATTTTACTTTTCACTTGTAGGGAAAAGCTAAACTTTAAGCAAGAATCTTAGACCAGTGGAAAAAGTCCTAAGGCACTCAGTGTATGAGTGCATAGAGGTTCGTTATTTTGCAGGCTCACTGTCACCTCCACTCTTTTGTTGTTACACGTGTTGGTGCACATACACTTCCCCCTGGAGTAGTGATTTCCTGCTAGAAAAGTTCAGTGAGTCATTGGTCACATTTAGTTAGGCATATGCATTTAGTATTTCATCTGCACAGTAAACTTTCTCAAAATGTACTTAGATCTGGAGAAGGGGTAGAGGGGGGTAATACACAGTAATGTAAGCAGGTTCTTCCCCCCCCCCCC
>NW_022103896.1:24088910-24099624 GCF_000313985.2 Echinops telfairi
ATTTTCAGTTCCTTCTCCCTAAGATGAGTGCCTGGGCAGAAGGGGGACTTAGGAGACAGTACAACCTGTTAGAAAAGAAGGAACCGTTGCTGCACATGGCTTTATTTAAATGCTTTTGACATAGAAAACTTTGACCTCTTTGCCTGTGATTCTTGGGACTTTTAGATAAAGCCCATCAGGGTCACACTCATCAGTTCTGGCTTTTTGTGACAGAACACATCCTCCAGCCTCAGCTGTGCTGCTGTGCTGCTCTCTGTCAGGAGTGGAAGCCGTGTCAGTTAGTTTGCTGTGTGAAAGTGCAAGTCGAGTTTTGCCTTTCTGAAAATGTTCTGAATGGCTTCTGGAAGAGTTAGCAGAGATTAAGGCCATCAGAGGCCACCCATTGTAGGATGCTAACGAAAATTCCTCAGAGACCATTCTCTGGGTTTTCCGCAGGGCTTTGTATTGTATCTTAAAAAAATAAGAAATCAAAATTCTTAGCTGGGATCTGATATTTTAGTTTCTGAACCAATCAGGATTTCTTCTTTATGTGGAAAAATGGGCCGGCTGTAGGATTTTCCTTAATATTACTTTTTGATATTTCTATTTTGGGGGAGCAGCATAAGAAAAGGCAGAGGTTGAATATGCCCTAAAATAGGAATTGGAATTTTTTTCTTTGCTCTTGTGTGAACCTCTGTCACCCCATTTCCATGAAGAAAGGTTCAGTAAGAAATAATAAAGTTGTCATGGTTTTGAACCATTTATGAGCACTCCAATGTGACATATTTCTGGTGAAAAGATAAGACAGTTTCAGCTACTTAGTGCTTTCACTAAATTCTGTATTCCATGTTTGTAAACATGTGTTTGGCCATTTGATCCAGGATGATGTTTGAATTGCGTGCTATCTTAATTCAGGGAAGAGCTGCACACTTAACAAGGTTTTTCACAATCCCCTCTCAAAGGTCCTTTGTGAAGCTATTCCCTCGTGTGTATTAGCTTATATTTGGTAACTTCAAGCACTGGTTGTGTATTAGTGCTGTCAGGGCAGTTCAACAAGGGATTTTGGTTTTGTCCAGTGTTAGGGAGTAAGGTTAAGAATAGTAGCCACCGACTAAAGTATGGTTCTCATCTTTGGCGTTTTTAACTGAGTTTTAGGAGCTGTGGGATAAATATATTAAGGAGCAGAATTATTCAGAGTGATCACTTTTCTGAATAAAAGTTTGTTCTACCTTTCATGTAAAACACAAATACAGCCGGGAATGTTTGCTTTTTGTATGTTTTGTCTCCAAGCAGAGGGATCTGACAGTTTTATGTTCTAAGTGCCGAAAGTTGTTCTTGGCTATAGAGCCCCTGAGTTAATCACTGGGATGTGGGCTTGAATCTTTGTCTTTAAAAACTTTTCAATTTTAAGACGAAATAAGCTTTCATTATTTCCAAATTGACATCTGGCGTTCTGGATGGATTTCTAGGGGGGGAAAAAGATTCCCAAATGATCTTGGATTGCTTGAAGTTTACAGAAATACTGAGTTTAGTTTTTTGGGTTTTTTTTTTGGGGGGGGGTAACTTTTGAAAATGGAAGAAATATTTGATCTTTTTTGGGTTTTCATATTACAAAACACTTATTTTCCTTGAAAAGAAAATTAATTTTGCTTTGACTTTGCCTTCATTTGGTGATATCTTTTCAGAAAACCACTCTAATCATTTAGAAATTGAGATGTCAGTGATTTAAGCTCTCCTGCTGCTCCTCTTTGATAAGATGCTTTGGATATTTTTAAGGGTGCTGGACCAATAAATGAGGGAAAAATTCTTCCATATGTCACTTTACACTTTCATGTTTACTTTCAAAAAGCCGTGTTCGAACAGCACATATTTATCCTTTAGTTGTGAGAAATAATTAGGAATAGCGTAACATAACGTCACATTTGGTTGTTCTTCACGTAGACCATTTATATCCAAAAGTATGATTGAGGGGAAAAGAGAACAAGAAAGAAACCTTTCCACCACGTTAATCAACTTGAGAGTTCTGTGTATATTTCGAATGTGATAGAGGAGATAAAATATTATTGTTAACATAAAATATTATTAGTGTATATTTAGAATGTGATAGAGGAGATAAAATATTATCAATGCGTAAAAGAAAATCTGTATATGGGCTGGTGACTCACTTTTTAGTGAAAAGATGATTTGGTGTAAAGAGCCATTTCTCTGACTTTGTCTTCATATCTATTTATTTTTGCTAGCTACTTTGCTCGCAATGGTTGGCATTCTTAAATCATGGCCATATAGAAAGCGAATAAGGCTACCACCCAAAAGAGGTCATTGTTGTCCTGTGCGGTCAAGCAGGTTTTCACCGCTCGTGACCACATAGGACAGAGTAGAATAGCCCATAGGGTTGTTTTCCAGGACGTTGTCTTTAAGGAAATGGATTGCCATATCTTTCTCCCGAGGAGTGAGCAGCTGGTGGGTTTGAACTGCCGGCTTTTGGTGAGCATCCCAGAATTTAACCACTGCACCACCAACACTCCTTTGGAGTTCTCCTAAAGACTATTAAGAACATTTTAGTTCGAACAGATGCATTCGGACCTAAAGAAATAGATACCAAGTTACAAACTTGGTATTTCTAACTCAATCACCCCAACTCTTCATTCCCTCAGTGGAACTGACTCTGAGCGGTTCTGGATTTTCACTTCTGCTGGAATAAATTTTACGTTCTTTTCTCTCTCCACTGGTAGAAATGTGGCAAGTCCAATCAATCACCTCTTTTGTTTAGTTCCTGTGATGTGTGACAAGCCTTTCACCAAGAATTTTGGTACTGTATATTCAAAATGATGTTATACTATGTCATGGATCCAGATCAGGTGCAATGAGTTATGCCAAAAATATGCGCATAATGTTAATATATATATATATTTGGAATCTAATGGAGGAACCCAGGCAAAGGTTTAGATTTAATTCTGGGCCTCTCAGTTTAAATGAAGAGTAAGACACTCAACAGGTTATTTAATCTTTTCCTAATGGAGGAGAAAATGGGGTTTATTTGCATTAACACCATTGTAGGATTAATTGGTGCACTTTCCTCTTATTTCGACAAAAGATGATCATGTAAAAAAATATTAGCAAACTCTCCGATTCTAGCAGAATGTTCAGTTTATTTCCTTAAGCTATGCCAGTCAAAGCTCATAGAAAATGATATAAACTCTCGAACACATGAGATCACCTTTCGTGAACTCAGATGTAGAGTGGATAGCTTAGCCTGTCACAGAATCCTATTAGATCTGTGATTTCCTTTTAGTGACTGGCCTCTCTCTAGTTTACTGACAGTTTACGTGCGCAGTTCATTGTGTGAGCACTGGTATGTAGTGTCCTTCCTACGTGAGGACAACGTGTAGATCTAGGCTCTAGCGTTTGCCAACAGTTCTTTTGTCCCTGAGAAGTAGACCCTTGCCAGTGAGCCCCCCCTTTTCTCAATGGCTGGACTGTCTTTGCATGACCAGTCTACAGTCTGCCCTTCAAGTTGGCTTTATCTCTTCATTGGTTTTTCTCTAATTCAGGGATATTCAGAGCAACAATAGTGTCATATTGTATTTTGGGGATAGAAGGGCTAATAACTACCATCCCTCTGAACAGAATCACCTTGTTTTCTAAACGAGAAAGCTGGAGATGAAAGAAGTTAAGTGATTTGTCCACAATTACCAGCTACTTAGGCAGAGTGAATTATACTCTTTTCTGATTACCATCCTCACACATAAGATGCCTAGAAAAGTTCGCTTGTTGTTGAGTGATTCTGCCTTATACTAAGAGTTATTCACCTTTGTTCTTCTTCTTGGAAATTGATATAAGAATATAATTAGAAGAGAACTTATTAGCATGTGATGGGAATTTGAAATTGATTATCATCTTATATGTTTGCTTGATCGATTCTGAAGACACGGAGATCAGATGATTAGCATAGAAGTTATGCTAGAAAACAACAACAACAAAGCCAAGAACATCTTTGTTTAATAGTTCTTTCTGACTCCAGTTGCAATAGACAAAGACTTCTTTGGATTCATTTATATACACTTTGGATTTATAGACACTTTGGATTCATTTATATACACACATACATACCCAGGTTTAATTCGGACTGAAAAATTGATTATACACTGGTCATTTATAAGAAATTGGTTTGTACAATATTTACCCTTCTTCCTTTGCCTTCAAGTATCTCCAACACTTTTCCATACATAAAGCAATTTAAAAAAATCAAATGGAGTATTTGAATTAATGATTTGTTATCTTCTAAGAAACTGAACTTTATTCATTCCTAACAACAGCAAGCTCCTCGGCAGGTGGAAAAGCAATAGGCAGTACCTGTGCCTACGTCTGAAGTGTCTAATTAGTTACTCAAAACTGATTGGGATGCCGTTCATGGCACATGCACAAATTCCTTGGCATTTATAAAAACAAAGCAATAAAAGAATAAAAGGACCTCATTTATTTCAAATGCCTTTTCCATGCTCATCGGGTCTTTGTAATGATAAATACCAGCTTCAAATGCAGTGAAATGAAATCTTTCAAAATATAAAGTTAATGCCATTATTTTCCTTATAATTTCCCAACGTTCCATTTTTCGTCACAATCCCAATGTATACCATGCATGCAGTTAATGTTTATTGATTACATTTAGGTTCATTGTAATCTAGTCGGTCTCTTTGGCTAGGTGAAAATTCGGGATCCTAGACTTCTGAGGTCTTTCAAGGTAAACTCTGTTTCACCTTTCTGTTCTAATCCTTGACATTGCTCCCCGGCTGCCATTGTGAAGGAGTGTACAACCCCACTGCCACTGTCCTTTCAGCTTTGGAGTTTAGAAGGCCAAAGAGCTTGCTTTGCTGAAAGATACTGGGTCAAGACATTCCAAAATCTCATTCAGAGGCCAACATTAGAAAGGACTTTGGAAGAGAGAAGATGGGGTGTCATATCTTGGGAATGGATTAGGCCCCTCCAGACCATGTATTGGAGCCCACGAGCTCCTGCATGAAGCACACTCTCCTCTGACACACGTGGCCTCCCCATGAGGGCTCCCCATGAGTTGGAAGGGACTTGATGGAAACGGTTTTCATCCTAAATTCCAAGGTGAAGAAGATACCTGTCTGTCTGTCTGCCTTTTATTTGCTTGGATTTTTGTCTGTATGTTAACCAGAGAGCAGCTTTGCTATGTCTTTTCTTTGTTTCTTTTGCTCTTTGGCATATATCTTTTTTTTTCTTTTGCAACTGGATTTAATTTTATTTCTTTAAGACTCTACTATTCTTTTTTTAAAATCATTTTATTGGGGCCTCATACAATTCTTAATCACAATCCATCCATCCATCCATTGAGCCAAGCACATTTGTACATTCGTTGCCATCATCATTCTCAAAACATTTTCTTTCTGCTTGAGCCCTTGGTATCAGTTTCTCAGTTTTTACCCTCCCTCCCTGTACCCCCTCCCTCATTGGTGGGGTAGAAAGGGGAAACCGATTACAAGGATCTACATATAACCTTCTCCCTGGGGGATGGACAACAGAAAAGTGGGTGAAGGGAGATGTCGGACAGTGTAAGGTATGACAAAATAATTAATTTATAAGTTTTTTTTTTAACACATGAAAACCCTTTGTTGATGACTCTTTGAAATGGAACCGTTTACTTGGGGAAAACCATTCCATATTCACTCATTTAAAAATAGTCAGTTAAATCAGAGAGTAATGAGATGATCATTAACATTAGAAAGCAATTCTGAAATAAGTTAAGGGCCCATTTCAACTATTATGCTCATCATTTCCACATAAGCCCTCTTTCAAAGCGTGGCAAACATACTAGCTGGAGATAAGTGGAAAACTTCCAGTATAATGATATAGCTTTGTAGGCTTCTTGAGTTCTTTCTCCCCTTTGTCTAGTTATTTCCTCTTTACGTGCATTTACTTTTCACACCAATAGTGAATTATAATTTAAGATGTGCTGTGTACTTGGTGAAACCACCAGAAATGCTGTCAGTATATACCCCACCTTGTGTTTCTTAATGATTTCCTTAATGCTATTTTGGACTTCATTTGTTCCCCTAGTGTCTCTTCTTTGACTTTGGGGGACTGCAACTTTACCATGTATTCTTGGCATTGCAGATCAAAATAAGTCTAAATGGCTATTACTCTGGACTTCATTAATTAGAAAGTATGTTTTTTGTTGTTGGCTTTTAAAAACCGGTGAACTCCACATAAGACTTAAATAAGGGGAGATGTGGCCTTTATATTGTATCACTTTTGAAACATGCATTACCGATTTACTTCTCTAATAAATAAGTGTCCACTTAATTTTATTTTACGCTTCTGGATTTACAATCCTGCCGATGTGTCCACCTATCTTTCATAAACCTTTCTCAAACGTTCCTTCAAATCTTTTATACTTGTTCTCATAGCCCATATTTCTGAACAAAGACTCTCTTAGGGATTTATAGAAGGTAGTTAGTTATATGGTGTTCTACGCTGCCCATTAGGATTATAATCCAAGTGCAATTGTTCCTGGAATGTAGGACAAATCCTACTGTCATTTTGTAGCTCACACACAGATAGGAAACAGAGTAGGTTGGAGTTTTAGCTCTGGACTGAATTTAGCTTAGGAGTTGACAGACATGGACTAGATATTGACTATTGCTCCTTTGCCAGTTTTGGGAAATACAAGGTCAAGGGAAACAAAAGTCCCCCTTTCGTGACTTTCCACACAGGGTCATCTTATACTTGGAATGGCCCACAGTCAAAATGTCCTGTGAGATTTATTAACTAGAATGTTTCTGTCAGATGTGAAATTCTCTCCGTTGTCAGAGAGATCAGATAAGCTGATTCAGATCTAAAAGATAACCTTTGAGTGGAAAAAATACTGAATACCCAGGCTGGATTTCTTTTCATTTGTTTCTTCCTTTATCAACTGTGGGAAGGGAAATTGGCCAAGCTTTCGCTGCTTTGTGGTCTCTGCTGCACTGACGACACCCGGCACTCACGGCGACCAAATCCCATGCTCTTCCCACCTGACGATACCTCCCTGATGGATTCGGATGCCGCTGGACTTTCTCTTCTGCATCTCCCCTGGTACACGGACGCCAGTCTCGCGCTCCTTGACTCCTCTTCTGAACTTCACCTGGAAGATTTTATGTCTTCAGCTGTTGATCTGACACGAGGAAACTTCCGAACCTTGACCTCTAGCCTGATCCTGGCTTCTTAGTTCTGATCTCAGCCACCTTCAAACTCCATGGGGACTCACAGATAAAACTGTATCACCATCATTGTCTGGGCGTCTGCATTCTGCCCACTTAACCATTCTTTCTGGACTGTACGTCTGTTCCACATTGCTTCCTAGGTCGGTAGCATTTTCATACAGCCCTTCGTTCATTACTTTCCTCCTTGTGAAGTGCCTTTCATCCAACCTGAACGACAGGGAGTCCTCCTGTTCCTCATTTGTTGATTTTTTTTTCCCTGAAGCCTACCCCCTTCTACTCATGAAGATTTAAACAGATACTGCCCTGTAAGCTTATTAATTTGTACGCCATATATCGTTCAGACAAGAACTCACTTGGCACTGCAATCCTATGGAGAAGCCCATAACGAAATTTGGTTTTTCTTACCGTGCCTTAGAGACAGAAGTTCCTTCAAAGCGTTGCATTGAGTTGGCACGTGGCTTTGACCAGTAGAGCAGAGGACTTTCAGGTACTGAGGAAATTCTGAAATTGCTTTGTCAGGTTTTTGAGCGAAAAAGGATTATTTTATATAACTAATAGACCTTTCTTGAAGCTGAGCCCTCATGAATTACTCTGGAAGTGTACTACTGCTGGTTACAACTTAATGTCGTGTCTGCACTGTGTGTTCAAGTCCTGCCTTGGATCGTTTAATGCCATTGAGCTGGGTGTGACAATGACCGTGAAACTGAGGGAAAAGGAGGGCCCGAGTGCGCACTATGGGAAAATGAAAATAGTGCCTGGCATGCTGGTTTCTACTACGGATGCGTCCTTAACATAAAGAGGATAACGATGCTGAAAGGTGCAGGGTAAACTTAAGTAGATTGGGTTCTCTTCCCACGAGCATGATAGGATATGTCGCAGGGCTTGAGAGGAAGTGGACGAATTAGAATTACACAGTGCTTGCAGGATGAGAGTTACCTGTAAGTTACCTTCGAGGGAGCAAGAATGACTTAGATTTGAAGGTTATTAATGAATAGGATTTTTCAGGAACTGAGCCTAGATAGCTAAGTAATGCTGCTCTGCAAGGGGGTGGGGGGAGCTTCTGACAGTGAAGGAATATTGGGCTCCCCTTTGCTCTTTTTAATATCCATGTCTCCCCGAGAGATGGCCAATAAAGCGATAACTCAATAATAGCTGCGGAGACATTTTTCATGTTAGAACAAGAATGTCTGAGATGTCTTTGAATGTTTGATTCTACCTAATCACTTTTAATTTCATCTTGAAAGCCAAGGAACAATTTTGAGGACTTTTTTTTTTTTTAGATTATATCCTTGGCCTTCTCTCTGTAGTTTTTTTTTTTAAGTAAAAACTTCCTTTTATCTGAGAATTGGGAAGTCCCTTTGATTTAATATGTTAATCTGTTAAGCAGTTATTATTTTAAACAGTTCTGGAAAATTATTAAGACTTGCCCTCACTGCATACTCCCAAAGCTGGGTAGCTACGGCATGTTGAAATGGACACAAAGACAGGACCTATTGCATGAATGCCTTTGCTTCTAGACGGACCCTCATACGAGAACCTCACACTTCTCCATTGCTTCCTGAAGGACAAAAGCAGTCCACAGGCTTCCTAAAAAAACCGTAACTGATTTTGGTCCTCCACCCCCACCCACAAGCTAATTTTCTGATATCACCTTGTGTTTATCAGCAACTGTAAAAATCCCTTAAAGGAGAGAGTGGGACTTTTGAAAGTCATATCGGCTTGGCTGTTGCAAACCTTGCAAGGGACAGTCGAAAGAACTGCTCAGAAGAGAGCGAGCGCATTGCAGTTAATAAGTAGAGGGTTGAAAACCCTCTGTACTTTTCCACACTGACCGGGTGCATACTTCTGGTTGAAAGTGAGTAGGCGAAATGTAGCCCTGGTCGCCTTGGTGGCTTAGCAATCGCCTTTTTGAAGTTTCATAATCCCTGACATCAGCCTCCAGTTCTCATGTCTGCTAAATGCAGAAAAGAGGAAGGAAATGTATGTCTTGGCTCCATGAAAATGTTCCTTATCAGGCTCTATGTAGGAGGAGTGGACCCAGTTGAAGACGGCTCCACTTGTCAGCTGGACACCACGTGTGCCGGCCTAGCTTCCTGCCTGCCAAAGCTGTGCGGTGCCCTTTAATGATGGAAGGAGGACATTATTAAATGTGTCAGGGCTTAGTGTTTTCAGTTGTGAAAATCAGGGAGCAGAGGGCATGCAAACTTTGCCCAAAGGCTGGGCACAGTTTGCATAGAAATGAGCGACATGTAGCAAGGACTGACTTGGTGGATGGCTGCATTTCAGCCAGCACTGAACAAATCAAATCACCAAATAAAAGCAACAGCAACCAGAGGCCTTGGGGAGCTTGGTTCATGGCGAAAGGCTGCTCACCCAGGAGTGAGTCATCTGTTGGGGGTGTAACTCCCTGTGTCGTGCTCACCTTAAAATGATGATCATGTTCCCATTGGCGGAGCATTCTGCTAAGTGCATTGGGGCCACTTGAGA
This sequence comes from Echinops telfairi, assembly GCF_000313985.2. Classification (NCBI taxonomy): domain Eukaryota; kingdom Metazoa; phylum Chordata; class Mammalia; order Afrosoricida; family Tenrecidae; genus Echinops; species Echinops telfairi. The sequence goes on from NW_022103896.1 coordinate 24,098,603, forward strand.
CATGGACGGCTGCCATCCTCACGTTACACAAACGAAGCCAACCGGACTCAGGGAAACGCAGTAATACATTGCTGTAGCTAGCAAATAGCAGAGACAAGGTTTGAACCCAGACTGTTGTTGGCTCTGGGAGCTTCGGCTCTTACCCACTCAGTAACTCCATCTTGTTTTCCATCTGGTGTGTAAATGAGTGGAGTGTGGCTTTCAGAATAGTCAATTGGCCTCAAAGATGAGGGAACGGTTTTCACATTGCCATGGTTCTGGCCAGCTTTCTTCCGAGACCCCAATCTGTGCTGCTTTTCTTCAAGAAGACCTGGTGGTGCAGTGGGGGCAGCAGTTGGGCTACTAATCGCAAGGTGCATAGTTCAAACCCTCTAGACTACTGAGGCTGTGTGCTCTCATAAAGATTTATAGCCTCTGGAAACCTATGCCATCATATGTCACCATTCGCTGGAAGCGACTGGATGGCCGTGGGTTTGCTTTGGGCTGGTGGTACTGTAAAAGTGTGGTACAAGTGCTGCTTTGTTATCTATCCAAGACGCTTAAAAATCTTCTTTGAGTCCTTAGCAACAGCCAATTTGTGCTCTTCCATAAAGATAGCTGTAATCCCTCGCCAAAAGTCTACATACGTGTCAGTAACTATCTTTTTGGCTCCACGACAGTCAAAAGACTGATCAGCAGATGCTTGTTAGGGGAAGTTGTTGACTGACAAGGGACTGCGGCACTGCCCCAGCCATCCTATCCTCCTGGCTGTGTGTGTCTTGATGTGTCCTTGTGGGTGAACAGCCTGCAGGGGGTCCAGGGTGGCACAGGATTCCAAATTGGCATCTGTGTGTTTCAGAGACATAAAAAAGAAAGCTTGGTGTAGAGTGAACTCAACAAACAAAAACAAACACATATTTATCAGCTAGATATTAGTAGTGGGTCTCTGTTGAATTAAAAACGTATCATTTATATTTAACCAGTGAACTTCTAGGACCCAACTCCGTTTTGGTGCATAGGAGAGTAATTGGACGAAACACCAG